>NC_069499.1:181641564-181941564 GCF_027579735.1 Bombina bombina | reverse complement strand
CCGCGGATTTTCTCCCATACCAAGAGAAAGAATATTGTGACCATTTCTGAAGATCTTGTCTGATCCCTCTATACAGCGGTAGGTAATTGAATTTATATAATTGGTTAAATTGGGTTGTTAAGTTTATTCCTAAATATTTGATAGTTTGTGTGGCCCATTTCATGGTGAAGTTGATTTCAATTAGTTTTTGTGTATGGGGTGGGAGCCTAATAAGGAGAGCTTCACATTTTTCTAAGTTAATTTTATAACCTGAGATAGATGAGAACTTATCTAGGAGTTGGTATAGATTCGGGAGGGAGAGCATCGGTTTGGTGATTGTGAGTAAGATATCATCTGCAAATAACATCAATTTGTACTCAGTGGACCTAATTTTAAATCCCGATATATCTGGGGAATTTCTTATTTGTGCTGCCAGGGGCTCTATGCAGAGGGCAAATAAAAGGGGTGACAAAGGGCACCCCTGTCTCGTTCCGTTTAGAATAGGGAAAGTTTTGGATTTGTGACCTGTTGCTGTGACTTGTGCTGACGGGTTCGAGTATATCCTCTCTATTGCATCTACAAAAGGGCCCCTGAATCCCATACTATGAAGCACCTGTAATAGGTATTTCCAATCTATTCTATCAAACGCCTTCTCCGCATCCAGTGATAGAAGCAGAGAAGGCGTCCTGGACTCAGACAAGTAGTGAATGGAGTCTATTATTCGTCTGATATTATCTGGGGCCTCCCTGTCCTTTATGAAACCAACTTGATCTGGGTGAATCAGTTGGGGTAGTATTGATTTAAGACGGTTGGCCAAAATTTTAGTGAATATTTTGAGATCCTGATTGATAAGTGAGATAGGGCGATAATTTGAGCAATATTTTGGATTTTTTGCCTGGTTTGGGGATTACTACTATCTTAGCCATCAACATCTCAGGTGGAATTGGGCGTCCATCCAAAATGTGGTTACATAGGTTAGTTGGGGGATCAATATAGGTTTAAATAATTTGTAGTATTCTCCTGAAAACCCATCTGGTCCAGGGGCTTTGCCTTTCTTAAGATCTTTGATACCAAGAGATACCTCCATCGGAGAGACTTGAGAATTAAGTAGCTCTCTGTCATTTTCTGAAATTTTCTTGAGGTTAGCGTCTGTGAGGAAATCTATAGTAGCAGATTCAGTTTGTGGTGTATAAGTCACCTTTTTACCGTCATATAAGTTCCCATAGAATTCTGCAAAAGTGTCTACAATTTCTTGGGGATGGGATACTGAAATACCTTGTGAATTAATTATACTTGGGATGGTAGAGGCCTTGCATCGTTCGCGAATTTTATGGGCTAGAAATTTATCAGGTTTATTAGCAAATACATAATATTGTGTCTTTAGTTTCATCATCGCCCTAGTCGCCATGGAGTTCAGAATTTTGTTTAAACTATCTCTTTTCTTGGATAATTGTTTTAGAACAGATGCGTTGTGGGTAAGTTTATGTTGTGTTTCTAGTTCTTTTATTTCGTTTTGAAGCTGAGATATCAAGGTGCTGTTATGATGTAAGGAACGGGATTTAGTTTGGATCAGGAGACCCCTAACGTATGCTTTGTGTGCTGCCCACGTGTGTAATGAGTTGTCGGTAGTGTCTTTGTTTATATTCCAAAATTCAGTCAGTTGGGTCAAAAGTCCAGGTTCTAGATCTTTTAGGGTCTTGGACCCCATTTAAATGGATGGAGATTAGTGAGTGATCAGACCATGAACAAGGGTGTATTTCCGAAGATAGAATTAATGGGAGTAGAATTTGGCTGATGAATATATAGTCAATTCTAGTGTATGATTTGTGTGCCGCCGAATAGAATGTCGTGTCGTTAGTATCCCCATATAAGTATTTCCAGGTGTCTATAAGTGTATGGGGAGCAAGTGCATCTTGTATAGATTTTATTATCCTGTTGTGTCGATTTTGTTTGTTGCTCAACTTTGAATTCGAAGCCTGGGTGATGGGCTTCAAATTAATGTTAAAGTCTCCAGCTAGTATTGTTCTATATTGAGACCAATGTGTTATTAGGTGTGAAATGTTTTTAAAGAAGGTATGTTGGTTGTCGTTTGGAGCGTAAATGTTACAAAAAATGACATCTGACCCGTCCAATTGTCCCTTTACAATTAGATATCTGCCCTCTGAATCCGCTAGGGTGTGTTCATGTATAAAGTTTAGCGATGAATGTATGAGTATGGATACCCCTCTTTTTTTCGTCTCTGTTGTGGCGTGGTAATGTAGTGGAAACGCTCTGGACCAATATTTGGGAATATTTGAGTGTGTTAAGTGAGTCTCTTGAAGGAAGAGGACATTGGCGTGGAGTCTAATATAATGGGCCATAGCTACCCTCCGTTTGACGTCGGAGTTTAATCCTCTCACATTGTGAGAGACCAGGTGTATTTTAGTCATCTAAACTATCTGTTGTCCATTTAGTCATGACTTTTAAGAAATAGCAAAATATCCCTTTTGCGTGAAGTTCTATAGTGTTTCCACCCCTCCACCTATATCCCCTCATCCAGCATTCCCAAGTTGTGAATGACTCAATACCATCATGCATTGTAAATAAAATAAAAAAGACAAAAATTTTTAACAACAATGAACAATGTAAATATAGGAAAAAAGATAAAAATACATTAACTATATCTCTCTGGTAAAGAGAGATAACAACTCTCATAACATTCTGTCTTAGTGGAGCAGTATTAAAGAAATATATCTAGCTTTGTAAACAGTGGATTCAACAGTAAACCAACAAATAGTACAATCTGTAAACTCTAACAAAACTGGTGTTTTAGCGCCTTATATACTTTACCCTTTCTTGAATATTTTCATTATGGGGTATGGACTATAAAGGCATGAACCATAGTTATTAGTCCATCACAAATTTCTAATTCTGGAGTGTCCCTTTATAACTCAGTGGCAAAAGTAATTTGTTGTTTAACTTTCTTTTGCTGGTAGATTGCCACTTGGGTTGTATGCTATCTCGCTGGGAAATTTAGGTTTCTGCGTTGTTTAGCAGGAGTGTCTATTGGTACAGACGGAGGATCCAACCCCAGAAGCTTACACATATTGGGTATTTCTTCTTCCTCTTTTAAAGTTGATGTTTTACCATCTCTTATTATGTGTAGCGCAAAGGGAAATCCCCATCGATATTGGATTTGGTGCTTTCGTAACAAAGTTGTAAGTGGTCGTAGCTGGGATCTTCTTTGTAGGGTCCTTAAACTGAGATCCTGAAAGAATTGGACAACAGTTCCCTGAAATTTAAAGGTTGGGTTTTGTCTGGATGCAGATAGGATTTTTTCTTTCTCTTGAAAAGCCAGTAGCTTCACAATGACATCCCTTGGCGGGTCGTTATCTTTAGGCCTTGCTCTTAGAGCTCTGTGAGCTCTTTCGATATGGAATGTAGATTCCTCTTTGTCTCCAGTGAGGGCTCTGAACAATTGTTGCAGGTATAAATGGAGATCTTTGTTCAAAACAGATTCTGGTATGCCCTTCATTCTGATATTATTTTGTCTTCCCCTGTTTTCGAGGTCCTTGATCTTGTCTTGGAGCTCGACAATAGATTGCTGCTGGGAGTTAACAGCCTCAGACATAGAAGTAAGGTCTTCATTGATCGCCTCTCTTTGCTCTTCCAGATTTTCAATTCTGCCTCCTAATTCGGCAATGTCTGATTTTATATCAGTGAGGCTATCTGTAACGGCAGTGTGCATAGAGTCTATTTTTTCCCAGAGACGTTCAAAGTTTGATGAAATGTCTTGTTTTGATACTAATAGGCGCAAGTCTGCCCTTGTTACTGGTGTATGATCTCCTTCTGTAGTAATAGAGTCTGTGTCTTGTTCAGAGTCTCCTTCCTCTTCTCTGGTATTTTCATCTGTAAATTTATTAACCTTAGCTGATTTGAAATAAGGGTTAATATTCTGCGATTTGGCAACTTTGTCTGCCTTGGTTAGTTTCTTAAATGCCATGGTATATGGTTTTGAGTGTTGGTATATGTTTGATTTTGTAATATTTGCTGCTGCACTTATGTGTTTAACTTTTAGAGATGGTGCGATTATATATAGACTTGTTGAAGTACCATATGTTATGGCCCCTTAATGTTCTGTGAGGAGACACTTTAGTAGAGACTTTCTGTATTTTGTTGCTCCGCAGCTGTTATTATAAGTTTTTATAGAAGCAAGGGTCTTTTACTGAGTGGTTGAAACCTGTGAGCTATCTCAGTATTTTCAGATTAGACATCCTGAATACCCAACATCTGCAAGCGTTTTTGATATAATGTCCTCCCTCTGTATCCTTCTATTGTGTATGGTTCATGTGAGCATTACTAAGATTTAGGCGCTTCAACAAAAAGTCCTGCGTCAGACCGCCATTTGCCGCCATTGACTATTGTCCCATGCTGCGTCTCAGCCCCCAAGCAGATCTAGACATGTGTGACCCCTACCAAGTAAGTTCAGCTCCTGCTGTTATGTCCGATCGCTTAGGGCTTTGTATCTGTACCCCCTCAAGCAAGTCTCTGCATCGCTGCTACTGCAGCGCGTGTAATAGTTCAGCGTGGGGGTAAACTGATAGGCCTCACCTCTCCGGTCCTGTGTCTGTAAGCAGCAGTCGGTCTGTAAGAAGTATCAGCCCATATATATCCCGGAGTGTGTCTCCGACTAATGCAGTGAGGTTTTAGTCTCAAAATTGCTGTCTGGGAAGACTTTAATCCCTGTTTTGTACTTTTAGCTCCTGGAGCTCAGAGATTATGCTGCCATCTCTGAGCCCAGTCAGGCTCCGCCCCCCCATGAGCAAATTTTAAAAAATTTCTTCCAGGACTGATCAGCACACTAGAACCCCTCTTGAGAGAGTCTGCCGAGTGCAGAGGAAACACGTCAAGGCAGTATGACAGTGCGGCAAGGAAGAATGGTTACCTATTTCCAGAGCAGTACAGTGTGTATATAGGAGGAAAACAGGATATGGCTGAGATGGTGCAGAGAATATTACATGCATAATGATACAGTAACAGTGGAACCTGGGAAGCCTTATGACTGAGGGATTGATTTGTAAGTTTATATCTAGTAAGTGTGTTTTATCTGTTTTATAAATTTTAATAAATTGATGAAGGTAAATCGTAGATGTGCTTTCTTTTAGATATGTGGTGAAGACCTAGAAACTACCAAGGTAAACTGAAAGCAGCTCCCACCCCGGAATCAGCTGGACTGTGACATACCGTGGTGCATTGTGGAGAGACACTCTGACTATATCCTTTTTATCTTCTATTAAAGGGACTGTAAAGTCTTAATTAACCATTCATTTAGACAGAGAATACAATTTTAAGCAACTTTCCAATTTACTTCTATTATTTAATTTGCTTCCTTCTCTTGTTATCCTTTGCTGCTCCTTCAAAAAATGATACCAAGAGAATTAAGCAAATTTGATAATAGAAGAAAAGTGGAAAGTTGTTTAAAATTGTATGTTCTACATAAATCATGAAAGAAAACATTTGGGTTTCATGTCCCTTTAATAATTCATAGTGTTATTTAAAATATCAGCACTTGAATTTCTAAGCTCTTTTTCTGAGTAGCTCTAAAAAGGAATCTTTGGGTTTGTTCAGATACCAGAAAGACTGGTAGCACAGAAAACTAATTTGTAGAGTTTAGGAACTGCTGTCACAAAGTAGAAAGGCACCACAAATTGTAAATAGTGATGGATCAGCTGGAGAAAGATAGGAGGCAGGAATACAGAGAGGATTTCCATCTAAGATACTGTAGGTAGTGCTGTTGTGCAGCGCATGTGCATTGTAGATACCCAGGGCCGTCTTTAATATTGACTGGACCCTGGGCGAAAATATTCTTGGGCCCCCCATGCAATTTCGCTCTCCACCCCAACATCCCAAAAAACAACTAAATCAATTTTTTTTTTCATTATTAGCCCAGCAGTGGATTATCCACTGCTGAGCTAATCATTTAAAAAAAATGAAATAAATTGCAATATGTGAAACTGGACCTAAGCAGTACTAATAAGTAAATAAATATATAAATTCCTCCACTGTGGATTCATTTAATATTCTTTTGAATGTGATTCTGGTGTGAGGTTAGTTGATTAAAGAGATTTAGGGCAGCCAACAGGAGCAAAGCAAGGTAAAGACTGAGGAGGAAGCATGGAGGTGCAGTATAAGTTTACTGACTGGAACAGCAGAACTACTATGGGAAGCTGTAAAATCTGAGACAGAGAGAAGACAAAAACTATAAAAATAAACCTTACATTAATGTGTGAAGTATCAGCATGACACTATACATCAGCCACAGCAGCACATTTCACTTCTTTGCTAGGAACAAGTTCCCTCTCACCTTGCACTAGACAATGCTGCATGGGGAGGGGTGTGTGTGCACTCACTTATTCTTCTCACTGACACCTTTCTACAAAGCACTGTTCCCCTAACAAACTTCAGTTAATTGATCTTAGGGCCACAGCAGAAAGAGCAGGGCTAAGGGGACCAGCACACTGGATGATGTCTGTCCAAGGCTGCATGGATACAGTGTGAGATGAGTCACACAACCCCAAGACTGAAGAGAGCAGTGTATGCAGCTGCACAGATGCTCAAATCCTCACGTGCTTGCCACTCCAGCTTTCTGCTGCATGCGCCTACAGTCAGCTCTACCCAGAAACAATCCCTACCACCAGAGCAGTTACCTGGTAACAGTGGTAACCCCAGTAGGACCTTTTATGATGCAGTGGGAATGGCTGGATGCTGAGTTAGGGCTTTGCATTCAGTGCTGCACAGTACACATCTAAAACAGCACATGGCAATAGCTTGGCATATCACATGACACCGGCACAGTCTGGTACAGTTTAAAAAAAATATATATATAAGCACAGTACTTTTGACTGTGACAGTATTAGGACTGAATGTGTGTGTTCCCCATGTCAAATCAGCAGTCTGGTATGAACCTAAAAAAAAAATGTTTTTTTTTTTTTTTTTTTTTAGGACTCTTGGGCCCCTCAACAGAAACTGGGCCCTGGGCAGCTGCCCCTTTTGCCCTGTGTTAAAGACGGTCCTGTAGATACCTACACAAACCTTTCCTAACTCCATTGCTATCCGCTTGAATCCCTTACCATGTAAGCCTATGAGCCGAGCTGTTTGTAGATCACCCCCATAAGAGCCGACTAAAACAGTGCAACTCTCGGCAGGGCCCTCTACCCATTTGATCCCTATAAATGCTATCTTGTATACCGCCTGTGATTATAGCGCTGCAGAATCTGTTGGCTCCCTACAAATACCTGATAATAATAATAAAGATGCTGACTTTAAAAAAAATAAAAAAATAAAATAAAAGAGAAGATGCAGGTGTGTAAAGCAAAATGATAAAAGCACAGTGGATTATGATAATAATATAGAAAATAGCAAAAAAGCATAGGTCTCTATAAATGATGATCTAATTAAAGTGGAAAGAGAATAACAATAATTACAAATTTAGATATAAAGCAAGAGAGTGAAAAATGTAACCCTTTAACCCCTTAACGACCAAGGACGTACGCCATACGTCCTCAAAAAAAATACAGTTAATGACCGAGGACGTGTGGCATATGTCCTTGGTCTGGAAAGCAGCTGGAAGCGATCCTGCTCGCTTCCAGCTGCTTTCCGGTTATTGCAGTGATGCCTCTCTGCACCGGACATCGGTGGCCGGTATTGTTGGTGGGTGGGAGCCAGTCTGGGAGGCGGGTGGGCGGCCATCGATGGGCCGAGTGGAGGGGGGCGTGGAGGGGGGCGGGATCGGGGGCGGGACAGACGGGGGCACGCACGGCGTGCGCGTGCACGGGGGGCGGCAGGCGCGTGCATGGGGCGGGAGCGGGAGGGAACCGCTACACTGCAGAAAAACAAAGCTGATAAAAGTCAAAACATTTTTTATTTACAAATTGCATCTAAGCATCTAAGGGATCTGGAAGGGGTGGGGGGTTAGTCTTGGGGGGGGAAAGCTACACTACAGAAAAGGGCAATGAAAAAAAAACAACATACTTTTTTTTACTAAACTGGGTACTGGCAGACAGCTGCCAGTACCCAAGATGGCGCCCATTAAGGCAGAGGGGGAGGGTTAGAGAGCTGTTTGGTGGGGGATCAGTGAGGTTGGGGGCTAAGGGGGATCCTACACAGCAGCATATGTAAATATGCTGAAGAAAAAAAAAAGCCCAAATATAGCTTTTATTTTAGTACTGGCAGAGTTTCTGCCAGTACTTAAGATGGCTGGGACAATTGTGGGGTGGGGGAGGGAAGATAGCTGTTTGGGAAGGATCAGGTGGTCTGATGTTTCAGGTGGGAGGCTGAGCTCTATACTAAAGCTAAAATTAACCCTGCAAGCTCCCTACATGCTACATAATTAACCCCTTCACTGCTAGCCATAATACACGTGTGATGCGCAGCGGCATTTGGCGGCCTTCTAATTACCAAAAAGCAACGCCAAAGCCATATATGTCTGCTATTTCTGAACAAAGGGGATCCCAGAAAAGCATTTACAACCATTTGTGCCATAACTGCACAAGCTATTTGTAAATAATTTCAGTGAGAAACCTAAAGTTTGTGAAAAAGTTTGTGAAATAGGGAACGTTTTTTTTAATTTGATCGCATTTGGCGGTGAAATGGTGGCATGAAATATACCAAAATGGGCCTAGATCAATACTTTGGGTTGTCTACTACACTACACTAAAGCTAAAATTAACCCTACAAGCTCCCTACAAGCTACATAATTAACCCCTTCACTGCTGGGTATAATACACGTGTGGTGCGCAGTGGCATTTAGAGGCCTTCTAATTACCAAAAAGCAATGCCAAAGCCATATATGTCTGCTATTTCTGAACAAAGGGGATCCCAGAGAAGCATTTAAAACCATTTGTGCCATAATTGTTGGTCTTAGAGGGGTTGCTATCTCCATAGACGTGGGCGGCCTCCCACCAACCCATAAAAAGTCTGTACTGTCCTTGTGTAAAAAATAAAAGATAGGGGTATATGGAGTGGAAGGAAGGAGGGTATCAAAGAGTGATTCCTTAAAGGCGCCTACTTGTTTGCCGAATTCAAGTATATCTCTCATTTTAGCTTGAAATGTTTTGGTAGGGTTAAAGCTTAATATAGAATAAACTACCTCATCTCAGAGTTGGCGTTGGGCCTCTACGATATAATATTCCCGATCCATGATGACAATGTTCCCTCCCTTGTCTGAATTTTTGATGACAATCTCTGGGTTGGATTTCAGCTTTTGTATTGCCTTATTCTGTTGGAAATGTTAGATTATGCATGTAGTCAGGGCCGCCACTAGAAATTTTGGGGCCCCTGACATGACCATTGATCAGGCCCCCTCCCCCCCTTGACATGTGCAATTTTTGACCAAGTGACTAAAACGTATATGCACTTTATTCTTAAGTGTCTATTTAAACTTGTAAAGGTAGTAACATACAAACATACAGACACACTCATACACTAAAACACACACTCACACATAAGGATTCACATATAGATACTCTAACAGACACGCAAAGAAACACACAAACACACTCAGACACAGACACCCACACAGACACTCGGCACTTGATTACATTGACCTGATAAGATTTATAAAACAAAATATGGAGTTCTGATTATCTTTTTGTAAAGGAAGATGCCAACTAAATGATGACAACAGCATGCAGTGGCTGAAAGGAAGGGCCCTGAACTGCCTATTTAATAATTTAAAGGTTAAATGGTGGATTGGTGACTTCCGTAAAGGACTCATTAGTCTCAAAGTCTGTAGAAAGATGTGAATAATCAGTAGTACGGTAAAAATGTCCTAAAAAGGAACAGACAATGGACACACTCAAACTTGCACATACACCCAAGGAAACACAAAAAGACATACAAACACACACACAGAGACAACCACATAAAACACAGAAAGACATGCATACACACACCCTCACTGAGACATCCACAGAAAACACACAGACATACACACACCCTCACAGAGACACCCACAGAAAACACACACCCTCACTGAGACATCAAAAGAAAACACACAAAGACATACACACACCCTCACAGAGACACCCACAGAAAACACACACCCTCACTGAGACATCAAAAGAAAACACACAAAGACATACACACACCCTCACAGGGACATCCACAGAAAACACAGACATACAGGGAGTGCAGAATTATTAGGCAAGTTGTATTTTTGAGGATTAATTTTATTATTGAACAACAACCATGTTCTCAATGAACCCAAAAAACTCATTAATATCAAAGCTGAATAGTTTTGGAAGTAGTTTTTAGTTTGTTTTTAGTTATAGCTATTTTAGGGGGATATCTGTGTGTGCAGGTGACTATTACTGTGCATAATTATTAGGCAACTTAACAAAAAACAAATACATACCCATTTCAATTATTTATTTTTACCAGTGAAACCAATATAACATCTCAACATTCACAAATATACATTTCTGACATTCAAAAACAAAACAAAAACAAATCAGTGACCAATATAGCCACCTTTCTTTGCAAGGACACTCAAAAGCCTGCCATCCATGGATTCTGTCAGTGTTTTGATCTGTTCACCATCAACATTGCGTGCAGCAGCAACCACAGCCTCCCAGACACTGTTCAGAGAGGTGTACTGTTTTCCCTCCTTGTAAATCTCAGATTTGATGATGGACCACAGGTTCTCAATGGGGTTCAGATCAGGTGAACAAGGAGGACATGTCATTAGATTTTCTTCTTTTATACCCTTTCTTGCCAGCCACGCTGTGGAGTACTTGGACGCGTGTGATGGAGCATTGTCCTGCATGAAAATCATGTTTTTCTTGAAGGATGCAGACTTCTTCCTGTACCACTGCTTGAAGAAGGTGTCTTCCAGAAACTGGCAGTAGGACTGGGAGTTGAGCTTGACTCTATCCTCAACCCGAAAAGGCCCCACAAGCTCATCTTTGATGATACCAGCCCAAACCAGTACTCCACCTCCACCTTGCTGGCATCTGAGTCGGACTGGAGCTCTCTGCCCTTTACCAATCCAGCCACGGGCCCATCCATCTGGCCCATCAAGACTCACTCTTATTTCACCAGTCGATAAAACCTTAGAAAAATCAGTCTTGAGATATTTCTTGGCCCAGTCTTGACGTTTCAGCTTGTGTGTCTTGTTCAGTGGTGTTCGTCTTTCAGCCTTTCTTACCTTGGCCATGTCTCTGAGTATTGCACACCTTGTGCTTTTGGGCACTCCAGTGATGTTGCAGCTCTGAAATATGGCCAAACTGGTGGCAAGTGGCATCTTGGCAGCTGCACGCTTGACTTTTCTCAGTTCATGGGCAGTTATTTTGCGCCTTGGTTTTTCCACACGCTTCTTGCGACCCTGTTGACTATTTTGAATGAAACGCTTGATTGTTCGATGATCACGCTTCAGAAGCTTTGCAATTTTAAGAGTGCTGCATCCCTCTGCAAGATATCTCACTATTTTTGACTTTTCTGAGCCTGTCAAGTCCTTCTTTTGACCCATTTTGCCAAAGGAAAGGAAGTTGCCTAATAATTATGCACACCTGATATAGGGTGTTTATGTCATTAGACCACACCCCTTCTCATTACAGAGTTGCACATCACCTAATATGCTTAATTGGTAGTAGGCTTGTGAGCCTATACAGCTTGGAGTAAGACAACATGCATAAAGAGGATGATGTGGTCAAAATACTCATTTGCCTAATAATTCTACACTCCCTGTACATACATATACACACACACCCTCACAGAGACATCCACAGAAAACACAGACATACACACCCACCCTCACAGAGGCATCCAGAGAAAATACACAAAGGCAAACATACACACACCCTCGCAGAGACACCCATAGAAAAAGCTCAAAGACATACACACCCACCCTCACAGAGAGACCCACAGAAAAAAATACATACACACTCATAGAGACACAAACCAAAGCACAAATACATAAACACAGACACCCACAGAAACACTCACAGGAGGAAACATTTATGCACCTTGCATCCCCTAAATCAACAGTGTGTGACATGCATGATAAAAAAATTGCAGAAATTAAGAGATCACTTTTTAAAGAATCATATTTGTAAATGTGTAAACAAAAATAATTCTGTGAATTCAAAATTGTACATTAATGATCTGGGTAGATGGCTAGATGAAGAAAAGTACTTTAAAAAGGTTGACATATGTTGGTTTGTTTTTTCCCCAACCAAGAGCACCACTTCAAATATAGTGTACAAATGTTCCCATCCGTCAGCTGTACTAATGGATTTTGAAAATGCTGTACTCTATATGGTCTTGGTGGAACCATAAGCTGTGGTACTCATACCATTAGATCTGGTTAAATGCATAATTTAGGCTTGTTGGTATGTATTTCAAAATAAAGTTAGCTGTAGTGTAAACTGAACAGTTTTAAGTTAACCTGACTCATTTCAAACACTGAGCAATCTAAGTCTGAGAGTATAACATTTTATGCAGATGTAAAAATCTTAGATTAAATGCCTCCTTGCATCTGGAAAGTCCTTGCATAAAGGGGCAGTAAAGTGTAATGTTTTATATATATATATATATATATATATATATATATATATATAAATAAAAAATGCATATCTGCCAAAAGGGCACCTACCATTTGTGTATTGAGGAGGAAACATTTCTGCATGGTTTTAAATATAGAATTTCTACAGCATTGTCAAATAATCATAAATACACTGCTGCTAAAAAAATGTGTTTTTATGGACCCCTGGCCCCACCATACAACTACTACCACACTGAAGTTACAATCCGAAATTGCACAAAGAAATAAAAAACATTTGCTAAGTAAGTCATACCTCCTCTGCAAATGAAAGTTATCTGCAGTCTGACTCAGGCACACGTTGAGCAAACTTAAGTACCAAGTCTGTCTCACACTGTGCATAGTGGTTTAGTACACATTTAGAAATCCTCTCAAATGCTAATACTTTACTCCTTGTAATAACATTTCCCATGCTCAATTAGCACTCTGCTGTAGTACCCACTGGTGGCTGCCAAAATTAAAAAAAAAATTTTTTTTTTTTTTTTTAGTTCTTGCCTCATGGGGCCCCCCTGGCCCATTGGGCCCCTGACAGGAGTCACCCCTGTCACCCCCTGATGGCGGCCCTGCATGTAGTAATCTTTAGAATGTTTCTTCAATAAAGTCTGTTCTGAGAGTATTTTTACTTATGCTCCACTGTACGTTGAAATAAGGTGGGCATACAGCTATCAGGTAAGTATGCTTGTTCTCTGGAGCCAGGAACAAAGTAGATAAGGCAATAACTCAGCCCAGAGTAATGGGCTGAGTGAGCTTTTAAAGAAAATCTCACACCTGAGTCCTTCAGATGGGAGTTCCTGTAATTAGGACATGATCCCTTTACATTTCAGCAGCCTGCATCCGTACGCACCTAGGGGAGCTGCAGGCAGGCACTACGTGGGCGCCAAGATGGAAGCTCCCGGTAAGTCCTTTACACAAGGCAGGACGCAACTCTGGTTGTAAGGTGACGTAGGAAAGAGGTGGGGCCAAAAGTTATGAGCAAATTTTAAAAGATTTCTTCCAGGACTGATCAGCACACTAGAACCCCTCTTGAGAAAGTCTGCCGAGTGCAGAGGAAACACGTCAAGGCAGTATGACAGTGCGGCAAGGAAGAATGTTTACCTATTTCCAGAGCAGTACAGTGTGTATATAGGAGGAAAACAGGATACGGCTGAGACGGTGCAGAGCATATTACATGCATAATGATACAGTAACAGTGGAACCTGGGAAGCCTTTTTCATAAAGACAGACTGAGTGATTGATTAGTAAGTTTATATCTAGTAAGTGTGTTTTATCTGTTTTATATATTTTAATAAATTGATGAAGGTAAATCGTAGATGTGCTTTCTTTTAGATATGTGGTGAAGACCTAGAAACTACCAAGGTAAACTGAAAGCAGCTCCCACCCCGGAATCAGCTGGACTGTGACATACCATGGTGCATTGTGGAGAGACACTCTGACTATATCCTTTTTATCTTCTATTAAAGGGACTGTAAAGTCATAATTAGACATTCATTTAGACAGAGAATACAATTTTAAACAACTTTCCAATTTACTTCTATTATTTAATTTGCTTCCTTCTCTTGTTATCCTTTGCTGCTCCTTCAACAAATGATACCAAGAGAATTAAGCAAATTTGATAATAGAAGTAAAGTGGAAAGTTGTTTAAAATTGTATGTTCTACATAAATCATGAAAGAAAACATTTGGGTTTCATGTCCCTTTAATAATTCATAGTGCTATTTAAAATATCAGCACTTGAATTTCTAAGCTCTTTGTCTGAGTAGCTCTAAAAAGGAATCTTTGGGTTTGTTCAGATACCAGAAAGACTGGTAGCACAGAAAACTAATGTGTAGAGTTTAGGAACTGCTGTCACAAAGTAGAAAGGCACCACAAATTGTAAATAGTGATGGATCAGCTGGAGAAAGATAGGAGGCAGGAAAAAAGAGAGGATTTACATCTAAGATACTGTAGTGCTGGTGTGCAGCGCATGTGCATTGTAGATACCTACACTAACCTTTCCTAACTCCATTGCTATTCGCTTGAATCCCTTACCATGTAAGCCTATGAGCCCAGCTGTTTGTAGATCACCCCCATAAGAGCCGACTAAAACAGTGCAACTCTCGACAGGGCCCTCTACCCATTTGATCCCTATAAATGCTATCTTGTATACAACTGTGTTTATAGCGCTGCAGAATCTGTTGGCTCCCTACGAATACCTGATAATAATAATAAAGATGCTGACTTTAAAAGAAATAAAAAAAATAAAATAAAAGAGAAGATGCAGGTGTGTAAAGCAAAATGATAAAGGCACAGTGGATTATGATAATATAGAGAAAAAAGCAAAAAAGCATAGGTCACTATAAATGATGATCTAATTAAAGTGGAAAGAGAATAACAATAATTACAAATTTAGATATAAAGCAAGAGAGTGAAAAACGTAACCCTTTAACCCCTTAACGACCAAGGACGTACGCCATACGTCCTCAAAAAAAATACAGTTAATGACCGAGGACGTGTGGCGTACGTCCTTGGTCTGGAAAGCAGCTGGAAGTGATCCTGCTCGCTTCCAGCTGCTTTCCGGTTATTGCAGTGATGCCTCTCTGCACCTGACATTGGTGGCCGGTATTGTTGGTGGGTGGGAGCCAGTCTGGGAGGCGGGTGGGCGGCCATCGATGGGCCGAGTGGAGGGGGCGGGGTCGGGGGCGGGACAAATTTAGATATAAAGCAAGAGAGTGAAAAACGTAACCCTTTAACCCCTTAACGACCAAGGACGTACGCCATACGTTCTCAAAAAAAATACAGTTAATGACCGAGGACGTGTGGCGTACGTCCTTGGTCTGGAAAGCAGCTGGAAGTGATCCTGCTTGCTTCCAGCTGCTTTTCTGTTATTGCAGTGATGCCTCTCTGCACCTGACATCGGTGGCCGGTATTGTTGGTGGGTGGGAGCCAGTCTGGGAGGCGGGTGGGCGGCCATCAATAGGCCGAGTGGAGTGGAGGGGGTGGGCGGCAGGCGGGCGCGTGCACGGGGCGGGAGGGTACCGCTACACTGCAGAAAAACAAAGCTGATAAAAGTTAAAAAAAAATGTATTTACAAATTGCATCTAAGGGATCTGGAAGGGGTGGGGGGTTGGTCTTGTGGGGGGGGGGGGAAGCTACACTACAGAAAAGGGCAATGAAAAAAAACCAACATACTTTTTTTTACTAAACTGGGTACTGGCAGACAGCTGCCAGTACCCAAGATGGCGCCCATTAAGGCAGAGGGGGAGGGTTAGAGAGCTGTTTGGTGGGGGATCAGTGAGGTTGGGGGCTAAGGGGGGTTCCTACACAGCAGCATTTGTAAATATGCTGGAAAAAAAGCCCAAATATAGCTTTTATTTTTAGAGTTTCTGCATTTGGCGGCCTTCTAATTACCAAAAAGCAACGCTAAAGCCATATATGTCTGCTATTTCTGAACAAAGGGGATCCCAGAGAAGCATTTACAACCATTTGTGCCATAATTGCACAAGCTGTTTGTAAATAATTTCAGTGAGAAACCTAAAGTTTGTGAAAAAGTTTGTGAAATAGGGAACGTTTTTTTTATTTGATCGCATTTGGCGGTGAAATGGTGGCATGAAATATACCAAAATGGGCCTAGATCAATACTTTGGGTTGTCTCCTACACTACACTAAAGCTAAAATTAACCCTACAAGCTCCCTACAAGCTACATAATTAACCTTTTCACTGCTGGGCATAATACACGTGTGGTGCGCAGTGGCATTTTGCGGCAGTGACGTGCAGTGAGGTCAGAGGCTGGTGAGGCACTAGATATGATACGCTGGAGAAACACATGTACAGAGGGCCGCAAGTACCCCCAACAGGGCAGGTTTAAATGATAGCTGAACCAGTGCACAGGTGACATAATCAGGTGATGGGTGAGAGCAAGTTAGTAACTACTGAGTTACTGATCAGCTGATTACTTCACCTGTGCACGGATTCAGCTATAATGAAAACCTGGCCTGTTGGGGGTACTTGAGGACCATTGTTGAGAAACACTGCACTAAAGCACCAGCTCATCAGAAATGTATCGATTACCTGGAGAATAAAGCACACATACTCTGCTCACTGACACCCACACACACTCTGCTCACATACACACTCACACAATTCTGTGGCACAGTGCCAGTTACTAAGCAATTAGAATGATACACAATCTCTTCTCTACTCACTACTGTATTGTAAAAATAGAAATAATTTACCATACAAGTTTTACATAAAGGACAAGTTATCAATACTGCCAACAAAGCTGCTGCAATATGGTGTTCAAGAAACGCATGTGCACATCCCACTTAGGTATGCTCTTCAACAAAGAACACCAAAGGATACGAAAAGAATGAAGTACATAAAAATAAAAGTAAAATAGAAAGTTTATTTATTTTTTTGTGCAATTTCTATCTGAATGATGGAAATGTAATTATGACTTTTATGTTCCTTTCAAAAACTAATTTGATTTGCTGACATGGGGCCAGTCCCAGTTGATGTTAACCCTTAAAATATACATAACTAGAAAAGTCTATTAAAATAGCATGCTCTACCTCAATCATGAAAGTTTAATTTTAAATGTCTCCATTTGACTATGTGTTTAACCAGTTACTTTACAGTGGCATTATTTCTAAAAACATTTAACTGCAATAATTACATATATTTTTTAAATGACTCATTATCTCCTTTTTATTAATATAAACTTGTATAAAAGCAGCACATATTAAAAACACAATGCAACAGCTTTCAATTGATTTGTGAATTACAAGTTAAAGGGACAGTATACACTCATTTTCATATAACTGCATGTAATAGACACTACTATAAAGAATAAGATGCACAGATACTGATATAAAAATCCAGTATAAAATGGTTTAAAAACGTATTTACAAGCTTTCAGTTTAGCTCTGTTGAAAAGGCAGTTGGAAAGCCCACTGCAAGTGGGAAATAAGACACTCCCCCCTCCCCCTTCTTTTGCATATGAAAAGACCCTTTACACAAACAGGAGCAAGCTGGAGAAGGTAGCTGACGGTATTCAAATAAAACTTTGGGGCTTGGTTAGGAGTCTGAAAATCAGAGTAATGTTATTTAAAAATAAGCAAAATTATACATTTAAAAAAAAAAAAACTTTATGGGCTTTATAAATAGATCATCTACAAAACATTTATGCAAAGAAAAAATTAGTGTATAATCGCCCTTTAACAGCAGTCTTTAAATAAATGGAGACACAAATAAAAATAAAAATAGATACTGCATCCTCTGACTGAACATACATAACATATATGGAGTTTGTACCTACTTAAATAAAATAACCATGAAAAAGGGAGGCTTAGCAATATTCAATGTCAAAAACTTAATTTTAAATAATGTGGACACTGCACACTTAATTTCAAACTCTGGGTTTTAAATTATGGATTTAAATTTGAATTGACCCTTTGACTTCCTGTCAGTATTGGGTTATGCTCACTTACTGTCCCCCCCTGTTAATGAGCTATATCTGAACACAATTTGTGAATCACAAGAGATGTAGAATACTACTTTACTCTTCTGCTTGGTGTCATCTGTTCTTAGGTTACCTCAGCTTCCAGTTGTGTCACATGACCCAGCTCAGTGCATCCTCCTGATTAATCTATATATCCTTCACTTGCTAGGAGGCATCAAGAGGGGTGCCTCCTATTGGTCCCAATTGTTGCTGCTAATATATTGGCAGAACACAGGTGGCGCTGCAGCACAGCTTTTCCTTTGACCCATGTACTGCAATGGAGAGAAGCGTTCCTGTACCTGCCTCTCCATAGCATTACATGGGGGGGAAATATATTTTTTTGGACTTTTTTTTATGTTTTAATTAAAATTTAATTAAGCTTTGGCCACATATGGCAGGGTAGGCACTGCCTCCCCTGCCTCCTATGAGTGCACATCCCTGCTTCTAATTACCAAAAAGCAATGCCAAAGCCATATATGTCTGCTATTTCTGAACAAAGGGGATCCCAGAGAAGCATTTACAACCATTTGTGCCATAATTGCACAAGCTGTTTGTAAATGATTTCAGTGAGAAACCTAAAATTGTGAAAAATGTAAAAAAAAAATAATTTCATCGCATTTGGCGGTGAAATGGTGGCATGAAATATACCAAAATTGGCCTAGATCAATACTTGGGGTTGTCTACTACACTACACTAAAGCTAAAATTACCCCTAAAAGATCCCTACATGCTCCCTAATTAACCTCTTCACTGCTGGGCATAATACACGTGTAATGCGCAGTGGCATTTAGCAGCCTTCTAATTACTAAAAAGCAATGCTAAAGCCATATATGTCTGCTATTTCTGAACAAAGGGGATCCCAGAGAAGAATTTACAACCAGTTAAGCCATAATTGCACAAGCTGTTTGTAAATAATTTCAGTGAGAAACCAAAAGTTTGTGAAAAAATTAGTGAAAAAGTGAACGATTTTTTGTATTTAATCGCATTTGGCGGTGAAATGGTGGCATGAAATATACCAAAATGGGCCTAGATGAATACTTTGGGATGTCTACTAAAAAAATATATATACATGTCAATGGATATTCAGAGATTCCTGAAAGATATCAGTGTTCTAATGTAACTAGCGCTAATTTTAAAAAATAATGGCTTGGAAATAGCAAAGTGCTACTTGTATTTATGGCCCTATAACTTAAAAAAAAAAGCAAAAAAGAAGAGGTAAACATTGGGTATTTCTAAACTCAGGACAAAATTTAGAAACTATTTAGCATGGGTGTTTTTTGGTGGTTGTAGATGTGTAACAGATTTTGGGGGTCAAAGTTCGAAAAAGTGTGTTTTTTTCCATTTTTTTCCTCATATTTTATAAAAAAAATTTATAGTAAATTATAAGATATGATGAAAATAATGGTATCTTTAGAAAGTCCATTTAATGGCGAGAAAAACGGTATATAATATGTGTGGGTACAGTAAATGAGTAAGAGGAAAATTACAGCTAAATACAAACACCGCAAAAATGTAAAAATAGCCTTGGTCCCAAACGGACAGAAAATGGAAAAGTGCTGTGGTCATTAAGGGGTTAATGATCGGTCTAATTTGTCTATGACGGAACAACGTTCTGATGTAAACAAATTGAAATGATGCGAGATTTCAATGATGGGATTGGGTCAGGGGGCGTCCCTATGACGCTAGGAACGCCCTCCAGGCCACAATTCCATTAAGGAAGCACGGTTGGCTTCAGTACAGCCAAACGGCTAGGATGTTCCATGCCTTCCTAACGACATTAAAGCCCAGCACAGATAGGATTGAATGCAACGTCCTAAAGTCAGGAAGGGGTTAAATATGTTGGTTTTCCCCAAAAAAATAAATGAGGAAATATGAATAAATCAAAACAAATAAATGCAACAAAAGATAAAAAAGGGGCATTTGGGTGGACATACCATCTTTTCTATTGGTTAAGCTTTGGACTATACAGTATTCTTAAAGGTATAACACGGACAAATTTAAAATGCACTAAAATGATCCTGAAGGGATATGAAACTTACATTTAGACACCCTTCAGCAAACGTTACCCAGGAGCTGAACCAAAAATGGGCCTGCTCCTAAGCTTACATTCTTGCTTTTTTTTAAAAAAGATATCAAGAGAACGAATAAAAGGTAATAATGAGTAAATTAGAAAGTTGCTTAAAATTGCATGCTCTATATGAATCATAAAAGTTTAATTTTGACTAGAATATCGCTTAAAGGGATACTGAACCCTATTTTTATTATGATTCAGATAGAGCAGGAAGTTTAAGCAACTTTCTAATTTACTCCTATTATCAAATTTTGTTCCTTCTCTTGGTATCTTTATTTGAAAAAGCAGGAATGTAATCTTGTTCAGCACCCTGGATAGTGCTTGCTGATTGGTGGGTACATTTAGCCACCAATCAGCAAGCTGTACCCAGGTGCTGGACCAAAGCTTACATTCCTGCTTTTTCAAATAAAGATACCAAGAGAACAAAGAAAAATTGAAAACAGGAGTAAAATAGAAAGTTGCTTAAAATTGGATGCTGTATAGGAATTATGAACGAACAAAATTGGGTTCAGTATCCCTTTAAGAAAGGGTATTACAGATTATGTAATAACTTTTGTCATACACATGGCTCTCCTAGTATGCACAGATAACATGCATACAAATCAGCATGCTTGAAGTGCATGAGATGGTTTCAATTGCACTCCAAGCGTGTGTATTTAGATCTGTATCCACATGGCTAACTTCTAGAGAATTGTATGCACAAGAAGTTGTCCCAGGATATTAGACTTTTATTTCCCTTGATGGTTACAACCTTGTGCTTTAAAGTACACTTTGCTTCTGTGATTGTACTAATTTAGGGCTAGATTACAAGTGGAGCGCAATTTGTCGGTCCTGCGTTTACTTTCCTAGAGGGAGGCTTTTTGATCGCGTCGGGTTGCACACGTATTATGAGTTGAAAGTAAAAAGTTAGGAGGGAAGCAAATATTCTGACGCATGCAAAAAAGTGGAACTTAGAATATCAAGACATTGTTAACTTATTCCCCCATATACTTCAATTCTTAATAACCCATAGAATATATATATGTATTTTTACAGTATGTATAATAATTTAATAATTTGTAAAAAATATTTGATATTTAATATTTCAATAACGCAAAATGAAGATAGCAATTCTTCCTGTGCGCTAACCTGACCACATTAGTTCTAAGTTGCAAACCCCCAATGCACTTTATGCATATTTTACATTCCACTGTTCTTTACATAGAAAATAATGTACTTTTTATTATTAAATATATTTTTCTATATATCTCTGATACTGTTCATGTAAAATAAATATCTATAGATATATATCTATAGGAATAGATATATATGTATATACAGATATACTGTGATAAAGAAACTCCGAAACTCAGAATAAAGTCATGATCCAAACCACCAAGATTAAAACTTCAAACTTTTATTGATTGTCTTTTAAAAACATACGACTAGATTACCAGTTTTTGTCGGTAAGGCTTGCGGCTCTAACGCTCCTTTTTTTCCCACCGCTCCCTTAAGCCAACGCTGTTATTACAGGTTTTTTTTTTAAACCTGGCGTTAGCCGCAAAAAGGTGAGCGTAGAGCAGAATTTAGCTCCACATCTCACCTCAATACCAGCGTTACTTATGGTAGCGGTAAGCTGGCTAAACGTGCTTGTGCATGATTTCCCCATAGGAAACAAAGGGGCTGAGCTGGCTGGAAAAAAACCTAACACCTGCAAAAAAGCAGCGTCCAGCTTCTAACGTATCCCTATTGTTTCCTATGGGGAAATAAAAAATATGTCTGCACCTAACACCCTAACATGAACCCCGAGTCTAAACACCCTTAATATTACACTTATTAACCCCTAATCTGCCGCCCCCGACATTGTCGCCACCTGCATTATACTATTAACCCCTAATCTGCCGCTCCGGACACCACCACCACCACCTACATTATATGTATTAACCCCTAATCTGCTGCCCCCATCGCCGACACCTACATTATAGTTATTAACCCCTAATCTGCCCCCCCAACATCGCCGCAACGATATTAAATGAATTAACCCCTAATCTTCCGCTGCAAACGTCGCGGCCACTATAATAAAGTGGGTTTTAGAGTAGGGGTGTGTGGGTGGTGGGTTGTAATGTTGGGGGGGTATTCTATTCTTTTTTTTTACAGGTAAAAGAGCTGATTACTTTGGGGCAATGCCCCACAAAAGGCCCTTTTAAGGGCTATTTGTAATTTAGGATAGGGTAGGGCTTTTTATTATTTTTGGGGGCTTTTTTATTTTATTAGAGGGCTTAGATTAGGTGTAATTAGTTTAAACTTCTTGTCATTTTTTTTATTTTCTGTAATTTAGTGTTTTTTTCCCCCCTGTAATTTAGTTGATTGAATTTAATTGTAATTAATTGAGGTAGTTTATGTAATTTATTTAATGATAGTGTAGTGTTAGGTGTAATTGTAACTTAGGTTAGGATTTATTTTACAGGTAATTTTGTACTTATTTTAGCTAGGTAGTTATTAAATAGTTAACTATTTAATAACTATTGTACCTAATTAAAATAAATACAAAGTTGCCTGTGAAATAAATATAAATCCTAACCTAGCTACAATGTAACTATTAGTTATATTGTAGCTATTTTAGGGTTTATTTTATCGGTAAGTATTTAGTTTTAAATAGGAATAATTTATTTAATTTTGTTAAATTTATTTATTTTAAATTAAATTATATTTAAGTTAGGGGGGGTTAGGCTTAGGTTTAGGGGTTAATACCTTTAATATAGTGGCGGCGACGTTGGGGGTGGCAGATTAGGGGTTAATAAATGTAAGTAGGTGTCGGCGATGTTAGGGCAGGCAGATTAGGGGTTAATAAAAATTAACTAGTGTTTGCGAGGCGGGAGTGCGACGGTTTAGGGGTTAATACATTTATTAAAGTGGCGGCGATGTCCGGTCAGCAGATTAGGGGTTAATAATTGTAGGTAGGTGGCGGCAATGTTGGGGGCGGCAGATTAGGGATTAATAAATATAATGTAGGTGTCGGCGATGTTAGGGGCAGCAGATTAGGGGTTCAAAAGTATAATGTAGGTGGCGGCGATATCCGGTAGCAGATTAGGGGTTAAAAATATTTATTATAGTGTTTGCAATGTGTGGGGGCCTTGGGTTTAGGGGTTAATAGGTAGTTTATGGGTGTTAGTGTACTTGTTAGCACTTTAGTTAAGAGTTTTATGGTCCGGCGTTAGCCCATAAAACTCTTAACTACTGACTTTTAAATGCGGTAGGAGTCTTGACAGGAGAGGGTCTACCGCTCACTTTTTCCAAGACTCGTAATACCGGCGTTAGGCAAATCCCATAGAAAAGATAGTATACGCAATTGACGTAAGGGGATTTGCGGTAGCCTCGAGTCGCGGAAGAAAAGTGAGCGGTAGACCCTTTCCTGCCTGACTCGTAATACCAGCGGGTGGTAGAAAGCAGCGTTGGGACCTCTCAACGCTGCTTTTTAAGGCTAACGCCAAACTCGTAATCTAGGCGATAGTATCCTTAAAAAACATATCAAAAATGATTATGGTCAAGTAATCAATTGAGGCATAGCCGTACTCGTTTTGGGCTCCACCCAGCCCTTGTTCACCAGCTGTATGCCTCTGATACAATTGACCCTTTTTATAGTCATCTATATACATATCACTCAATTTCTCAGAGACATACCATCATTATTATAGTATCAGCTACTATCATCTTTATACAGATGTATTTTCTTTACATATACTGTTTACTTCTCTGAGTTTAAGTCTCATTCTTTTCTCTCCATATATTACATTCTGTTTTCAAAAATTATAAATGTATAAATGTGAGATCTTCACTGATACATTATACATATCCAAGCATATCAATACTAGTTTTGATCTAATAAAACAAATTAGTATTCTAGTGTGAGTTCAGACCCAGAGGAAATCTAGTGTTCAAATGAAAAATCCAAAAGACCTCACTCTGGTCTAACAATCTCTCCATATCACCCCCTCTAGTAGGCTTTGGTATAAAATGTATTCCTTGTATTTGTACAAAATTAGTATCTGCTTCATGATTATCCCTAAAATGTCCACCTACATGGGTTTTTGTATAAGGGTCCTCAATCGATCTTAGATGCTCCAGAAACCTGTCTCTCATAGGTCTCTTGGTACGTCCTATATATTGCTTCTGACAGGCTTTACAGGTCAGGAGATAGATAACATGCGTAGTATTTAAGTTTATATGACTTAATTTTAAAGTTGTACCCATTGCTGTAGAGACAAAAGTTTCTCCTTCCTTAACATACTGAATTTTTTACATCTCCTGGCCCAGCATCTGAAACCTTTTCTTCTCGATAACCACATCAGGTTAGCAACTAGTTTTAGTAGCATAGATGATGCTAAGATATTGCCAATAGTTATTGCCCTTTTTGACACAAAATTACAACCATTCGACTAAATTTGTTTTAAAACTGGATCTTCATGCAATATAGGTAAACATTAATTTATGATTTTTACATATCTTATTATAAGTTTTGAATGCAATATTTGTTATTATTTTTATCCGACTATGTTATTATTAGTGTAACTGTAGTTAAATGTATTTTTTATGTGTTTTGTGCAACTTTTTTGTCTTGTGTAACAGTTAACCAGAGCTCTGAAGTTATGCTAACCCGATGCTCGTCAAATTCAATTGCTCTAAAGCGAATGAGTATACTTTCAACTCGTAATATGCACAATATTTGCGACTCGCACAAGAGCTGCAAAATACCCCTTATTACTCCACTCATAATCTAGCCCTTAATGTATACAAACTGTTATGCATTACAAAGGATCCATGGCACTAATAAAGTTGTCAAATATGAGTAAGTTAACCCTGTAATAAAATATTTCACTTGAGGAACAAATTTGACATTTCATATGTAGTGGATCTAATATTAATATTTGGATATACAATACTCTTTACACACTCTGTCCTAAAATTAATAAATGTGTCTTAAAGCAGAGATTGCCAATTGAAGACCCATGGGCCGCATATGGCCCTCAGTACGTCTTTTGAGGCCCCTGTGAAAAAGCAGAACTAAGAAGTTGTGTTGTAATTGTTATGGCCCCAGCCCAGATAAAAGCAGATCTAATGTGTTCTGTACAGACTTTAGATTATTGGCCAAGATGGCCATAACTGAAGAGTCCTCTGGAGGCAAGAACAGCACTAGATACAACTGTACCATGCAACCTTACTGAAATCAGGCCGTGTGATATGGGACATTTTTAGGAAATATATAATTATCAGTGTGTAAGTCAAATTTTTATGCAGCCCTTAAGGCTTCTTCTAAAATACTGATCTTAGGGCCCCATGTGTTAGGATCTTGGCTATCTTTGCTTTAAAGAAAAAACAGTCCTCTTTTCCTTTGTCCTAATGTTCAATTTAAGGTAGTACATGCAGGGATGTTATAATGATGACAACCAAACGAATTTTTCACTCTATTTTTTAGTAAAGCCTCTATTCCTAGAAGCAATTTGTGAACCCCTAGACTTCAATTGTTCACATTTACAGGAATGGGCTTTAGAGTGAATAGGAAGATTACAGTGCGGGAAGTGAGTGTGCTCAGTGCTGTCACACATCACGGCGCATGGTGAGCTCAGTACACAATAGGGGAGGATCCGGCAGCATTTTTCACTTCCCTCTCCCGCCAGCCCACGACTGAGTCGAGGTATCAACAACAGCCAGTTTTTCAATTTCTTCCTGGTCACAACGTTCTTACGCCTAAACCGGCTCCTAACCGCTGATTAGTTCTGGACACCTGGAATTTCCCGGCGGGACGGGCACGGTACTTTGCGTGCGGTAGTTATCTGCCGGCATCACATTGTTTGTTTCCAGGGCCGCCGGCTTACTGTGCTAGGTTAATTGCCATCTCTACAACATTATCATGTGTGGCAACTTTTGAGCCACTTGCTTCCTTCCACTTGATATAACCTAGAAATCTTCCTATAACCTAACAACCACCTCATGTTGTCCCGTCCCCACTACTTTGTACTTCCCGCTTCCCTCTCATGTCTATTCGCCAAACTCTAAACTATCCCTCGGACATCACGCCCCTCAGTAATTATGACACTGACACTGCTGTGTGGCTTTTCTCCTCAGCTTCGCTCGGTACAGTGAGAGGACATGCCGTTACTACACAGGAAGCCATTCATCCGGCAACAGCCGCCCCCGGACCTGGACCCGACCGAGCGTCTCTTCTACTGCCGGGTTACAAACGAGATCTTCAGAGACTACGAGTAAGCGTGACTGCTCGCCATTCTCACTCTTTGTACCCACATGCACATCATTCCTCTTGCTGTGTCAGACCAAAACAACAAAGTTTAACCGAGCACCCGGAGTTTCATTTAGATTTTCAGGGGCTTCCCTTTATTGTGTTCATTAAGCTGTCTTAGGAATCTCCCATTAACCCATCCACTGCCTGTAGACGTTCAAAGCAGCTAGTAAACAACTCCTTTTGTCAGGATTTTTTATTAACCTTTAAAAGTTAGAAGGCCCCTAAATATAATGAAGCAAAATATGTGGCAGAGTTAACATTTAACGCTGTAAATAAAATAAAGGGACATCAAACTGTAGACAATGCAGTGTAAAAACAACACAATACAGTTAAGGAACTTAAAATAAATAAATGCTGTTTTTTTTCTCCCAAGTCAAATCTCTCCATCTGTTGGCTGTCAGAGAGATCTCACACACTTTATTGACTAGGTATTTAGAAAGGTTTCTGTGTCTTCCTGTGATGCTCGTTTTTAGAAAGTGTCCATCACTATTCCTTGTAAATTCAGTGTGAGTTACAGAGAGCACACACTCCATGAAACAGGACATGTGGCTGTTGTCTCTTTGTTTTGTTAAGTATCTAAGCCATGTTAGTTGGTCTGGTTTCCTACACACACACTTTTTTTTTCTTCTTTTGTTTGATTTTGTTCCTTATTCTAGGCTATAGTGATTTTCAATTGCTTATTACATTACTGTACCACAAACAAGTATACATCAATACAAACTACATTTATTTGAGCGTTTCCCATATTCTGGCAAAACATTTTCCAGTTTTTACAACGGCCAAATTGGTGAGCAACGCAAGGTGCATTTCGTATCAAGATTGTAAAGTTGAATTATGATTTTTGTTTTGTTTTAGTACCACACTCTCTGATACAATTTTTTTAAACAACTAAAAACTCATTTCTGTTTGTTATATAAAATGTTAGTACAATATATTATATTTGATGAAAGTAATGGTTTTCCAAGTTCTTGATAGCCAGACTGTTTTGTTAAAAGCTAATTATTTGGATGATCAAAATTAGTTATTGATTTGATTGGTACATTATATGAACATGGAATTGTCATGTTTGCACAGTCTTGCATTTTCTTTTTTCTTTAAATAAACAAATAGGGTAAATAAAATTAGATCCTGATTGTGCTAACCTATTTCTTTCCTATTCCCTTTTTTATGTGAGTTTAGGTATTATGCTGCTATTTTTTTTTTTTACATTTTTAAGTTAATTACAGTCAGCTGTAGCACAAAAACATAACTGCTGTCAATTAGTTTTTTTTCTTTTTCAGACTATAATTCCAGTGTAAAGTTGCACAGTTTATATTATACTTTGCATTTCAAGATAAGGATCTATATTGCTTTGCATATTATGAGTTTTACAGCTTCTATTATTTATGGTCTGTTTTTAATTCACTTTATAAACAATGTAAACATCCCAACATAGCTATCAGAAAATAGTTAATAAGCTCCACTTTCTAAACAGATACAATTCCCCCCCCCCCTCACCTTTATTTATTTGGCCTTTCTGTTACATTTTTTTTTTTTTTTGGAACATTTAAATAAGTTGTACAGTTCTATTTATCAATAGCCTCTAATAAATGATGAGCATAATGGGCCTCTCTTGTGTAGCCATTACTGGGGTCAGTTGCCAAAATAATTTATGTACATTTAGAGTCTTAACATTTTATTATCAAATCTGTATTTTCATCATCGTCTAAAAGTGTGCAGACTCCTTTTAAACTCTTCAGGTTGGACCTATCCGTCCAAGTTTATATTGTAAAGAAAAATGAAGGAACACATGATTGTCAATGCGTTCATGTGCTTAAAAAATGGTGCTGATTTGGTTTCTGGGGGACTGCCTGGCATGTCCCACAGTCAAGATCAACTGCCATTTTGTTTCCAGAATGGAGCAGGATGCCAAAAAAGTTAGGGCTTTTCATGTCGTCCTAATGGTGTTAAAGCCCAGCCCTAACGAAGCCACAGTGTATACAGACTTCAGATTGCTTTTGTTTGTGTAATGGATCATTTCATATGCGGGGGGGGGGTCTGCTCTCAGCCCCTTTCAGTGGGTGTTCCAGCTAAACTTTATCAACAGTGCTAAATTGGGAGCTTCTAAGTAAGTTTTTAAAATGTAATACACTGGATTTTTATATCAGTGTCTGTGCATATTATTCTTTATAGTAGTGTCTATTACATGCAGTTAAATGAAAATTGGTGTATACTGCCCCTTTAAGAGTCTGACATCAAGCACAGCAATCTGTAGTGCTCTTTACCCATTAAACTTTCTGGTTGGTGAAAAAGTCAACTAAGGGACATTTCAGAGATGGCTTCTGAAATGGACAATAAACCTACTTTATTAGATAGGTCTATCTGGTGACCATCGATACTCATAAGGCACCCAAAACATCAGAGTAGTACTGTGGACAGAATATATGAAAGTGCCTATTTTGTTTTTCCTAGAGTAGCCTCTTAAAGCTGTTAAGGTGCTGTAATTGATTTAATATTTTAGGAAGACTTCTATGTAAGGACCATATTTTGCTGACTATTTTTCCCCCACCCCCCTCTTTTTCTAAAGTGAATTTTTCGAGCGCACTATACTATGCAACAGCTTGGTGTGGAGTTGTTATTTCACTGGGAAATCTGGACTTACATATCAAGAAGCTCTTGAGTCAGAAAAAAAAATTCGCAAGAATCTGCAGAACTTCCCTGATTCTTTGATTGTCCCTCTGTTATACATTTCATCAATCTCCAGCCGCCAACGCATACAGGATCTGTGTGATGATATCTATGCATATGTGAAGAACAGATTCTTTGTTGGGGAAATTGTAGATGTAGTGAGAAACAGTGGAGCAAGGTAACCGTTCTATTTGTCCATTAATCTTGTAGTAGTTTGAATTTCCATTTTCTAAAATGCTGTTCTCAATAAAATGCTGAAATGAAACATTAAATTAGATGCACCTCTTCCAGAAAAGGTGTTAATGTGCAATTTTATTTTAAAAGGTTGTTCATTTTAATTTTTATATTCTCTTATTTGTTAGAGCATGTAATTTTTAAAACTAGTGACCCTGTAACTCTGTTTTTAACTCCAGCAAAAGGAAAACTGACACAGCGCTAGTTGATTGGGTCAGCAGCAGTTTCTACTAGATACAGACAGTGCTCTTCGAGGTCCTGAAGATCTAATGAGATTATATTTATATACAATGTTACTTCAGATCTGCGAGATCCCTCAGGAGTTTCTAAAAAGGCTTTTTTTTGCTCTACTTTCTCCAAGCAGCATTCTCAGTTCAATATTGCTTTGTATGACATAAAAGTTGTGCTGCATTTACTGTGCTTTGTATTTTCTATTACTTTACACTTCAGATTTAAGTTTTATTACATTTAAACTTTGCACTATCTACTTTGCATTTTAATGCATATAGATTATCTATACAGCAGTGTATTTAGAATTGTGATCTTACATATTCTGATTATGCTTTAAGAGTTTCTGTGTAACTTTTAATCAATTAGGGTTATTTTATGTACATTTTATATATACATTTATTTATTTGTATCTCTTTACAAATTACATTGTACTTTGTATTTCCTCCATTTAAAATAAAACTGACAGCTTCAGTTTCCCAGAGAGCTTCATTACTTTCTATGTGTCCGGTCATTAAATATTTTTTAATTTTGTAGAGAAAATATAGTGCAGACTTCATAGGTGCTGAACTTGCTATTTAAAAAAACAAACAAAACAACCCCCCCCCCCCCCAAAACAATGGAAGCTGGAAGTTCCAGAGAGATTAGATACTTTCCATAAAAAAGTAACGATGCTCTCTGGGCTACAGAATTTTAGACGAAAGTGATGTTAACAGAATAACACCTTGTACTCATATAAGGGCTCAGTTTGCAGCAAATACAAATTGAACTGAATTGTTTTCATTACAATTTAACTTTCTTTTGACTCTAGCTTTTTATATAGTACTTTTCTGACTGTTAAATAAGTGTATTGCGAATTTTGAGCAAAAATCACCTGGCAACATAATTTATTTAGACTAGCGTGTGTAAAATGCTTACGGCATTTCATAAGAAATGTGAGAGAGCTTCAGACATACCCTGGGAACTCCCCTGTCACAGAAATATACGAGGTATGATCCTAATTTTTTTTTTTTTTTTACGTAACACAACACTTTCAAAACCTAATCAGAATTTGTGAAATCACTTCTGCATCTTTATGCATTAAAATACACAAGAAAAAAAAGTTTACTTGTAAATTGTCATTGTTTAAAACAATAGGTAATTCCCTTATTACTAATTTTACAGTTTTCCTTAAGCAACACTGGTATATTAATATACTTTTTACCTCTATGATTACCTGTATCTAGGCCCCTGCAGACTGCCCCTTTTCTCAGTGCTTTTTATTAGCTTTTACAACCCTTGCATTTTAACCAATTAGTGCTGGTTCTTGGGAAACCTTTATCATTCTCCATGGGAATGAGCATAATGCTATCAATGTGACACACATGAACTAGCACTGTCTGGCTATCATGCAAGAGTGGCCAGCATGAGCTTAAAAACAGGCACTTTTAGAGGTTATAAATTATAACTATGTTGGTTATGCAAAGCTGGTGGTATAGGTAGTAAAGGCGTTATTTATATTTTTAAACAAAATCAACTAGACTCGCTCTTTTAAATGTAATAAGGACCTAAACTGAAGTGTAAAGTAATATAAAATATTACAAAACTAATGTCATGTAGCTGTATTGCACTGGACTCGTCTCTCCTTAACATACAGAAATGCAGAAAATACCGCTTAGAGAAGTATAGCAAAATTTGCCTGTCTAGAATCTTGAGAGATCTTGCAGTGCTGCAGGAACATTTTAGATAATCTCATCTGAGCAGAGAGTTTTATGAGAGGCATTTATCATCTACCTGGGACTTCAGGTTCTGTCTTTTTTTTTCTTAGTGTTCAGTGCCTGTGAAGTTTGGGCTATAATTTTTCTCCAAGCAGGATAATCATTTATCAGGCTAAAGGTGTGATCTGTTAGTGAAAGCTGCATTGTTTTTACAGTCTAGGGGTACACCCCTCAAAATGTCACTGTAGTGTATTTATATCATCTTATTTGCCAGTTACATATAAGTCTAAATGATCTTTTTGCACTGCAAACACAATCACTGTATAGAATGTTATAGGGGTATTTTTCTGCACTAGAAAAATAATAATCAAGTGTTAAAAATGACAAACACTTGTTTGATTGTAATATACATTTTTTATTTGTAAAATAATTTTGCAATATACTTTATTTTGTCCACTTTTTCTGTACTTTAAGTCTTCAAATTATGAATTTTCCAGTCCTGGAAAATAAAAAAAGAGCTCATGGCAGATTTCTCACATAACTCTCCCTAATTTACAGTTTCTTTTCTGCTGAAGCCAATAGGGATTTTGTTAACACAATGAGTGGCAAAAAACAAAACTAATACATTAACATTAGTACATTAAAAAGTTGTTTAAAATGGCACGCTGTATCTGAATCATAAAACATTTAAGTTTGACTTTACTGCTCCTTTTAAAAAAACGTTTACTTCTCTATTTCTATTGGCTTGGTAACATAGCAGGAACATTTTACATTGTCTGTCTGGTTATCGAAACGTGTTTTTATATGGGAGCAGAAAAAAATGGATCCAGATTAGAGAGTGTTTTATAAAAAAAAAAAAAAAATCTTCCTTTGTTCCTTGTGCACGTGTTTAAGCAATACATGCTTGTCACAACATGCTTTGTGACATTCCATTCACCTTTTTTTTGGGAGCTTCTTAAATATTACTTTTGACTATATATTATATACATATTATTAATACACTTTATATCTATATCTAATGTCTAAAATGTTTAATTTTTTTATCTCCTCTTTTATTATAATGGTACAAAGATGTTAAATTGCTCTCTATCGTCATCAGATTGGAGTGCAGGATTCTGGACGTTAAAGCTCCTCCACAGCAAAATGGAATGGCAAATGGCCACAAAGTTGATGGGGATACTATCATTATCAGTGATAGTGACGATGAGACTCCTAAAGACGAGGCACCAGTACGGTAAGTGAAAAGTTTTTTTATATATATTGAATCTTCTGTGTGCGTGTCTCACTGAAAATTACCTTCAGTAGTGCCTAAATATATATAAACGGCATCTAAAAAACTGAAAAGTAGCTCAGCACTTAAAGGGTTAAAATTGTTCTATGTGAATCAAGAAAGTTTAATTTTGACTTTTCTTAACTTTCATTCTTACCTTTGCGGTATGGTAAACATAGCGCCGATCCTCCGCCTGCAGCTCCTGCTTTCTTTAGCAGATCGATGATGAATCTGGCTTCCTCCAATTGTTGTGTGCCTCACGAGCTGGACGCCAAAGGGGTCACACAACGATTCATCATCGATCTGCTAAAGAAAGCAGGAGCTGCAGACGGAGGCTTAGCGTTATGTTTACCATAACGCAAAGGTAAGTATTTTTAAAAATAAGCATCGTAAAGTTTAATGAATGAAAGTGCACTCATTCATTAAAATTTACAATCACTTTAAGGAAATTATTTTTCTCCTTCCAATAAAGTACATCTGAAAAGTATGAATGATTAGCTTATTAAATTGGAGATAACCTCTTAATAATTTCATAATTATCTATTTCTAATGGTATATAACTAAATCAGTAATTTTTTAAAATAACTGGAAAAATAATCTGAAAAGTTGTTATTCTAAATATACCATGCTTTATAAACATGACGGTGACCAGCCTTGACTGCAGACGAAAGCCCAGATTTGCTCCTCCAAATAAGGTAAAATGTGGGTGGAACTTGGCTAGTGAAAAATAACTGCAGTAAACATTTTTTTTTTAAAATATTAGGTGTTGACTGACATGTTATTCTATAGCAACACAACAGAAATGTCTTGTAAATACCATGTGATTACTGTCTTTTATATTGCCCCCTAGTAACTTAGCAGCTCCACAAATTTATATAGTTGGTTACTTACGATCTTTAAAATAGAAAACAATATAACCATCAGTCTCAAAAGCGGTCTAAAAAGTTTCCAAACCATGAGAAGTTAAATTTCACATTGAATGCTTCTAGCTGAAATATAATATGATTTCTAGATAAATCAAGGCACATATACCCTCACCGGCCACTTTATTAGGTACACCTTGCTATTACTGGGTTGGACCCCCTTTTGCTTTCAGAACTGCCTTAATTCTTCATGGCATAGATTCAACAAGGTGTTGGAAACATTCCTCAGACATTTTGGTCCATATTGACATAGCATCACGCAGTTGCTGCAGATTTGTCGGCAGCACATCCATTATGCGAATTTCCCATTTCACCACATCCTAAAGGTGCTCTATTGGATCTGGTGACTGAATGTCGCAGCTGAAAGCGACTCATCAGACCAGGCAACAGTTTTCCAATCTTCTATTGTCTAATTTTGGTGAGCCAGTGCAAATTGTAGCCTCAGTTTCCTGTTCTTGGCTGACAGGAGTGGCACCCGGTATGGTCTTCTGCTGCTGTAGCCCATCTGCCTCAAGGTTCGACGTGTTGTGCATTCAGAGATGGTATTCTGCATACCTTGGTTGAAACGAGTGGTTATCTGAGTTACTGTTTCTTTTCTATCATCTCGAACCAGTCTGCCCATTCTCCTCTGACTTCTGACATCAACAAGGCATTTTCGTCCACACAACTGCTGCTTACTGGATATTTTCTCTTTTTCTGACCATTCTCTGTAAACTCTAGAGATGGTTGTGCGTTAAAATCCCAGTAGATCAGCTGTTTTTTAAATTTTCATACCAGCCCGTCTAGCACCAACAACCATGCCACGTTTAAAGTCACTTAAATCCCCTTTCTCCCCATTCTGATGCTCAGTTTGAACTTCAGCAAGTCGTCTTCACCATGTCTAGATGCCTAAATGCATTGAGTTGCTGCCATGTGATTGGCTGATTAGCAATTTGTGTTACCAAACAATTGAACAGGTGTACCTAATAAAGTGGCCGGTGAGTGTACATTCTAATTTAAAAAAAAAATAACCCAGAATATGATGGTTTCATCTCAAACTTCAGATTTGCATGCTCAACAAATGCATAATAAAAAGAGAATGCAATAGCATCTACACTGAGCTTTAAATGAGCAGTATATATATTATTATTATTATTATTCTGACCAATTTCAAAATTTTCTTAAATTTGCTGGCTTCCTGTATCATGTGATAGCTAATCAGACTCGTATACATATATTATATACAGAAAACAATCAGAGGTAACGAAAGAAGTGATTCCACTGATTGTAAAATACATACACAGCACTCTCATTATCCCATACTGACAAAAATAAATGGTGTGTGTTTAGTGCTTGCTGTAACTGTTTTCCACGAACATACAATTAAAACATTCAATCTTTTTTAGTGTATTTAAAACATGGGTGATTAAAAACAAACATTCTTTGACCATGAAACCTGAGAATTCAGGGATTAAACTGCTGTTAGATTATGATAGAATACTTGCAGCAGGGCTGTAAATCAACAGTTACCCTGTGTAAGCTATTGAAAAAAATATTTGATATACCAAGTAATAGATATTAAGACATAATGCCTCAAATGCTGAGTATACTGGGAAGCAGTAGCGATTGTGCTAGCAAACACTAATAGTGAACCAAAAGATCTATTTATATATAATATTACCACATTCACATAAAGGAACTATTTTGTCCTTGTTTGATACAAATTTGTCTGCCTTCACATTGAGAGAAAACTGCTGTCCTATAGTGAACCAGGTGCCACTGAATTAAAATGTACATATAATTCTTAAGCGTCAGATCTATACACAGATTGATATACAACTTATCTCTCAGCCAAACCTGGAATATTTCAAAATAGGGCTGGTGTCTCAAAGTTGATAATTCAGTAAGCTTATCTCACTGTTATGACTGATAGACTAAAAAACGGTTAAGGCACTGTGAGTATAGCAACGCTAATAGTGTATCAGAGAGGTGTATATATTTATGATAATTGCAACATCAACATTAAAGATACTGTGTTGCCCTTTATTGATACATTAGTGTATGTCTGCACACTGTGGAAAGACTGTCTTTTGACAAACCAGGCGCCACTGTTGATTACATTCAGTTATGGAGCGGGTACCACTGAGTGCCCACCTGGGTGAGACCCTAGCTCTGGTTGTTGACTCCTAGTAGTCAAAGAAGGTTATATAAAATAAGAAGGGAAAAACCAAAGCGCCAAATAAAGGCTAGGTCTAGGCTAGCCTAAAAAAACACAACGTTGGGCTAAAGTGAGAGTAAAAACAAGATACACTTTAATTACATATACTTCCGGTTCGAGACAAATATAAAACTAAATTGTAAAACAAAGTAATAAAAGCACGAATCACTAGCCTTGATCACTGGCTAGTAGGGATACACCGAAATGAAAATTCTGGACCGAAACCGAAAATTCAGGATGATCCTGGCCGAAAACTGAAACGAAACCGAAATTGTTTTTTTCTTTTTTAACTACAGTGTGTGTGTGTGTGTGTGTGTGTGTGTGTGTAGCTGAGAGAGCTTGTAGGCGGTAAAGCTCCAACAAATGGACATGGTCACTTGTACAGTAGGGAGTGATCTGCAGTGAAACTGGAGCTCTATAAGGGAGAGCGTGGTTATAGCCAGACAACAATACGAGGTAGACATGTGTTTTGTTTTTGGGTGTAGTTATCCATGCGATGAGCGTGGCTGCACCTGATCGTCTCTCATCGTATCTCCGCCTAGTTCCTGGTTCGGGTCTCACACTGACCCGTCGGATTATATTTCCGGAGTCCCAAATGGAGTCTGTCTGTCACCTATCACCAGGACCACTGGACTTAGCTACAACCTTACGTGCAAGGTGGTTATAGAAAGTTACTGTGCTTTTTTGTATACACTGTCTGGTGTGTGCTAATTTGTACCAACTGTGTGCGAGCTTGGGGCTTATGCTTATAAAGTGTGCATGCATATTTGCCTCAGGCGAATAGAATGTCTACACTCAAGAGGTTGATGTATGAGCACTGTATATAAGGCTTAAAGATATTCACTGTGTGTGCTTAGGGCTGTGTCTGATAATATCAAGTGTTTATAAACATGTTACTTATCCTCCTTTGATATTTGTATTCACTATTCAGAACTTTGGTTTCCTTCTCTCCTGGTTTCAAATATCATCATGTCATGGTACTTATGTGTGTGCTCTGTGTACCATGCCAGTGCTGTGCTGCTCACCTTATGCTAAGGATAGACATGTAACTCAATAGAACAGGGGAGGGCTGTACATTTTTAGCCATTTTGGTCCTCTTTGAGCCGAAATTGGAATTGCACATTTTCGGCTGCCCAAATTTTGGTGCATCGCTAGTATTATTCTTTATTTAGTTCTGTGTAACAGAATCAGATTTAACCGTTTTTGTTTTGTTACCAATTATCAAAATAAAGTATAGTCCTAGAAAACTATTATTATATGCAAAACAGTAAGTCAAGTAATGAACTCAAACAGCAGCTCTAGGCTGGCATCAAATTTAAAATATGCTACACAATAATTTTGCGGAAAATAAAAGGCAAAAAAACGAAAACCGAAATAACAAAAAATGCTATTTTCGGTCGAAACTTTCTGCGGCCGAAATTTCGGTGCATCCCTACTGGCTAGTATATGATCGCTTAAAATTCCTGGATCCACAATTGACAATACACAATATGCAAGACGTCCTTAGGGTACGTCTAAACTTTAGTACTAGTGGTGAAATGAAGTTAGGACACCGTTGTCCTAGATGTATATTAGGTTTGCTAAACAAGTGCCTGCTAATAGATGATAGTATGCAAATGGCCCAAGCGGGGTTGAAGGGTGGTAAATATGGTCTTATTACTTACAGCTGTATTGTGGGCTGTAAACATGTTATGTGGTGTACTGAGTGTGTACTTGGGTCCAAAAACACGATGTGGTTCAAATGGGTGTTCAAAAGAGTATTTGTGAATGTGTTATGTACACTTGGATAAAACTCCCAAACATGTGAAAAACATAAAATATGAGAGCATAAACCTTCAAACTGCTGTGACATAAATTGTGGTAAACAGTGTAACGTGAAATACCAAAGATAATTAAAAACAAATTTCAATTAGTGCTGTGCAGATATATATCACATATTCAAAAAATCAGAATCAAAGTAAAGTAAAAAAAACAGTGGCCACTGTAAAAGAAAAAGGTGAACAGTTCAATCCAACAAACTCGCCAGTCGACGCGTCTTTTATCCAAGTGTACTTAACAACACATTCACAAATACTCTTTTGAACACCCATTTGGACCCAAGTACACACTCAGTACACCACATAACACATGTTTACAGCCCACAATACAGCTGTAAGTAATAAGACCATATTTACCACCCTTCAACCCCGCTTGGGCCATTTGCATACTATCATCTATTAGCAGGCACTTGTTTAGCAAACCTAATATACATCTAGGACAACGGTGTCCTAACTTCATTTTACCACTAGTACTAAAGTTTAGACGTACCCTAAGGACGTCTTGCATATTGTGTATTGTCAATTGTGGATCCAGGAATTTTAAGCGATCATATACTAGCCAGTGATCAAGGCTAGTGATTTGTGCTTTTATTACTTTGTTTTACCATTTAGTTTTATATTTGTCTCGAACCGGAAGTATATGTAATTAAAGTGTATCTTGTTTTTACTCTCACTTTAGCCCAACGTTGTGTTTTTTTGGGCTAGCCTAGACCTAGCCTTTATTTGGCGCTTTGGTTTTTCCCTCTTATTTTATATACATTCAGTTATGGGACATATGCGTCATGTCCGCAATAAAATAATATCCAGCTTGTCTCTTAGCGGAGCTTTGCAACAATTCTTAACTAAGATGGTGTATCAATAGATAGTAAATCCACAGTCTAATAACACAGTTTGCTTGTTAGGCTAAAAGCAGTTAACACAGTGTTAAGTATAACAGTGCAGGTAGCCAAGGCTAGACAATCCCTGTATGCTGCTAAAAATATACAGACTAGTAGCAATTGAGCATGTCTACGTGGTTACTATCGATCTCTGATAATTCATATGGTAATCAGCAGTATAAATTTATAATTAGATTTAAGGTCGTTTCAAAAAACGCTAGGATTTACCAGTGCATTAAATAAAAGGTACTTCATTCATGAATGTTGGCTAAATCAACAAAATTATTTTCTAAGCAGAGCCTCTCCAGCAGCTCATGGCAAAACTCATTCCCCCACCCATAAGGTGACATTTCCAACTCTTAGCCAATAGCTATGCTTCAGTGCCATATGGCTAGCACCGCTATTGGCTAAGAGGTGGAAAAGTCACATTGAAAAAAATGAGTTTTGCCATGGGAGGCTAGAGAGGCCCTGTTTAGGTATAATAGAAGAAGAAAATAAAGGCACCTTTTTCGTTGATTTAGCTAACGTGAAGGTACATTTTATTTATTGCACTGGTAAATCCTAGCGTTTTTGAAATGGTAGGATTTACCATCACTGTGTTTAACCCCTTTGCTAGAGTTAAAATTGCATGCCCTAACAGATTAGAGCTTGCATTTTTTTTCAACTTTAATGGTTCCCTAAACTTAAAATAATTTATATTCATTATTAGCCATTTTTGCTGCTAAAAATTCCTTCTTCCAAGGTTGCTATAATACTTTTCTCTCCTGGGATGTAGTCTACAGGTCTAATCTAGTCAGTCACCTTAGGAGGCTTCTGATGCTTTCATAAACAAAGTATTAGGTGTTTCACACAGTTATTCATTATTTTAAAATGGGTTAGTTATGTTTACAATGAAGTTAAAGGAAAACCAAAGGACAATGCTTTTAAACTGCATCCAATGATCTCTTCCATTTTAGAAATGATGTCATTAAGTTTTGATGAAACTAATAGTTATTTTGGGACAGAACATAATTTTTCAAATGGAGTAAGTTGTCTTCTTTGTCTTTAAAATTTAGATATGATCGGACATAGTGCTGGAGTTAATTTTGCTAATCAATTATTAAATGGAATGCTAATATGAGATCTAAAGTCTGAGAAATGGTTGAGAATTATGTAATTATGTAAGGTGTTCTATTTCTACAGATTGGCTGCCTAACAATGAGCTAAACGATAACCCTCAGACCCTCTTTTTACACTATATGGCCAAAAGTATGGGACACTTGACCACCACATCTCCCTTACCTTTTCCCACTCCATGTCACAAGAATAGCTTTTACAGTTAACTGGGGCAGATGTAAAAGTTTAGAAATTTCACAAACTGACTTGTGGCGTCGTATGATACTGCCATGTTTTAAAGTCATTGAACCCCTAAGGGATGATCCATTGTTCTGCCATTGTTTGTCTATGGGGATTTTATGGCTATGTGCTGAATTTTATATACCGGTTAGCAATAGATATGCCTGAATCAGTAATTGGTAGGCATGACAATGTACTTTTGGCTATATAGTGTATTTGGAAATATATATTGGTTATACTAATTTGAAAATCAGGTTTCACAACTTAAATAATTATTTCTGTGTAATCAGTACTAATAAGTACCACCTTAGATTTATGTAAATTAAAAGTTGTACCACTACCTGTAAAAATTATTTTCTGACATGATGGAAAATGTAAGATGGATGTTGTCTGTGAAAAATTATTATTTTTAACCCCTTAACGAATAGGACATAACCTTTACGTCACTGGTTGTTAAGGGATTGTCTGTTTATAATAGAGCAGGTCTTGCCGTGCACTATTAAACCCTCCCTCCTGCAGGGTTGCTAAAATAGCGTGGTCTCGTGGCTGGCGGCCACTATTGAAAAAGTCAACCCCATAGAAAGATCGTACGTCACTGGCTGTTAAGGGGTTAATTAATATCAAGCTCAAGTTACCCAATTATGTTCTTATTCCTAATATTATTTTTTTTTTATTTCTAAAATTATTTGTTTTGAGGATTAAGAGGAACCGGGTTTACGGGCATCTTTTCCTTGTACCATTTAAAGACATTAAACACTAAATACATTTCATGCACTTCCCTTTTAAAGGGACATGAAACCTCAATTTTTTCTAAATGATTCTGATAGATCATACAATTTTAAACCACTTTACAATCTTCCTTTTATTTAGTTTGATTCATTCTTTTGTTATCCTTTGCCAGTGACGAGTTTTCACCTCTTAGCCAATAGCCATGTGGGAAATCCAGCTTGGCAAACTGCTGGAATGCAAGGCTTTTTTGTTAAGAGGTGGAAATGTCACCTCTTAGCAAAACAGCGTTCTGCCTTGGGCTGCTTGAGCAGCTCAGTGCGGCCAACTCTTGAGACAAATAAAGTAACTTTTAGCATAGTGCAGAATTATATAACATTATGTGCTAGCTTTATGTAACATAATATTGCCTTACCTATTGTGTATGTATGTATGTATACCTTTTAACATGTAAAGATCGAACGTTAGTTTCTTTTAATGCAGTCTAAAGATTATGTATTGCCTAAGAGGTTTCAGGTCCCGGGGATTATCCACAATGGGTGCACAGCCTTGGTGTATGTTTTTATCATATTCAGAGTCCATGTTACACCTTTAGACAGACCATCAGTAAACTGTTTTTTTTTTAATTTTTTTTATTGGCAATGAGTCCTTGCCCCCCCCCCTCTAAAGCCCAGGTAAAGCTGCTCAGACTCCGATCTTAGTTTATTTTGTGAGTATAGTCTTACTGTTCCTAGGTGGTCTCAGAGTTGAGGATTTAATGGGTACTCCCAGTGTAGTTTTGGTGTTAGTGATGGCAACCGAGACTTTCGGTTTAGTTGTATAGTGATTCGGATTAGGCACAATTTTGTGTTTTAATAGGTTAATCATTCATATTTGGATAACTTTTCTGCTGAATATTAAAGGGATAGGAGACCCCAAAATGTCCTTTCATTATTGGGATAGAACATACAATTTTAAACTGCTTTTCAATTTACTTCTATTATCAAATTTGCTTCATTATTTTGTTATCCTTTGCAGAAGGAACAGCATTGCACTACTCTCAGCTTAACGAACTTATCTAGTTAACCAATCACAAGAGACAAATTTGTGCAGGCAACAATAAACAGCTAGCTTCTATTAGTGTGGGATTTATGCATATTAACTTTCAACAAGGAACACCAAGAGAACAATGCATATTTGAAAATAGAAGTGAATTTCAAAGTGTCCTAAAATGACTTGCTCTATCTGAATGATGCAAGTGATGGTAAATCTAGCGTTTCTGAAACGCTAGAATTACCATTGGAAGAAATAAAGGGGGCTTTCACTCATGATGAAGTATAAAATAGCCGTGCGGGAGATCTGGCTTGGCGCTGACTGGTGCAGGATTTCCTGCACGGCTTATGGCTAAGAGGTTGTAACGTCACCTCTCAGCCAAATAGCGTTCTGCCATTAGCTGCTTAGCAGCTCAGTGCGGCGAACCCTGGAAACAAAGGAGCTTTCAGCATGAAGTATTTTATATTTTATGACTGAAAGTCCTTTATTTGTTCCAATGGTATAGCCTAGCGTTTCAGAAATGCTAGGATTTACCATCACTTTAATTTTGACTTTTCTATCCCTTTTAATCAATACCTTAATAATTACAAATTGAAATGTTTTTATTTAAAGGAACATTTTTTCCACTCCCAGATGGGCAAAACATTTATGCAAAGAAAAATCTAGTATACATTGTATAGCTTTGCTTATTTTTGAATAACATTGTGCAGATTTTCTGATTCCTAACCAAGCCCCAAAGTATCAGATGGTCATGCACTTTACATAATCAAGAGCAAGCAGGAGTCTGTGATCGGTCTCTTCATATGCAGGGAAGGTGGGACGGAGTGTCTGCTCTTACTGTTTTCCCAGCCTAACCTTAAAAACAGTGCTAAACTGTGAGCTTCTAAGTGTTTTTTTTTAAAAAAAATTTTAAAGGTTTTATAGTGGATTTTTTAGATTCGTATCTGTATATTCTTCTTTATAGTATTACGTGCAGTTATATGAAAATTGGTGTAAGCAATAACATTATATAACACATGTTATGTATTCTTGTATTTGCTTAACCCTTTAATGACCATTGTCGGTAAGGGGACACAAAACCCAATTTCTTCTACAAGATACGACGAGTCCACAGATTCATCCTTACTTGTGGGATATTATCCTCCTGCTAACAGGAAGTTGCAAAGAGCACCACAGCAGAGCTGTATATATATAGCTCCTCCCTTCTCTCCACCCTCAGTCATTCTCTTTGCCTATACTTGTAATAGGAAGAGGTAAAGTGAAAGAGGTGTTAAAATGAGGGAACTCTGATAGACTCGGTAGACATGAAAATATTTCTGACGGAGGTCAGAAAGTCAAAGATTATAAATACTTTCCAAGCACTTCAGTCCATTCCTCGGCCATCAGTGGCTCAGTGTATGGAGGTCATTGGATTAATGGTAGCGGCAATGGACATTGTTCCGTTTGCTCGCTTTCATCTCAGACCACTGCAGCTGTGCATGCTCAGACAGTGGAATGGGGACTATGCGAATTTATCTCCTCAGATAAATATGAATCAAGAGACCAGAGAGACTCTTCTTTGGTGGTTGTCACAGGATCATCTGTCCCAGGGAATGTGCTTCCGCAGGCCAGCATGGGTAATAGTGACGACGGACGCCAGCCTCTTGGGCTGGGGTGCAGTCTGGAATTCCCTGAAGGCTCAGGATGTTTGGACTCGGGTGGAGTCTCTACTACCAATCAATATTCTGGAACTGAGAGCAATATTCAACGCGCTTCAGGCGTGGCCTCAGTTGGCTTTGGCCAAATTCATAAGATTCCAGTCGGACAATATCACGACTGTAGCATATATCAATCATCAAGGGGGAACAAGGAGTTCTCTAGCAATGATAGAGGTTTCAAAGATAATCCAATGGGCGGAGGCTCACTCTTGCCATCTATCAGCAATCTATATCCCAGGAGTAGAGATATGGGAAGCGGATTTTCTAAGTCGTCAGACTTTTCATCTGGGGGAGTGGGAACTCCATCCGGAGGTGTTTGCATCATTGATTCGTCAATGGGGCACACCGGAATTGGATCTGATGGCATCTCGTCAGAATGCCAAACTTCCTCATTACGGGTTCAGGTCAAGGGATCCCCAAGCTGTACAGATAGATGCTCTAGCAGTACCTTGGTCGTTCAACCTGGCTTATGTGTTTCCACCATTTCCTCTCCTGCCTCGTGTGATTGCAAGAATCAAACAGGAGAGAGCTTCGGTAATCCTAATGGCGCCTGCATGTCTAGTGGACATGTCCTCTCTGCCACCGTGGAAACTTCCGTTGAGACAGGACCTTCTCATTCAGGGTCTGTTCCAACATCCAAATCTAAATTCTCTGCAGCTGACTGCCTGGAGATTGAACGCTTGATTTTATCTAAGCGGGGATTCTCTGAATCGGTCATTGTAACTTTGATTCAGGCTCGCAAGCCTGTCACTAGAAAGATATGGCGTAAATATCTTTATTGGTGCGAATCCAAGGGCTACTCATGGAGTAGGGTTAGGATTCCTAGGATTTTGTCATTTCTCCAAGAAGGATTGGAGAAGGGATTATCAGCTAGTTCCTTAAAGGGACAAATTTCTGCTTAATTTGTAATGAGGTTTAATCAGGTTTATGAGTACGGCACTAGCCGAAACGCGTAAAACCTGATACTTTCTGTGTGTGTATCATGTTTGCATTTTAATTTGGAAAATAAAGGCTAATTTTTACTTTATGGATATTGGGATCGACCTCCTTTTTTCTCATTAAATTTCTGCTTTGTCAATTTTACACAAGCGTCTGGCGGATGTCCCAGACGTTCAGTCTTTTTGTCAGGCTTTAATCAGAATCAAGCCTGTGTTTAAACCTATTGCTCCGCCATGGAGTTTGAATTTAGTTCTCAATGTTCTTCAAGGGGTTCCGTTTGAACCCATGCATTCCATAGATATTAAGCTTTTATCTTGGAAAGTTTTGTTTTTAGTTGCTATCTCTTCTGCTCGAAGAGTTTCTGAGCTTTCTGCATTACAATGTGATTTGCCTTATCTTATATTCCATTCTGATAAGGTTGTTTTGCGTACTAAACCTGGATTCCTTCCTAAGGTTGTTTCAAATAAGAATATTAATCAGGAAATTGTTGTTCCTTCTTTGTGTCCTAATCCTTCTAAGAAGGAACGTCTGTTACATAACTTGGACGTGGTTCGGGCCTTGAAGTTTTACTTACAAGCGACCAAGGATTTCCGTCAAACATCTTCTCTATTCGTTGTTTATTCTGGAAAACGTAGGGGTCAGAAAGCTACGGCTACCTCTCTTTCTTTTTGGCTGAAAAGCATCATCCGCCTGGCATACGAGACTGCTGGACAGCAGCCCCCTGAAAAAGTTACGGCTCATTCTACTAGAGCTGTGGCTTCCACATGGGCTTTTAAAAACGATGCTTCGGTTGAACAGATTTGTAAGGCTGCGACTTGGTCCTCCCTTGATACTTTTTTCCAAATTTTACAAATTTTATACTTTTGCTTCTTCTGAGGCTATTTTTGGGAGACAGGTTCTTCAAGCAGTGGTGCCTTCCGTTTAGGTATCTGTCTTGTCCCTCCCGTTCATCCGTGTCCTGTTGCTTTGGTATTGTATCCCACAAGTAAGGATGAATCCGTGAACTCGTATCTTGTAGAAGAAAAGGAAATTTATGTTTACCTTATAAATTGATTTCTTCTACGATACGACGAGTCCACGGCCCGCCCTGTTTTTTTAAGACAGAATTGATTTTATTTCATAACTTCAGTCACCTCTGCACCTTTTAGCTTTTCTTTTCTCTTCCTATACCTTCGGTCGAATGACTGGGGGTGGAGAGAAGGGAGGAGCTATATATAGAGCTCTGCTGTGGTGCTCTTTGCCACTTGCTGTTAGCAGGAGGATAATATCCCACAAGTAAGGATGAATCAGTGGACTCGTCATATCGTAGAAGAAATCAATTTATCAGGTAAGCATAAATTTCCTTTTTCTTAAGGAGAGTCCATGGCTTAATTCCTTACTCTTGGGAAATACTGAATCTGGCCACCAGGTGGAGGCAAACACACCCCAGCCAAAGGCTTAAATGCCTCTCCCACTTCTCCTTTCCCCCAGTCATTCTTTGCCTTTCGTCACAGGAGGATGGCAGAGACGTGTCAGAAGATTTCGGAGTTGTTCCTCAGGAGTGGTATATGCCTTTCGATATGGAACAGGAGTTTTAAGTAGTCTTGTCGGCCTCTCAGTGAGAGGATTGACGAAAGTTAGAGTCTGGAGATGCAGGGAGAGTCTTCCTGCGAACCCATCCAGACTGCCTGCTAACAGCTCCTTAAGCAACCAGTGTTCATAAGTTTCACTGTCTGCTTTCTTCACTCAAGTCCATGTCAGGAGCGATGCTACAAGACTTTCACACTTGAAAGGCTGTGTTTCTGTTCCACAGCACGGATTCTGGTAAGATAGTTTTAAATTTTTACTTCTGTTGAAAATGCTGAAGACAGGGTCACAGTGTGACTCCTTTTATCTTAATAGAATCATGGGTTAATATCTCCTGAGGGAGGTTATTGAACAGTGGGGATTAATCAGATGTGATACTTTGATTTTATGCTGCTTTATGTGTGAAATTTATTTGGGATCATAGACTTATGTGGTAACGGAACATACAGGTTTTTACTTTTACTTTGAACGCTGCGCAGCTTGTAGCTTGGAACACTTTTTCTCATAGCAGGGGCAGTCCTGCCTTGTGCACCACGTGACCAGGTGTGGTCACACTTTCGTTTTCTCTTTCCTGACCGAGCTAGCTGTCGGAGAAGAAGCTTGTTTCTCTGTTTGCCTGGGTCTAGGAGGTGGTGTGTGCCCCAGTCATTGGGAGTATAAAGAAAGATGCCGTTTTGTGAGAAATAAAGATAATTTATTCTGTGTCCTACTGTTGTTTAGCGCAAGCTATGGAGGATTCTGATATGCTTGAGGGTACTCCCTCTATTCCTAATAGTAATACCTGTCTATATTGTGAGGAGGCCTTGGTGTACCCGCCCTCTCAACTATGTTCCATATACATCAACAAGGTTATGTCTAAGAAGGTTAACCCCTTTAGTACTACTGAGCCATCCACCTCTGAGGACTCGCAGTCCCGTGAGGTGCATACCCATCAGTCATCTCCATTGTCACATGCAGCTTCTAGTAGCACGCCTGATCCTCCGTCTGGTGGGAGCCTTTCTCCATCAGACTTTACCGCACAGTTAAAAATGGCGGTGTGTGAGGCTCTTAGTGCTTTACCTCACCCTATTTCCAATGATTTTATTAGATTTGTCTGCTTTTCAAGTATCCCAGGATGGGTCACACTCAGAGTCTTCAGAGGGTGAACTTTCTGGATCGGAGTCTGCTACCTCTAGGCCTCCGGCTGCAGAGGAGCCAGGTTTTAGATTTTAATTGAACACTTAAGTTTTCTTCTAAAGGAGGTTCTGTCGACATTAGAGGTTCCAGAGGCCAAGTTGCCTGATGAACCTTTAATCCCTAAATTAGGCAGTGTAGAAGGACAGGGTAGCGCTGCTAACTTTTCCTGTTTCTGTAAAAATGGCGAACATTATTAAAAACAAGTAGGATAGAATTGGCTCTTCCTTTTCCCCATCGTCTGCCTTTAAAAAATTATTCCCTGTCCCGGACTCTCAGCTGGAGTTGTGGGGTAACGTCCTTAAGGTGGATGGTGCTATCTCCACGCTAGCTAAGCGTACTACTATCCCTCTTGAGGATAGCTCGTCATTCAGAGAGCCGATGGATAAGAAGATTAACTTTTCTCAGAAAAATGTTTCAGCATACAGGATATTTATTTCAACCGGAAGCGACTTTTGCCTCGGTTGCTGGAGCTGCGGCCAACTGGTGCGACTCCTTAGCGGATTTGATAGAGGTGGAATTGCTCATTCTTTTATCTGAATTCTAAAATCTCTGGTTTCTCAGTACAGTCCTGTCGGGCGCTCTGGCTGAAGTCCTGGTCTGCGGACATGACTTCTAAGTCTAGACTACTTTTCCTCCCCTTTAAAGGGCCAGTAAACCTAGAAAATAATGTTATATAAATAGGTACTATGTGCAGAATTATATAACATATTCGTTCTAGCTTTTTGTAACCTAATATTGCCGCTGGAATTTTTATTAAAAAAGAGGGGTTTTCAGACCCGACCTCTGCTCTACTGAGCGGGTCTGGTTTTCCCTCTGAGCGCATCTGGGCAGCTGTCTAGTCACAGCCCTCTCCGATCGCTCCATTACACTCAATGTAGCTCGCTCCCACTGTCAGAGCAGGAGCGAGCTACATTGAGTGTAACGGCATGGCCGGGCTGTGACTAGATAGCTGCCCAGATGCACTCAGGGGAAAAACCAGACCCGCTCAGTAGAGCACAGTGGGCGGGTCTGAAAACCCTTTTTTTTTTTTTTTTTTTTTTTTTTAAATAAAAATTCCAGCAGTAATATTATTATAACATTATTTTTTAGGTTTACTAGCCCTTTTAAGGGAAATATTTTATTTGGTTCAAGCCTGGATTCCATTATCTCCACGGTTACAGGGGGCCAAGGGTGCCTTCCTACCGCAGGATAAAAAGAACAAATCTAAGGGACTAGGATTTAATTTTCATTCCTTTCATTCTGAAATGTCAGCAGTCCTCCTCTAAGCACGAGCAAACCAAGAGCACTTGGAAGCCAGTTCAATCCTGGAATAAATCCAAGCAGAACAAGAAGCCCGCCGAGACCAATTCGGCATGAAGGGGTGGCCCCCGATCCGGCGCTGGATCGTGTAGGGGACAGACTGTTGCTGTTTTCAGACGCTTGGTTCAGGGATGTGCAGGATCCAAGGGCCCTGGAGGTAATAGCTCAGGGATACAAGATAAGTTTCAAATCTCATCCACCCAAGGGCAGATTTCTCCTCAAGCCTGTCTTCAAAACCAGAGAAGAGGGAAGCCTTTCCGGGGTGGGTGCAGGATCTGTTCTCCTTAGGGGTCATTGTCCCGGTTCCTATCACAAAAAGAGGTTTGGGATGCTAGTCAAACCTTTTCGTGGTCCCAAAAAATGAGGGAACTTTCCGCCTGATTCTGGACACTGTACCCAAATTTTTTCTTTCGTGATTCAGATTGAGCATGAAATTTTAAGCAACTTTCTAATTTACTCCTATTATCAAATTTTCTTTATTCTCTTGGTATCTTTATTTGAAATGCAGTAATGTAAGTTTAGATGCCGGCCCATTTTTGGTGAACAACCTGGGTTGTCCTTGCTGATTAGTGTATAAATTCATCCACCAATAAAGTGCTGTCCAGAGTACTGAAACCAAAAAAGCTTAGATGCCTTTTTCAAATAAAGATAGCAAGAGAATGAAGAATAATTGATAATAGGAGCAAATTAGAAAGTTGCTTAAAATTGCATGCTCTTTCTGAATTACAAAAGAAAAAATTTGGGTTCAGTGTCCCTTTAAACAAGTTTCTAAATGTCCCCTCGTTCAAGATGGAGACAATAAGGTCCATCCTTACTCCAGATCTATAGTAGTTATGAACTGTCCTTCCTGAACTAAAGGATGCCTTCCTTCACTTTCCAATCCACAGGGACCACTTCCATTTCCTAAGGTTTTCGTTCCTGGATCAGCCATTCTAGTTCATTGCACTTCCATTTGGTCTAGCTACTGCTCCAAGAATCTGTGCAAAGGTTCTAGGGCTCTCCTGGCTGTCACCAGAACCCAGGGTATAGCAGTAGCTTCCTACTTGGACGACATTCTGGTTCAAGCACCATCCTTTCGTCTGGCGGAGGACCATTCTGCGTTTCTCCTCTCCCTTCTTCGATCACATGGATGGAAGATAAACTTAGAGAAGAGTTCTCTTATTCCAAGCACCAGGGTGGAATTCCTGGGAACTATAATAGACTCAATATCCATGCAGATATTTCTAACTGACCAGAGATGTTGCAAGCTAGCTTCGGAATGTCTTACCCTCCAGATCTCCTTAAGGTCATCTGTGGCTCAGTGTATTGAGGTAATTGGTTTCATGGTGTCCAGCATGTACATAATTCACTTTGCCAGGTTCCGTCTCAGACCATTACAGCTTTGCATGCCGAGACAGTGGAACAGCGATTATTCCGATCTTTCTCAACAGATTTCCCTGGACAGCCGGTCGAGAGAATCGCTCTCTTGGTGGCTCTGTCCAGATCTGTTCCGAGGGACATCCTTTCTATGACCATCCTGGGAGATTGTGACTACAGACGTGAGTCTCTCAGGATGGGGAGCTGTTTGGGGTGCCAAGAAGGCACAGGGCCTGTGGTCTCATTAGGAACGCTCCCTCCCGATCCACATTCTGGAACTTTGGGCAATCTACAATGCTCTGAACGCTTGGTCTCTTCTGTGTTCGCCCCGGTTTATCATATTCCAATCAGGCAATATAACCTCAGTGGCTTACATCAACTATCAGGGATGGGAACGAGAAACTTCATTGTAATGAGGGGAAGTATCTCGGATTGCTGTCAGCGATCCACATTCCAGGTATGGACAACTGGGAAGTGATTTTCTCAGCAGACAATCTTTTCATCAAGGGGAATGGTCTCTCCATCCCGAAGTGTTTGCAGAGATATGCTACAGGTGGGGGATGCCGTATATAGATCTCTTGGCATTGCGTCTCAATACCAAGCTACCCAGATATGGGTCGAGGTCTAGGGATCCTCAGGCGGAGCTAATAGATGCGTTAGCGGTGCCTTGGAGGTTCAGTTTAATCTACGTTTTTCCACCATTACCACTCCTTACTCGGGTAGTGGCCCTCACCAAGCAGGAGCAGGCGTCAGTAATACTTATTGCTCCATCATGGCCGTGAAGGACTTGGTTTGCGAATCTAGTGAGGATGTAATCATGGAAGTTACCTTATCACAGGGATCTGCTGGAACAGGGTCCTTTTTTGTTCATCAAGATCTAGATTCTCTGAGGCTGACTGCATGGAGATTAAACGCTTAGTCCTTGCCAAGAGAGGGTTTTCTGAGAGAATTGTTACTCTCATTCAAGCTCATGTGACAAGTAACCGGCTTATCTATCATAATGTGTGGACAACCTACTTATTTTGGTGTGAAGAGCGTGGATTTCCTTGGCATAAAGTTAAGGCTGCTAGGATTCTATTGTTTCTCCAGGATGGACTAGGGAAGGGTCTTTCGGCCAGTTCCCTGAGGGGACAGATTTCGGCCTTGTCCTACTGCACAAGAGGCTCTCTGAGCTTCCAGATGTTGTCTTTTGTTAAAGGGTTACTAAACCCAAAATCTTTCTTTCATGATTCAGATAGAGAATACAAATTTAAACAACATTACAATTGACTTCTATTATTTATTTTGCTTCATTTTTTAGATATCCTTAGTTGAAGAAAAGGCAATGTGCATGTGTGAGCCAATCACATGAGGCTTCTATGTGCAGCAACCAATCAGCATCTTCTGAGCATATCTAGATATGCTTTTCAGCAAACAATATCAAGAGAATAAAACAAATTAGATAATAGAAGTAAATTAGAAAGATGTTTAAAATTGCATTCTCTTTCTGATTCATGAAAGAAAAAATGTGGGTTTCATGTCCCTTTAAGGCTTTGATTAGGATCAGACCTGTATTCAGATCTTCAGCTTCCCCTTGGAGTCTGAATCTGGTTCTTAGTTTTGCGACGGGCTCCGTTCGAGCCTATGCATGAAATTGATATTAAGTTGTTGTCCTTGAAGGTTCTTTTTCTATTGCTGAAATTGCCGCCTTGCAATGTGAGCCCTTTATCTAATGTTCCATTCGGATAAGGCTGTCCTACGTACTAAGTTAGTCATTTCAGACTGCAACATCAATCAAGAGATTGTGGTCACTTTATTTCCTAATCCTCCTCCTTCGAAGGAACGTTTACTTCATAATTTGGATGTGGTTCGTGCCTTGAAGTTTTATCTTCAGGCTACTAAGGATTTTATACAAACTTCTTCCTTGTTTCTGGCATATTCTGGGAAGCGTAAGGGTCAGAAGGTCTCTTTGACTTCCTTATCTTTTTGGTTGAGAAATCTTATCCCCTTAGCGGGACATAGACCTCCTCAGAGAATTACGGCTCATTCTACTAGAGCAATGACTTCCTCTTGGGCCTTTAAGAACGAGGCCTCTATGGATCAGATTTGTAAGGCGGCTACCTGGTCCTTACACACTTTTTTTTTTTTTCTCTAAATTTTACAAGTTTGATGTTTTTGCTTCAGCTGAAGCAACCTTCGAGAGACAGGTTTTGTAAGGTCTGCCTCTATTTTTGTCCCTCCCATTATCATTCAGTGTCCTCCTAGAGCTTGGGTATAAGTTTCTCAACAGTAAGGAATGAAGCCATGGACTCTCCTCATATTAAGAAGGAAAATATAAATTATGGTTACCAGATAATTTCATTTCCTTCTGTATAAGGAGAGTCGACGGCCCCACAGTGGCGAGAACCAGTAATATAGCAGTAGCGCCATACTTAGACGACATCCTGGTTTAGGCACCATCCTGTCGGCTGGCAGAGGACCATTCAAATGCTCTTCTTCGATCTCATGGATGGAAGATAAAGTTAGAAAAGAGTTCTCTTGTTCCCAGTACCAAGGTGGAATTCCTGGGTACGATACTAGACTCAATATCCATGCGGATATCTTACAGCCCAGAGATGTTACAAAATAACTTCAAATTGTCTTGCCCTACAGACCTCCTTAAGGCCCTTTGTGACCCGGTGTATGGAGGTAATTGGGCTCATGGTATCCAGCATAGACATCATTCCATTTGCCAAATTCCATGTTAGACCTCTTTAGCTGTGCAGTAGAACAGCTATCTCTTTGATCTGTCGCAACAGATTTAGAGAGAATCGCCCTCTTGGTGGCTCTGTCCAGATCACCTGTCCCAAGGGACATCCTCCTTGAGACCATCCTGGGAGATTGTGACTACGGACGCAAGTCTATCAGGATGGTGAGCTGTTTGGGGTGCCAGGAAGGCACAGGGCCTGTGGACTCGAGAGGAATCTCTACTCCCGATCAACATTTTGGAACTTTGAGTGATCTTCAATGTTATGAAGGCTTGGCCTCTTCTTGGTTCGTCCCAATTTGTCAGATTCCAATCAGACAATATAACTTCGGTGGCTTACATCAACCATCAGGGGAAACGAGGAGCTCCCTAGCAATGAGGGAAGTAGCTCGGATTCTGGAAGGGGCGGAGGCCCACAACTGCTCGCTGGCTATTGCTTCGGCGCGCAGAGTCTCTTAGATGGCTGCCCTGCAATGTGAGCCTCCTTACCTAGTTTTCCATGCTGATAAGGCTGTTCTTCGTACAGGGTTAGGTTTTCTCCCTAAGGTTGTTTCTGATCGTAACATCAATCAGGAGATTGTTGTTCCTTCCTTGTGTCCTAATCCTCCTCTTTCGAAGGAACGGTTACTTCATAATTTGGATGTGGTTCGGGCTTTGAAGTTCTATCTTCAAGCTACGAAGGAATTTAGACAGACTTCTTCTTTGTTTGTTGTCTATTATGGGAAGCGTAGAGGGCACACTTTCTTATCTTTTTGGTTGAGGACTCTTATTCGCTTAGCATATGAGACAGCAGGACATAAGCCTCCTCAGAAGATTAGGGCCCATTCAACTAGAGCTGTGGCTTCTTCTTGGGCTTTTAAGAATGGAGCAGATTTGTAGGGCGGCTACCAGGTCCTCCTTTACATACCTTTTTCAAAATTTTAGTTTGACGTTTTTGCTTCGGCTGATGCAGCTTTTGAGAGAGAGAGGTTTTGCAGGCTGTGGTGCCCTCAGTATAGGGTCCGCCTCTTTTTACCCTCCCGTTTTCATTCCGTGTCCTCTAGAGCTTGTCAACACCCAGGAAAACTTTATCCCATACCTTAGATTCACAAAAAAAATGAGCCTGCACTGCATCCCATCTTCAATACCACTAACGTTATGTGTTTAATCTTTGAATGAACATATAGTTTTCAGCGGTAGATAGGGCCGCCAAACTCCCACCGTTATGTAGGAGGCTTCTTCTTAAAGTCTTCAACCAATCAGAATCAAATCCTAGGCTAGATTCTTTACCCGCGTTCACGGAGACACTTTCTATTTCTAATAGCGAGCGGACTAAAATTATAATGCGCATTAGAAATAGAACAGCATCCCTGTGAACGAGGATTGAATTTAAAAAAAAAGTGGACGGAGGAGGACGGTGAGGAGTTTGGCGGCCATATCTACCGCTGTAAACTGTATTGGCTTTCGATGATTAGACTTATAATGTTAGTGGTATTGAAGATGGGATGCGGTGCAGGCGCATCTTATTTTGTGGTTCTAAATTATCGGATAAAGTTTTCCTGGGTGTTGACTGTCCTTTTTTAAATAATTGATTTTTATCCACAATGCACTGATGTGTATGTGGGCAGGGTGGATTTGAATTAAGTTAAATCTTTTTAAACCACTGATAAGTAAGACCCGATTTTAAATCATGGTTTTCTACACAAAGGTTTTCATTTTTAGAATAACAACTTTTCAGATTATTTTTCCAGTTATCAGATAATTACTTAGTTATATACCATTAGAAATACATACATAATTATTAAAGTATTGGGAGTTGAACTATCCTCAATCATTCATATATCAGCTGTGCTTTATTAGGAGAAAAATAATCATCTCAATAATTTAAAGGGACACTGAACCCCAAATTTTTCATTTGTGATTCAGATAGAGCATGCAATTTTAAGCAACGTTCTAATGTACTCCTATTATCAAATTTTCTTCATTATCTTGCTATCTTTATTTGAAATGCAAGAATGTAAGTATAGATGCCGGCCCATTTTTGGTGAACAACCTGGGTTGTTCTTGTTGATTGGTGGATAAATTCATCTACCAATAAAAAAGTGCTGTCCACAGGTCTGAACCAAAAGACAACTTAGATGCCTTCTTTTTCAAATAAAGATAGCAAAGGGATGAAGAAAAATTGATTAAAGGAGTAAATTAGAAAGTTGCTTAAAATTGCATGCTCTATCTGAATCACAAAATAAACATTTTAGGGTTCAGTGTCCCTTTAAATAGTTTTATTTAAATATACTAAAATAAATACCTTTTTAATAAAGTAATAATTACATTTTTTAAATTAAAACTATAACATATATATATATATATATATATATATATATATATATATATATATATATATATATATATATATATATCTATATATATCTATATAAAAAAATTTAACTGCTTGACCCTCCCTTCTCACACTTAGGTCCTTTTGCAGATCTGTTCCACTCCAACCATTCTTTTATTCATTGAACTTCTTGAACCTTACTTAGTAAGGGGTTGATTCTGTGTACATAGAATTGCACGGAAACAATAGGAATGAAGGGACAGTCGAGTCAAAATGAAGCTTTCATGATTCAGATAGCACATGCAATTTTAAACAACTTTCCCTCATACTTCTATTATCAAACTTTGTTTTGTTTTTTTGTGTCCTTTGTTGAAAAGCATTACCTAGTTAAGTTCAGGAGCAGTGATGCAGTATTCGGAGTTAGCTGCTGATTGGTCGCTGCACATATATGCCTCTTGTCATTAGCTCACTCAATGTTTTCAGCTAGATCCCAGTAGTGCATTGCTGCTTCTTCAACAAAGGATACCAAGAGAATGAAGCAAATGTCATAATAGAAGAAAATCTGAAAGTTGTTTTAAAACTGTACACTATCTGAATCCTCAAAGAAAAATATTGGGTTTATACCCCTTTAAGGTCTATTTCTCAACTTTGTATGTTTATTTTATAACATTTTGCTTTGAAGAAGCATGTTATTTCTGCAAACACAAATTCACAGTTTTGAGAACTACAAAACCAAGAATGTGATATCTTCTATAAAGAAATGATGGCCAGTATAAACATAACAGAAACATATCTTCTAGAAAGAAATGATGGCCAATATAATCATACAGAAACCTCTGGGAGAGCATGACTTTGTGAATGGATTAATATAATTAATTTACCAACAAAAATTAAACATTACAGCCATGAATATACAGCCTCATGCTAAATAATATATGCAATCCTTTTTTCAAGGTGAATAACCTTTGGATTATAATGTATTTTAACTACAAAAGTAACCTAAAAGGACAGTCAACACCAGAATAATCCCTTTATTACCCATTCCCCAGTTTTGCAAAACCAACAGAATAATAATAATAATAATAATAATACACGTTTTACCTCTGTAATTACCTTGTATCTATGCCTCTGCAAACTGCCTCCTTATTTCAGTTCTTTTGACACTATATATCTATATGACAGACATGAGCTAACGCCCTCTAGTGGTGAAAAACTGTCAAAATGCATTTAGATTAGAGGCAGCCTTCAAGGTCTAAGAAATTAGCATATGAGTTTACCTAGGTTTAACTTTCAACTAAGAATATCAATAGAACAAAGCAAAATTGGTGATACAAGTAAATTGGAAAGTTGTTTAAAATTACATACCCTATTTGAATCAAAAGTTTATTTTGGACTTGACTGTCCCTTTTAGATAGATATTTAGATATTTTCTCAAATTTAATTTAAAAAAAGATTTTTTTAATTTTATATATATATATATATATATATATATATATATATATATATATATATATATATATATATAATTATAATATCCGCCCCTGTGCGTGGGTATGTGTGGCGCGGTTGCTTTTGAAACAAATTGTGGCCCCCGCCTGCACTTACTGGGACATACAAGACCCATAAGTGATATGCATAAGTATTGATTTCTTTCAACAATATTGTTAAATGGTCACTTAAATTTAGCAGTGTTTTTATCTGCCTCCCCCATTTTAAAAATCTAAAACATTAAATCGGACCTCAATTAAAGAACTTACTAAACATTTGCTGACAGCTGAAAATTGTGAATATCATTGTTATAGTTTATAATAAAAATAACTGGTTATTTACAAAACATGCATGTGAAGGGGAGAAGACTAGCTACAAAAATTCCTGACTTCAAATTTCACTAAGTTAAAGGGATAGTCTAGTCAAAATTAAACTTTCATGATTCAGATAGAGCATGCAATTTTAAGCAACTTTCTAATTTACTCCTATTAATTTTCTTCATAAATGGAAAGAGTCCACAGCTGCATTCATTACTTTTGGGAAATAAGAACCTGGCCACCAGGAGGAGGCAAAGACACCCCAGCCAAAGGCTTAAATACTCCTCCCACTTTCCTCATCCCCCAGTCATTCTTTGACTTTCATCCCAGGAGGTTTGCAGAGAAGTGTCGGAAGTTTTCGATAGTCTCTTATGGAGGGTAGTACTCTTCGGCATGGGACTGGAGTTTTAAGTAGTCCTGTCAGCCTCTCAGTGAGAGCATGGGTGAAAGTTAGTCTGGAGCTGTAGGGAGAGTCTTTCTGTGAAACCATCCCAACTCATATTAACAGCTCCACAAGCAATCAGCGTTGACAAGTTTTGCTGCCTGCTTTTTTCTCTCAAGTCCATGGCAAAAGCGACGCTACTATCTGTCACACTTGAAGGGCCGTGTTCCTATTCCACGGTGTAGATTCTGGTAAGATTGTTTCATTTTACTTTCATCATAGATGTATTGTAATTTCAACTGTTTATCCGAGAGAGGCTATAACTTTAACATAGGGTCTCAGTGAGGCTCCTTTTTGTATCTAGGAATCAAGGGTTAATATCTCCTGAGGGGGATTATTGAACAGGGGGGTTTATAATCATTTTTGTTATGTGATTCTGTCTGCTACTGTGTAGTGTTGCTTTGGCTCATGGCTATTTTGGAACATAACAGCCTATATCTAGTGACGTGGCCTTTTCAGTCGGGGGCTCTTTTGCGTGGACTGCACGGTTTACCTTGTGACTCCATTTCCGTTTTCCTGACCGCGTGGCGACAGAGAAATCTTCGCTGGTGTCTGGTTCTCTGGAGGCGGCAGTGTCCTAGTTGTGGAGGATTCTTGGAGACAGATATCTCTGATTCAGACTCTACTTCTTTCAAAGAATATGAATTGGCCTGTGTGATACATGCCCATCAGTTATTTACCGAATGCCCATTTAGAGTGCTCCGTTCCTCGGGGTTTGTGAATCGGGTGCCCACTGAGCCATCCGTCTCTGGGGATTCTATTTCTCATGAGACGAGTTCCCTACCATCGACTCTTACTACGCATGCAGGTAACCCAAATGCTACTTATCCTTTCTAGGGAGTGTGGCCTGTTCCCACCAGAGGTTACAACACGGTTCCCCATGGCCTTATCTTTGGCGCATCTACACCTCCCGGGAGTGTGCTTACAATATTGTACGTGTTTCGTTAACTGGGGCTCGTCAGGCGTGGGATCGTCTGGTCCAGGTAAGCCTTCCGGGGGAGCGACTGTCCCTGAGGCCTCGGGGTCAACTTTCGGGGCCGGTCTTTCCTTTTGTCCCAGCGGAGGTATGTTGCACCTTCGTGTCCTGCTTAGGCCTGCTTTTGGCGTTGCTAGAGGATCCCACTCTTACTGGGTCTGGGGATTCTCAGTCTCACTCATTAACTGGCTTGCATACATAGACATAAGGGAAATAAGTAATCTTTTTATAGTCTGTTATTTGTGTTTCCTTTTCCAGTTCTGAGCTTGGAAGTCTCGGACCCCTGTTGGGCGAGTCCTGCGTGTCTGTCCGTTCTTCCTGGGCGATAACCTATGGGTTGCCTTATCTTTATTTTCATCCGGTGAGGATGATTTTTATTTGGTCTAAAGCTCATGTTGTGGTGTGATATTTCCTTCTGCAACTTTCCTCTCTGGAATTGATACTCGCGATTTTGTGGTTGCACTTTTTACAAATGTCTGACTGTTCTTTATCCCTCCATCAGGGGAGACTCTATGTGGCCTTGACAGTGCTGGGGCCCCTGGTTTCAGGCTGGTCCTGACTGGGTACAAATCCTTCTCTTTGAGGCCTAGTTCAGACACGTGGCACCTTTTTTTATGTCCTGTGAGGGTGCCTAGTGATCACAATATGATTTGTGTGGTTTACAAGCTTCAACTAGCATTCTGAGAGGACTTGAGGGTCTGTGGTTGCTTAGGGGCATGGGGGATTGGTTCAGTCCTTTGAGAGTCCGTTGAGATCTGCAGCGACATGCTCAGTCGTTTCTGAATTTTTCGGGAACTAGAGTGTTCCTTCCCATTGTGGGTTGGAGGCTTGAAGGATTTAGGTCCTTGCGGTTTGGCCTTTCATGGTCTCTTGGAAGTGTCCTTTTAGGACTTGTTCCTTTTAGAGGTTCTCTTCCTTTGGGTCGAGAATTTCTGGACTTCGTGCGTTTTTTTCTGGCGGCTTTGGCCGCTTAATTAGGAAGTGAAGGCGTGAGGCTCTGTCTTCCTTTGAGAGTTGGGCGATAAGAGGTGTTGTCTTTTTCCAAGCTTTTGCTTAGGGGATGGTTTTTCTGCCTGGGTTTGGGATGCTTTGCATTCTTCTCCCTTGGGTATGGTCCTCTGGAACGTTAATCTGAAAGGATTATGGAGACTAGCCTTTCTTTCTACTCTCTTTCAGGTGACTCTGTTCTCATTTTCATTTCCCTTAATGCTGCCTTGGGGCCTTTGGGCTCTAGAGAGAGTGCGGTACTTTGTCGCGGTCTAATACCTTGCTGGGGGGGTGTTGACCTCTGGCTGTGGGTGTTATCTTTCCTTTGGGCTGGGAATTACGGGTGAGTCCTGTACCCGTTATCCGGATTTCCTGGTTCTCATCCCCTGTGAGATCTGATAGCTTCAGACGGGGTATTTCGTGTTCCCTGAGGGTGTCGTTTGTTCTAGGGCGATTCTGGGTCCCGGGTCTGGAGTTCTTGTCTTGGATCCTTCTTGGATGTCTGGAGACTTATGAGGATTGGTTCGGGACGACCGTTTTTTTTTTTTTTCAAGAACCCTATGTTGCGACATTGGGGCTAGCTCATTGTGCTTGTAAGCAGGTAGGCCAGAGTTCACATCCACCTTCGGGTACTGGTTATAAACTTTAAGGCCTGACTTGTCCTTCGGACAGAGTGTGCTCCTCTATGGGGAGTTTTTTCTCTGATGGGTCAACAGCGGAGTCTGGATGATTTTTTATTTGGTCTGCGTTTTGATCATACTATGGCTTCATGTTTTGTGGACATGTACGCTGTTATCTATGCCCTTCCCTTTGGAGGGGATAGTTTATCTTCCTTATTAGTTGGGGTTTCTTCTCTCTGGAGGGTCTTTGTCCTGCCCTGTGTGTAGGAGGTTGGATCAAGTGGCTTTTTTCTGTAAGGGGCAGCATCTGCTGCTCTGTGGGCACTGTTCCAACTGTTGGAAATTGATCTCTCTACAAAGAGACTGTCTAAGAGTTGTGACAGGTCTTCCTACGGATCTATTGCACTTTTCTCTGTTCCAGGTCATAGGGGGTTCTTCTTGGGAGTGCCTTATTTTGGAGGAGGGGATGGGTTGGCACCCGAGCTTTGTTGGGGTGGTTGAGTCCCTCCTTTTTCTTCCCATTCCCTGGGGGCTTGTGGTTGGGGATCTTTCTGTCCCCCTGTCTATCAGACATGTCTGTCGCTTGGGCTTGTCTGGTGTTGGAGCAGGATCTGAGATCTGTTGCTCTGCTATTTCGTCCTCGGAGCATCGAGGTACAGAAAGCCTTTTTGAGGTTTCTCCTTTGTCCACATTCAAGATTTGTTGGAAGGACTGGCGGCTCTTAGCCTGTGACGTTATCCGCTGGTTAGTGGATACTTGGTAATCTGAAGGATCCTATCTTCAGCTGCTTTCTACTTGTCCTGCAAGTATTTAAGTTTGAGTCATTTTTAGATGACTGCAGCATGCAGTGTTTTTGCTTCAGGTGTTGTTCGTCAGACCTATCTGAGCTTGCTGAATATTTCGTTATTCTGAGATACCTTTTTGGGACTTGGGGACTTTCGTCTTCAGTTGCTTTCTAGAGTGCACTGTGTTAAGGGGGAAGATCCTCTCTTATCCCGTGGCTTCTGTATTTCTGGGGTCTGGGCGTTGCCTCCCCTTGTTTCTATGAGACTGGTTGGGTCTCTGTTAGCCTGACCCGGTTTCTTGGGTTTTTGTTCTGTGTTTTTATTTAGGACTCGTTGTGCCCTTTTTTATTCTAATGCACTGTGACTACTCAGAACTTGCAACCCTCGGTTTGCTATAGTGCAATCTCCAGCGAGGTCTACTCAGTCTTTCCTCCTTTTGAGGTTGATAAAATGAGCAGCGCCTTGAGTCCCTTAAGGGGGATTAGCCATGCTTTACAAGTACAATCATGTTTTCTCCGAGCCTTTTCTTTTTTTGTGGAATAATATAATAGTTTGTTCCCTTTTTTTAGTAAAGGGTGTGTTGTTTGGAGACCGACTGCTGGAGACGGTGTCTCTTGGAGGCTGTTGGCTCCGTCGAGTCTAGTTCCTGTGGTCTCTAGCAAGGCTGTGGACTATCTGCGGGTCAGTGTCCTTGGGCCTTTTCCTTTTCAAAGTAGTTCCCGGCTTTGGACAAAGCGGGATGTTGTTGGGTAGGGGTTTTCAAGCCTGGTGCCCTCAGAATGGGCCGCCTCTTGTACCCTCCCATTTTTGCATTCAGTGTCCTCTATAGCTTGGGTATTGTTTTCCCAAAAGTAATGAATGCAGCCGTGGACTCTTTCCATTTATGAAGAAAAACTTAAATTATGCTTACCTGATAATTTTCTTCAGATGAAAAGTGTTCACAGCTCCCCACCCGTAATTTTTTTCTGTGGGGCGTGTCTTATTTTTATTCTTCTGGCACCTTTTCAACCTGGTATTTCTTCTTCTGTTCCTTGGCAGAATGACTGGGGGTAAAGGAAAGTGGGAGGAGTATTTAAGCCTTTGGCTGGATTGTCTTTGCCTCCTGGTGGTCAGGTTCTTATTTCCCAAAAGTAATGAATGCAGCTGTGGACTCTTTCCATCTGAAGAAAAGGAAATTATCAGGTAAGCATAATTTAAGTTTTTTTCTTCATTCTCTTGGTATCTTTATTTTAAAATGCTGGAAAGTAAGCTTAAGAGCTGGCCCATTTTTGTCTCAGCACCTGGGTAGCGCTTGCTGATTGTATGGCTACATTTATACACCAATCAGCAAGTGCTACCCAGATGCTAATCCAAAAATGGTCCGGTTTCTAAGCTTTACAGTCCAGCTTTTTAAAATGATGAAACCAAGAGAACGAAGAAAAATTGTTAATAGGAGTAAATCAGAAAGTTGCTTAGAATTGCATGCTCTATCTGAATCATGAAAGTTTAGTTTTGACTATACTACCCCTTTAAGATTACAAGTGTGTCCTCGTCTGTGTGTGTGTGTTAATTTGAATTGTTGCTTTTAAAATTACTTTTTTTTAAAAAAATAAGTGTTTAACCAGACTGATAAACTAGGTAGTAATATTCTACACTACTGCACAATCTCTGTTTAAAAGGTAATTTTTTTATGCTATATAAAACTAAATCATGTAACCTATACAAAAGTTTTTTTTTTTTGTTTTGTTTTTGTTTAGGAAGAAAGAACCTCTGGATCCAACGTTATTTCGATACAAGGTTGAGCCTATTAAAAAGGAGATGTATGAATCTGTCATTGTTAGATCATATCAAATAAGGTATGTTTTATACAAGTGTGAAGGGTACATCTGTAGTCTTTTTCAGTAGGTTTGGTAATTTTCTTTTATATAAAAAGTTAGGATTTTATAGGGCACTATAACATTTTCCTTCCTAAAGTAATATGTTCTGTTAAAGGATCAGTAAATACCAGTAGATTTGCATAATCAACAAAGGCTTGGTAAAAGGAGAATGCAAGAGCACTTAGTCTGAACTTCATATGAGTAGTAGTTTTTTCTGACAAATTCCATAGTTATGGCTATTTCCACTCCTCCTGTACCATGTGACAGCCATCCGCCAATCACAAGTGCATATACATATTTTCTGTGAATTCTTACACATGCTCAGTAGGAGCTGGTTACTCAAAAACTGTAAATAATCCATTTTTGCTAATGGATGTAAATTGGAAAGTTGTTTAAAATGTCATGCTCTATCTGAATCTTCAAAAGTTTAATTTTGACCTGAGTGTGCCTTTAAACATGGACTCATTTTACTGTGTGATAACATTATAATGTAAAGACCTAAACAATGGTCTTGCTATGTTATAACCATAGGTGACCCTTCATTTCACAGAGAGGAGCCTGTTCTTTCATATGAACTGTTCTATGCGGTGTATCCCATGGCAGGGGTGGTTACTGATTTATTTTAAATAGCTTTTAATAGTATAGTAAAATAACACAGGACAGAACACAAAGGAAAATGGGACATTGGGACATGAAAAAAGACAGACGGTCGTGTCAATCCAATGATACATCGAAAAAAGCATGGTCCTCAGAATTACCATGAGGCTTGGAGACCATAACAAATGTGTATATTCAAAGCAAGGGGTAAATAGCAATTTAAAGTGAGAAAAAAATGCAGAAAAATGCCATATATTTATACAATACCAACTGTTTTTAATTTTAATTAAACCAGAAATAAAAATCCAAGCAAAATAACATTTTCTCTCCTAAGATATGTAGAGTCCACTACGTCATTCCAATTACTAGTGGGAATATCACTCCTGGCCAGCAGGAGGAGGCAAAGAGCACCACAGCAAAGCTGTTAAGTGTCACTCCCCTACCCATAATCCCCAGTCATTCTCTTTGCATCTGTCAATGGAGGAGGTGAAGTTTAGTGTCTGAAGAATTCTAATTCCTTTTTTGGGTACTTTTCCATGAAAGCAAAGATTTGGGTTTAGCTGAGTCCACATCAATCTCTTCTGTAGAGTAGTGGTTGCTTTAAAGCAGTTAGGAAGTTGTAAGGTGGTCCTTACATTTTGCTGCCATTGTTATAGAAAGCCAGAGTTGGTGACTCTGTTCTTTCTTTTTTCTACAGGTCTCTGTGAGGAGTATGTGTCCTTTCACACGTTGTGTGCCGGACAGCTGGATTTGCATGTAAGTGCTTCTAGGTACTGGAGGCTTGCACTTTTTTTTTATTGGGACACACTTATCCTTTGTTAAGGCTTTAAACTTGGCAGGATGCAGGCACTTATGTGTGAGAGGCTTGAATCCTACAATAGATTTTTGTAGGTTTTAAATTACAATATGAACCACAACTGCAGAAGTAAATATTAAGTTTAAATAAATTTGGTAATCTAGTAGAAACCTTGCAATGGGAAATAAGAGTTTAATGGAAGGCAACTGTAGACATGTAATTATTTCACAATGAGCACAAGGTAGCTTCAATTTACTCTTAGGTTTAGAATGTAGCAATACTTAATGGTTAGGAAATTGTTACCCTAGCTTTGCACAACAAAGTATGCATATGTTCTTAACCTTATTTTATGCATAAATAAAAGACAGTAAATTAACCATTAATATTTGTAATGGTAATTACATATAGATTTGTTAGGACAAACTATAACCTTATTTGCAGTGAGGATATTCAGCACAAAATGTTAGGAAACTAGTTTTCATTGAATTAGAGCTGGCAACCTTATTTTTTATATCCTTAATCAACCGTATAAGTAACTTGAGAAAAACAGTGCCTTGTAAGTTTTGAGCACAGAAAGTACTTGCAAGCAATGATGAAATCCTTGTAATTCTCTCCTGCAACAATCCAAGAAGTCTTGAGTAAAGCTGTAGAGCTCTGTTTCAAATCAAACTCTGTTTGCAGCCATGATGATGTGATGTCACAGCAGTGGGAGGAGCTTAAAACTGAGTAGGCTTTACACACAATGAGGAAGAAAAAGTTGTAGCTTTATAACCTGAACAATTCCTGTGAAAATGATCAGATTAAGCACAAGGTTAGTACAATTTAGAATCTTCAGTAAGGCTTGAAACTCCTCTGAGTAATTAGAATTACCAAGCAATGATGGAAAGAAGTGCTGGTAATTTATACAGGTTCCTAATGTTAAACTTTGCCTTAAAGGTATTGCATATGCAGTGTAGATTAACCTTGTTTTAAAGGTATACCATGCTATATGGTGGAATAAAGTGAAATCATGATAGAAACATGACATTATGTGACAGATTTAGGGGTTAATAGCTTTCATTGTGTGGGGAGGATTAACCTATTTCATTTATATATTATGTGGCTCATTTTGATCTTTAGTGTCAACGACTGTACTTTCAGTTTATTTTTAGGCACTTTCAAGTTTACAGAGAGAACAATTTTCACTAAGATCATAAAGTTATACGGTTTTATCTAGATTTATGCTTCTGGTAATTGCGGGCTCTGTCAGTTATATTGAGGAACGCGCGCTTTTGTGTGTGGCGCAGTTTTTCTTTGGCCGATCATGTGACTTGCTGCGCTTCCGTTCATACACTGTGAGCGGAGCAGCGGTTTGTGTATCAGCCGTTTCCAGAGTGCTCTCAAATTTTTCTGTTCCAGTTTAATATAGTTTTCCTCAGAGGGGTTAGGTAGGAGCACCTCAGTCTATCAGAGGTGTGGAGGTGGTCTTTTAACAGTTTAGCAAAAAAACTGAAGTTTGATTCTCTGGGGGAAAATTATTCTTAAATGTTTTTTTCTTAAAGTGTCAGTTTTCATTCTTGTGTCATTCCAACTATTTTTGGGGGACCATGTCTTCTATATATTTGGTGCAGGAGTCTGCTCTTAAGAATAAATGTTTTATATGTCTAGAGTCCCAAATTGTTATCCCTATGCAATTTTGTTCCTCATGTTTAGAAAAGACATTGAAATGTAAAGATAAACTTATTTTTTTCTGAGCCTGTCTCTCAGGATGATGCTATTCAGGCAATGCCACAGCTTTCTCCTCAGACTTTCCAATCCTCAATAGTGTCACATACAGTGCCCTGCAGTTCGTCTCAACCTCCTGGAGGAGTTTATTTGCCATCAGATTTTGCTGCTCAGGTATCGTCTGCGGTATCACCAACTTTTTCTGCTTTTTCCATGTTGGGGAAGCGCAAGAAGAAATCTAGAAATTCGTCAGATAGTAAGGTGTCCCGTCTGCGGCTACGCAGTTTGCACTCTATCATAAGTATGACGAGGAGCATACCTCACTAGCCTCTGAGGGTGAAATTTCCGATTCTGACATAATTATTTTGTCTGATGCTGAAAAAGTTAACTTCAGGTTTAAGCTTGAACACCTTTGTGTACTGCTAAAGGAGATATTAGCTACCCTGGATCACTCCAATTCTCCTGTCGTCGTCAACCCTAAGAAGTTTAGTAAACTTAATAAATACTTTGATGTTCCTTCCTCTGTGGAAGTGTTTCCTGTTCCTGACCATGTGACCGAGATTATTTTACAGGAATGGGAGAAGCCAGGGATACCTTTCTCCCCGTCTCCCGTCTTTAAAAAGATGTTTCCTGTTGCTGACTCCATTAAAGATTCAATGCGCACGGTGCCTAAAGTAAAAGGGGCTATTTCTACGCTGGCTATGAGAACTACGATTCCTATAGAGGATAGCTGCTCCTTCAAGGATCCCATGTACAAAAAGCTGGAGGCTTATTTTAAGATGATGTATGTTCATCAAGGTCTTCAATGGCAACCTGCAGTTTGTATTGCCACAGTAGCAAGTGCTGCATCTTATTGATGCAACGCCTTGTCTGAATCAATTTTAGTAGAGACTCCGTTGGAGGAGATTCAAGATAGGATTAAGGCTCTTAAACTAGCCAATTCCTTTATTTCTGATGCTAACATGCAAGTTATTAGACTGGGAGCCAAGATGTCTGGCTTTACCGACCTAGCCCGCAGGGCGTTGTGGCTAAAATCTTGGTCAGCTGATGTTACCTTCAAGTCCAAGCTTATGACGCTTCCTTACAAGGGTAAAACCTTGTTTGGACCTGGTTTGGCAGAAATAATTTCTGATATTACGGGTGGAAAAGGGTCTCTTCTACCACAAGACAAGAACAGACCAAAGTAATTTCTGTTCCTTTCGTAACTTCAAAGGTCTTCCTCTTCCAAGCAGGAGCAGTCCAAGTCTTCTTGGAGACCCAATCAGCCTTGGAATAAGGGAAAGCAATCATAGAAACCCTCAGTTGAATCTAAGTCTTCATGAAGGGTCTGCCCCCAATCCGGGCTCAAATCAAGTGGGGGGCAGACTTTCCCTGTTTCGTGATCCCATGGATACGAGATGTCCCAGATCCTTGGGCTGTGGACATAGTATCTCAGGGTTACAAAATAGAATTCAAAACTTTCCTTCCCAGGGGCAGATTCGATCTCTCAAGATTATCTGCAGACCAGGTATAAAGAGAGGCATTTTTGAACTGAGTTCAGGACCTTTCCTCTCTGGGAGTGATGGTTCCAGTTCCAGTAAGAGAACGGTCTAGGATTCTATTCAAATCTGTTCATGGTTCCCAAAAAAGAGGGAACTTTTCTACCCATTTTAGACCTAAAGTGCCTCAACAAGTTTTTCAGGGTACCGTCCTTCAAAATGGAAACTATTCGTTCCATTCTTCCTTTGGTCGAAGAGGGTCAGTTCATGACAACCATAGACCTGAAGGATGCGTATCTTTGTGTTCCCATCCACAGGGATCATCACAAATTCCTGGGATTCACCATTCTAGACAAACACTTTCAGTTTGTGGCTCTTCCGTTTGGCCTTGCCACAGCTCCCAGACATTTCTCAAAGGTTCTGGGGGCTCTCTTGGCCGTGATCAGGTCTCAGGGAATTGCAGTGGCGCCTTACCTGGACGACATATTGGTTCAGGCGCCATCTTTTCAACCAACTCTCATACAGAGATCTTGTTGTCTTTTCTATGTCCAACGGATGGAAAGTGAATTAGGAAGAGAGTTCGCTTGTTCCAGCTACAAGGGTGATTTTCTTAGGAACCATAATAGATTCCCTAGTTATGAAAATTTTCTGACGGAGGTCAGGAAATCTAAGATTCTTTCTTCTTGCCGCTCTCTTCTGTCTACTGTTCGGCCGTCAGTAGCTCAATGTATGGAGGTAATTGGTCTGATGGTCTCTTCCATGGACATAATTCCCTTTGCTCGATTCCATTTGAGAGCTCTGCAGTTATGCATGCTCAGACAATAAAATGGAAACCATTCGGATCTGTCTCAGAGGATAGATTTAGACCAGTTGACAAGAGACTAGTTACCGTGGTGGCTTTCTCAGGACCATCTGTCTCCGGGCACATGCTTCCGGAGACCTTCCTGGGTGATTGTGACCATGGACGCCAGCCTGCTAGGCTGTGGAGCAGTCTGCTACTCATTAAATGCGCAGGGACTATGGACTCGGGAGGAGTCTGCTCTCCCCATAAACATCTTGGAGTTGAAAGCGATTTACAATGCTCTGATGGCTTGGCCTCAATTGTCCTTAGCCCGGTTTATCAGGTTTCAGTTGGACAACATCACGTCAATGGCTTTCATCAACCACCAGGGAGGAGCTCAGAGTTCCTTAGCCATGAAGGAGGTGGCTCAGATTATTCAGTGGGCGGAAGCTCACAATTGTCTGCCATCCATGTTCCTGAGAGGTTAACTCTCAAATGGGGGGGGGGGGTGCCGGAGTTGGATCTGATGGCGTCTCGGCAGAACGCCAAGCTTCCAAGGTACGGTTCAAGGTCAAGAGATCCGCAGGCAGCTCTGGCGGTTCCTTGGGTGTTCGGTCTAGCATACCTGTTTCCTCCGTTTGCGCTTTTTCCACAAGTCATTGCTCGTATCAAACAGGAGAGAGGGTCTCTAATTCTAATAGCTCCTGCATGGCCTCACAGGATCAGGTATGCATACCTAGTGAAGATGTTATCTCTGCCACCTTGGAGGTTGCCTGCCTCTGAGGAAGGACCTTTTTCCTCCATCCAAATCTCGTTTCTCTGAAGCTGACTGCTTGGAGATTGCTTAGTTTTGGCTAAGCTTGGGTTTTCTGAGTCGGTTATTGGGAGCATGATCTAGGCTCGAAAGCCTGTTACTCAAAAAATTTACCATAAGGTTTGGCGTAAATATTTATAATTGGTGTGAATCTAAGGGCTACTCTTGGAGTAGGGTCAGGATTCCTAGAATTTTGTCTTTTCCCAGGAAGGTCTGGATAAAGGGTTGTCAGTCATTTCTCTGAAAGGTCAGATTTTTGCACTCTCTATTCTTTTACATAGGCGTCTGGAGGATGTGCCAGATGTTCAATCTTTTTGACAGGCCCTGGTCAGAATCAAGCCTGTGTTTAAATCCGTTGCGCCTCCTTGGAGCCTTAACCTTGTTCTTAAAGTTTTGCAGCAGGCTTTGTTTGAGCCAATGCATTCCATATATATTAAGTTGTTATCTTGGAAGGTTTTGTTTCTTATTGCTATTTCTTCTGCTCAGAGAGTTTGTGAACTCTCGGCTTTGCAGTTTGATTCGCCTTACATTATTTTTAATGCGGATAAGGTGGTCCTGTGTACTAAATTGGGGTTTCTCCCTAAGGTTGTTTTGGATAGAAATGTTAATCAGGAAATTGTTCCTTCTCTCTGCGCTCTAAAATTCTACCTACAGGCTACTAAGGATTTTCGCCAGTCCTCTGCCCTGTTTGTTTGCTTCTCAGTAAAGCGTAAGGGTCAGAAGGCTACTGCTACTTCTCTTTCCCTCTGGTTGAGAAGTATAATTCATTTTGCTTATGAGACTGCTGGTCAGCAGTCTCCTGAGAGAATTACAGCTCATTCCACTAGGGCTGTCTCCTTCTTGGGCTTTAAAAATTAAGCTTCGGTTGAACAGATTTGCAAGGCTGCAACTTGGTCCTCTCTGCGTACTTTTTCCAAATGTTACAAATTTGTCACTTTTGCCTCAGCTGAGGCCTCTTTTGGGAGAAAGGTTCTTCAAGCGGTGGTGCCTTCTGTTTAGGTCCTCCTGCCTTGTTCTCCCTCCCTATTCATTCCGTGTCCTCTAGCTTGGGTATTGGTTCCCACTAGTAATTGATGACGTTGTGGACTGTCCATATCTTAGGAAAGAAAACAAAATGTATGCTTACCTTTATAAATTTCTTTCTGGATATGGAGAGTCCACGACCTCACCCTTAAGACAGTTATTTTTGAAGAAACCTCAGGCACCTCTACACCTTTGTGTTTTTTTTTTTTTTTCCCATTTCCCTTCTGTCGAATGACTGGGGATTATGGGTAGAGGAGTGACACTTAACAGCTTTGCTGTGGTGATCTTTGCCGCCTCCTGCTGGCCAGGAGTGATATTCCCACTAGAAATTGGAATGACGTTGTGGACTCTCCATATCCGGAATGAAAAATAAATTGATCATGTAAGCATAAATTTTGTTTTATTATTTCTTATGTAAATGGCTGCTGCCTTCCATCTCTTCCTCACTGTATATTACATGGAATCGAAGGAAAAAACAATGAAATATCGCAAAAAAATTGTAAACTCCAGTCCTTTACAATGTAAAGAATACTTGAAAAGAATATGCATTTTAGTTTTTTTTTCTTCTTCTTCTTTTTAGTCGTAATACCTCACTCTTTTCTCAAGAAAGACTGAAGCTCTTCTTGAAACTGCACACAGAGACTCAAGATGGGATGATAAAGCTAAAGGTAGTAATGATGTGTTTTTAAATAACCGGTTGTAAGCAATTTCTCTTGGAATAAGTTATTGACACATGAATATAATGTGAATGTGTAGAATTAGAATTAGACTTGATCCTGCTAAACAAATAGTAAGGTTTATTACAGTGACCTAATCAGTTAGAAAAACCCTCTTGTAGGAATGAGTCTGAGATTTGTGTTAGTGTCCTTTGTGCTTATTGGGTTGTGATCGAAAGAAGCCAGCAATTTTTATAAGGCATAAAAGCCTATTAAAGAGGTTTTTTTTTTGTGTGTGTTAATATCTTCATAGTAAATATAAACAATAATCACAGTATTGTCAAAATCTGCTCGCATTTTTTCTTTTGAAACATTTTACACTTTGATTTTAAAAGAAAGCAATTCTGTAATGGAGAATTCAAACCATTTACTGTAATTTCTTCCCTTTTAAAGGACCACTAAATAAAGTAGAATTGCATAATTAACAAATGCATAATAAAGACCATGCTAAAGCACTTTCACATGAGTAGATTTCAAAGTTAGTTCCATTTTCCATCCCAATCACAAAATTCACATACATATATAATGTGAATTGTTTGACATGCTCAGTTTAAGCTGGTGCCTCAGAAAGTGTGCACATAAAGATTGTGCACTTTTTCATAATGGAAGTGAATTGGAAAGTTTCATGATTCTTTAAAACTTTCATGATTCAAAAAGAGCATGCAATTTTAAAGACAGCGGAAAGTAATTTTGCTGCTGTTCTTTTGCATCTTATTTAACGTTTAATTTAAATCCATATTGCAATAGACTGCTATTTTAAAATTTAAGCTTTTAATATCATTTACCTTTTATAAGATTTGAATGTAGTCCAAGTCCTCCAGAATTGAGCATTAATCCGCCAATGATTGTACACACATAACAGTTCCAAAGAGGGCCGCCAACATGTGCGCACTAGTAGCTGTACTACCAGCTATGTCGCAGTAACGCTCAAGTAGTTCAAGGCTGGGTATTACTGTGAACCATCAAGCTGCACAAAGGGCTGGGCTAAGGAGGCTAATTTTCCATCCTTGACACTCCCTTATGCTTACCTAGCTGTGCTGTTTTTGCAGGAACAGCTTTCTTAGACAAAGCAGTGTTTCTGACAATTTTCAACTTCAATATCTTGATTTTTACATATAAAATATATTAAAATGAATATATGTCCCTAGTGGGTTGAACCTATTCATAACTCTTAGCTTCTGCATAATGGAATGTTTAGATGTGGTCATTATAAATGTAGGCATTGTCAGTATGCTCATATCTCAGATTCTTTTACCTCTATGACTATAGGGGAGAACTTTCAGATCTATGGTTGCCTAAATTGTAGCAGTACATATGCGATTAATTACTTGTGAGACGTGTCCGCTGTAGTATTTAGGCTTAACCACTTAGGGCATACTTTCCAGAATACTTGAACATTTCTCCACTATAAATGTGGATACTTCATCAACCCACATAGTTTAACACTTTGTAAATATACACCACAAAAATATGGATACCTTTTTAGATGGTGTGCAATAGAGGGTTAATACACCTAAAAGGGGCGGAGATAGATCAAAACTTTTGAATAATAAATTTAATACACGCATACCTCTTTGGTCTAAACTCGGACTACGATCTCATTAATTACTGGGAATATTCACTGTACAGATCATATACTCCCTTAGAATATATCATACATAGGTCTGTATGTTGTACATATGTATTAATGCCTCTTTAATTACCTAACTTTTTAAATTGTTTTGTCCACGAATTAATTTTGGCTCTTAGATGCCTCATTTTATTGGATGCCACTAGATATTAACTAATTCATTAAACACTAGCATTATATATTGTCCGTTTCTTGATACAATGTTTAATAATACATTTGTCTATCATGTATGCTTGTCTGTAACATCAATTGTAACATTATGCATTATTTGTAACACTCATTGCAACATCATTTAAGCGTTAACTATTGAGCAGAGGGAGGAGTGTTCTCTGTATTAGCCAATCTAATGTATTTTTAAGTTTTAGATATTCAGTTACCAGCAGACTATGATTACGGCCGGTTGCTTACACTCCTTCATTCTGTGATGGTCCCCTGTGTATATTCATTTGTTTTTATCTGGATGAACTATTAATGAAAGTGAAGTTTTACCTACAGTGAACCCTTTCTATTTGTGGATTATATGTACCCTTCTTATTGATTTTGGTTACATCGACCATGCCTCCTCATATGACGTATCCACACGTGAGTTTCAGCAGGAGAGCAGCTTTTATTGGAAGCTCTTAGTAACGGAGGTCATTTTGATGCACTCGACCCGCTACTTATCTTGGTTTGCAGAGTTCGGAAAGTAGAGCCCAAAATGGGTAAGAGGTTATATGTAAATTCTACCAGACCGGAGCAGCACCGATAGACCCAGGCTAAGATTTCCGTAGCATCTCCATTTGACAAGTTGTGGATAGGAGGGTGACTGCTTTCATTTTACTTGCTACTTGTTATGTATGCGCTGTCATACTGAGTCGCTGAGTAAATTGAACTTTAAATATTAGCCTTATTATTTTTTTTTTCTTTTTGCAATAATGTACATCATGCAGGTTTTGTATACTACTGGGATATAAAAATCTATATGTATTGCATGTTCAGCAGCAAATACATTTCTTCTGTTAAGTGTGATCAGTCCACGGGTCATCATTACTTCTGGGATATTAACTGCTCCCCTACAGGAAGTGCAAGAGGATTCACCCAGCAGAGCTGCATATAGCTCCTCCCCTCTACGTCACTCCCAGTCATTCTCTTGCACCCAGCAACTAGATAGGTCGTGTGAGAGGACTATGGTGATTATACTTAGTTTTATATCTTCAATCAAAAGTTTGTTATTTTAAAATAGCACCGGAGTGTGTTATTACCTCTCTGGCAGAGTTTGAGGAAGAATCTACCAGAGTTTTGCTATGATTTTAGCCGGAGTAGTTAAGATCATATTGCTGTTCTCGGCCATCTGAGGAGTGAGGTAAACTTCAGATCAGGGGACAGCGGGCAGATGAATATGCATAGAGGTATGTAGCAGTTTTTATTTTCTGACAATGGAATTGATGAGAAAATCCTGCCATACCGATATAATGTCATGTATGTATACTTTACACTTCAGTATTCTGGGAGAATGGTACTTCACTAGAATTACACTGTAAGAAAGACATAAAGCTGTTTAATAACTAGAGATTATGTTTAACGTTTTTGCTGGAATGTAAAATCGTTTTCATTTGCTGAGGTACTGAGTGAATAAATGTTTGGGCACCATTTTTCCACTTGGCAGTTGCTTAAATCTGTTTTTTTCTGTCAGTTTCTGTTCTCCCTCACTGCTGTGTGTGTGGGGGAGGGGCGCTTTTACTATGCATCAAATATTTCAGTCAGCAACTCATTGTATTCCCTGCATGATCTGGTTCATCTCTACAGAGCTCAGGGGTCTTCAAAACTTATTTTGAGGGAGGTAATTTCTCTCAGCAGAGCTGTGAGAATTATAGTTTGACTGAAATAAAAACTTTTATTCTGTAATTTGTTTCCTGCTTTCAGAAATTATCTTTGCTAATGGGATTAAACCTTTGCTAAAGTTGTGTTGTTTACAAGGATTGAGGCTATAACTGTTTCAATTTATTAATTTTTAACTGTCATAGATCTTCTGTGCTTCTTAAAGGCACAGTACGTTTTAATATTATTCTATTTGAATTGTATTTCCAAGTTGCAAGTTTATTTGCTAGTGTGTTAAACATGTCTGATTCAGAAGATGATACCTGTGTCATTTGTTGCAATGCCAAAGTGGAGCCCAATAGAAATTTATGTACTAGCTGTATTGATGCTACTTTAAATAAAAATCAATCTGTACAAATTGAACAAATTTCACCAAACAACGAGGGGAGAGTTATGCCGACTAACTCGCCTCACGTGTCAGTACCTACATCTCCCGCTCAGAGGGAGGTGCGTGATATTGTAGCGCCGAGTACAGCTGGGCGGCCATTACAAATCACATTACAGGATATGGCTACTGTTATGACTGAAGTTTTGGCTAAATTACCAGAACTAAAAGGTAAGCGTGATCACTCTGGGGTGAGAACAGAGTGCGCTGATATTAGGGCCATGTCAGACACTGCGTCACAGGTGGCAGAACATGAGGACGGAGAACTTCATTCTGTGGGTGACGGTTCTGATCCAAACAGACTGGATTCAGATATTTCAAATTTTAAATTTAAACTGGAAAACCTCCGTGTATTACTAGGGGAGGTGTTAGCGGCTCTGAATGATTGTAACACAGTTGCAATACCAGAGAAAATGTGTAGGTTGGATAAATATTTTGCGGTACCGACGAGTACTGAGGTTTTTCCTATACCTAAGAGACTTACTGAAATTGTTACTAAGGAGTGGGATAGACCCGGTGTGCCGTTCTCACCCCCTCCGATATTTAGAAAAATGTTTCCAATAGACGCCACCACAAGGGACTTATGGCAAACGGTCCCTAAGGTGGAGGGAGCAGTTTCTACTTTAGCTAAGCGTACCACTATCCCGGTGGAGGATAGCTGTGCTTTTTCAGATCCAATGGATAAAAAGTTAGAGGGTTACCTTAAGAAAATGTTTGTTCAACAAGGGTTTATATTGCAACCCCTTGCATGCATTGCGCCGATCACGGCTGCAGCGGCATTCTGGATTGAGTCTCTGGAAGAGAACATTGGTTCAGCTACTCTGGACGACATTACGGACAGGCTTAGAGTCCTTAAACTAGCTAATTCATTCATTTCGGAGGCCGTAGTACATCTTACTAAACTTACGGCGAAGAATTCAGGATTCGCCATTCAGGCACGCAGGGCGCTGTGGCTAAAATCCTGGTCAGCTGATGTTACTTCTAAGTCTAAATTGCTTAATATACCTTTCAAAGGGCAGACCTTATTCGGGCCCGGGTTGAAAGAGATTATCGCTGACATTACAGGAGGTAAAGGCCATGCCCTGCCTCAGGACAAAGCCAAAGCCAAGACTAGACAGTCTAGTTTTCGTTCCTTTCGTAATTTCAAAGCAGGAGCAGCATCAACTTCCTCTGCACCAAAACAGGAAGGAGCTGTTGCTCGCTACAGACAAGGCTGGAAACCTAACCAGTCCTGGAACAAGGGCAAGCAGACTAGGAAACCTGCTGCTGCCCCCAAAACAGCATGAATTGAGGGCCCCCGATCCGGGATCGGATCTAGTGGGGGGCAGACTTTCTCTCTTCGCCCAGGCTTGGGCAAGAGATGTTCAGGATCCCTGGGCGCTAGAGATAATATCTCAGGGATACCTTCTGGACTTCAAATACTCTCCTCCAAGAGAGAGATTTCATCTGTCAAGATTGTCAACAATCCAGACAAAGAAAGAGGCTTTTCTACGCTGCGTACAAGAGCTCTTGTTAATGGGAGTAATCCATCCAGTTCCACGATCGGAACAGGGACAGGGGTTTTACTCAAATCTGTTTGTGGTTCCCAAAAAAGAGGGAACTTTCAGACCAATCCTGGACTTAAAGATCCTAAACAAATTCCTAAGAGTTCCATCGTTCAAGATGGAGACTATTCGGACAATTTTACCTATGATCCAAGAGGGTCAGTACATGACCACTGTAGATTTAAAAGATGCTTACCTGCACATACCGATTCACAAAGATCATTACCGGTACCTAAGGTTTGCCTTCCTAGACAGGCATTACCAGTTTGTGGCTCTTCCATTTGGATTGGCTACAGCGCCAAGAATCTTCACAAAGGTTCTGGGTGCTCTTCTGGCGGTACTAAGACCGCGGGGAATCTCGGTAGCTCCATACCTAGACGACATTCTGATACAAGCTTCAAGCTTTCAAACTGCCAAATCTCATACAGAGTTAGTGCTGGCATTTCTAAGGTCACATGGATGGAAGGTGAACGAAAAGAAAAGTTCACTCGTTCCACTCACAAGAGTTCCCTTCCTGGGGACTCTTATAGATTCTGTAGAAATGAAGATTTACCTGACAGAGGACAGGCTATCAAGACTTCAAAGTGCTTGCCGCACTCTTCATTCCATTCAACACCAGTCAGTGGCTCAATGTATGGAGGTAATCGGCTTAATGGTAGCGGCAATGGACATAGTACCCTTTGCACGCTTACACCTCAGACCACTGCAACTGTGCATGCTAGGTCAGTGGAATGGGGATTACTCAGACTTATCCCCTTCTCTGAATCTGGATCAAGAGACCAGAAATTCTCTTCTATGGTGGCTTTCTCGGCCACACCTGTCCAGGGGGATGCCATTCAGCAGACCAGACTGGACAATTGTAACAACAGACGCCAGCCTTCTAGGTTGGGGTGCCGTCTGGAATTCCCTGAAGGCTCAGGGACTATGGAGTCAGGAGGAGAGTCTCCTGCCAATAAACATTCTGGAATTGAGAGCAGTTCTCAATGCCCTCCTGGCTTGGCCCCAGTTGACAACTCGGGGGTTCATCAGGTTTCAGTCGGACAACATCACGACTGTAGCTTACATCAACCATCAGGGAGGGACAAGAAGCTCCCTAGCTATGATGGAAGTATCAAAGATAATTCGCTGGGCAGAGTCTCACTCTTGCCACCTGTCAGCAATCCACATCCCGGGAGTGGAGAACTGGGAGGCGGATTTCTTAAGTCGTCAGACTTTTCATCCGGGGGAGTGGGAACTTCATCCGGAGGTCTTTGCCCAAATACTTCGACGTTGGGGCAAACCAGAGATAGATCTCATGGCGTCTCGACAGAACGCCAAGCTTCCTCGTTACGGGTCCAGATCCAGGGATCCAGGAGCAGTCCTGATAGATGCTCTGACAGCACCTTGGGACTTCAGGATGGCTTACGTGTTTCCACCCTTCCCGTTGCTTCCTCGATTGATAGCCAGAATCAAACAAGAGAGAGCATCAGTGATTCTAATAGCACCTGCGTGGCCACGCAGGACTTGGTATGCAGACCTGGTGGACATGTCATCCTGTCCGCCTTGGTCTCTACCTCTGAAACAGGACCTTCTGATACAGGGTCCCTTCAAACATCAAAATCTAACTTCTCTGAAGCTGACTGCTTGGAAATTGAACGCTTAATTTTATCAAGACGTGGGTTTTCTGAGTCAGTTATTAGTACCTTAATACAGACTAGGAAACCTGTTACCAGAAAGATTTACCATAAGATATGGCGTAAATACCTACATTGGTGTGAATCCAAAGGTTACTCTTGGAGTAAGGTTAGGATTCCTAGGATATTGTCTTTTCTACAAGAAGGTTTAGAAAAGGGTTTTTCTGCTAGTTCATTAAAGGGACAGATCTCAGCTCTGTCCATTCTGTTACACAAACGTCTGTCAGAAGTTCCTGACGTCCAGGCTTTTTGTCAGGCTTTGGCCAGGATTAAGCCTGTGTTTAAAACTGTTGCTCCACCATGGAGTTTAAACCTTGTTCTTAATGTTTTACAGGGCGTTCCGTTTGAACCCCTTCATTCCATTGATATAAAGTTGTTATCTTGGAAAGTTCTATTTTTAATGGCTATTTCCTCGGCTCGAAGAGTCTCTGAATTATCAGCCTTACATTGTGATTCTCCTTATTTTATTTTTCATTCGGATAAGGTAGTCCTGCGTACTAAACCTGGGTTCTTACCTAAGGTAGTTACTAACAGGAATATCAATCAAGAGATTGTTGTTCCTTCTTTATGCCCAAATCCTTCTTCAAAGAATGGTCTACTGCACAACCTGGATGTAGTCCGGGCTCTAAAATTTTACTTGCAGGCAACTAAGGAATTCCGACAAACGTCTTCTCTGTTTGTCATTTACTCTGGGCAGAGGAGAGGTCAAAAAGCTTCCGCTACCTCTCTTTCTTTTTGGCTTCGTAGCATAATTCGTTTAGCTTATGAGACTGCTGGACAGCAGCCCCCTGAAAGAATTACAGCTCATTCTACTAGAGCTGTGGCTTCCACTTGGGCCTTCAAGAATGAGGCCTCTGTTGAACAGATTTGCAAGGCTGCAACTTGGTCTTCGCTTCATACTTTTTCCAAATTTTACAAATTTGACACCTTTGCTTCATCGGAGGCTATTTTTGGGAGAAAGGTTTTTCAGGCAGTGGTTCCTTCTGTATAAAGAGTCTGCCTATCCCTCCCGTCATCCGTGTACTTTTGCTTTGGTATTGGTATCCCAGAAGTAATGATGACCCGTGGACTGATCACACTTAACAGAAGAAAACATAATTTATGCTTACCTGATAAATTCCTTTCTTCTGTAGTGTGATCGGTCCACGGCCCGCCCTGTTTTTAAGGCAGGTAAATATTTTTTAATTTATACTCCAGTCACCACTTCACCCTTGGCTTTTCCTTTCTCGTTGGTCCTTGGTCGAATGACTGGGAGTGACGTAGAGGGGAGGAGCTATATGCAGCTCTGCTGGGTGAATCCTCTTGCACTTCCTGTAGGGGAGCAGTTAATATCCCAGAAGTAATGATGACCCGTGGACTGATCACACTACAGAAGAAAGGAATTTATCAGGTAAGCATAAATTATGTTTTTTACATAGACAGAACCCTTTCCCTAGGGGTATACCTTTCATGCATTGTACTCTGCAGTTTTATTTCCTAATGCAGTTTTGCATGATTTATCTGTATTTTAAATCAACAGTGGAGATACTTTATATATAAGATCTATTGGTATCTCTCTTATACCTAAGTTTTATATGTAATTTTATATCTATGCATATAGGTTTAGTTTCTATCATGGAGATACTGAAGCTTTATCATCAATATTTTAATTTACAGTGGAGGTACTTTTAGAGTTAAGGTCTATTGGTATCTCTTTTATACCTATTGAATGGGTAATTTTATTTGTATGCACATTCATTTATTATGCAACCACTGAGCATTAATTGTGAATATTTTCATGGACCATGTACATTGTGTATTTACTTTCCAAGTATACACAGTCTCTGCTTATTCTGGACATTGATTTACAAGTTTTTATTGTGTACCTGTTGATCTATATGTGCTGCTCCGTAAGCTGATACTTATGTAAGGATTTAATAAACTTTTTGTATAAGTTTATATATTTTTGGATCCATCAGGAAAAATAATATCCGGACTGATTCTTTGTCCATCAAGAAATCAAGAGTTTTTTGTTCTCTTTAAATTAGAGTCCTCTCTTAAAATAGCGTCTTATCTCTTGTTGCCAAATATCCTTCTGAGGCGGCAGCCTTTATAAAGGATTTGGAGGATAAGGTATTAATAGCCGTACATGTGTAAACTCTAGGTCAAGAGTTTTTGTCCCCAATCGATTTATTGTCTAAAGGGAGTTCTAGTCCTGTTCTGGATTTAACATCCATAAACATGTTGGTCAGGATTCCCACTTCTATAATGGGAACATTCCTCACTGTTTTTACCCTTCATCCAAAGGGTCAATTTGTTTCTAGTATAGACCTCCTAGGATTGTTAGCTGCACATCCCTATACACAGGGATTGTTTTCAGTTCTTAAGGTTTATATATCTGTAAAACCTTCTTACCAGTGCTCAGAATCAGGACATTTCAGTTGCTCCTTATCTGAATGACATACTAGTGCAAGCTTATTTCCTGTTAATAGCTATTGCTCATATTCTCCAGTTTCTGTCTTCATTCAAGACCCCATGGTTGGAGTATTGATGTACCACAAATACTCATTATATTCTGCTATAAGGGTAGCATTTACAGGAGTCCTATTAAACTCAATTCTTATGCATCTAGTTTCCTGACGGAACTTTGCAATGTAGGATACAGAGGGTGTGTCTCCTACCCTGAACTACCTTCTGTTGGTAGCTCGGTGCATTGTGATAGTGGGACTTATGGTAGCTGCTTCAGGTGCAGTTTATTTTGCCCCATTTTCACTTGAGACACTTTTAATGTCATGCTACCTTAGTGGTCAAATAATTATTTCAATTTGGCATATGAAAGGCTTTGGATTTTCCTCCAATCTTTTTCTTAAGGACACAAAGTCTGTCTTTGACCATTGGGACATCTTTCCTTTGTCAGTCTTCTCTGGCTGGGGGCGGTCTTGGTTTGTTAAAGAGTGCAAGGAGTTTTGATGGGTAACCTCTAGAGAAAACCAGATTCTTGAACTTCGAGCAATCTTCGGGCTCTCAGCCTATTGAAGGAGGAAAGTCTCTTTCTTTCTCTCTCTCTTTCTTTTTCTCTTTCTCTCTTTCTCTCTCTCTCTCTTTCTTTCTCTCTTTCTCTCTTTCTCTCTTTCTCTCTTTCTCTTTTTCTCTCTTTCTCTTTTTCTCTCTTTCTCTCTCTGTTTCTCTTTCTCTATTTTCTCTTTCTCTCTTTCTCTCTTTCTCTCTTTCTCTCTTTCTCTCTTTCTCTCTTTCTCTCTTTCTCTCTTTCTCTCTTTCTCTCTTTCTCTTTCTCTCTTTCTCTCTTTCTCTCTTTCTCTCTTTCTCTCTTTCTCTCTTTCTCTCTTTCTCTCTTTTTCTTTCTCTCTTTCTCTTTCTCTCTTTCTCTTTCTCTCTTTCTCTTTCTCTTTCTCTCTTTCTCTCTTTCTCTCTTTCTCTTTTTTTCTCTTTCTCTTTTTCTCTTTCTCTTTTTCTCTTTCTCTTTTTCTCTTTCTCTCTTTCTCTCTTTCTCTCTTTCTCTTTTTCTCTTTCTCTCTCTGTTTCTCTTTCTCTCTTTCTCTCTTTCTCTCTTTCTCTCTTTCTCTCTTTCTCTTTCTCTCTTTCTCTTTCTCTTTCTCTCTTTCTCTCTTTCTCTCTGTTTCTCTCTTTCTCTTTGTTTCTCTCTTTCTCTTTGTTTCTCTCTTTCTCTTTGTTTCTCTCTTTCTCTTTGTTTCTCTCTTTCTCTTTGTTTCTCTCTTTCTCTTTGTTTCTCTCTTTCTCTTTGTTTCTCTCTTTCTCTTTGTTTCTCTCTTTCTCTTTGTTTCTCTCTTTCTCTTTGTTTCTCTCTTTCTCTTTGTTTCTCTCTTTCTCTTTGTTTCTCTTTGTTTCTCTCTTTCTCTTTGTTTCTCTCGTCTGGGGTTATCAGACCCTAGAGCTCCTTCCCATGTAGGAGGGTTGGTGGGCTTGTGCCCTCTTGCCCTGGGAATTGGCAAGGGGTGGTCTCTTCCTTGGGTCAGGACGGGGTGTTAAGTTCTCGGATATTGTTTGTTTAAACAATTGGGGGCTCGGATCTGTTTTGCTGAGGCTTTTGCTCAGTCTTTTCCTTTGTGGAGTTGTTGCCGCACTTTTTGTCTCTAGGGCTGATTCGGGGTTACTCAGTTCCTGGGAATTTGGGCTATGTCCTTTTACTTGGACTAATTGACCTGGTCACGGTTGCACAGGTTTTCTGAGTGCTGATGCTCATTGGGCTGGACTTATGCCTTTATGGTCAGTTTCCCTTGGTCAGCTTGCTTTGGTAACCTTATGGATTCACTGCTCTGCAGGCGAAAGGGTTTGCAGTGTCTCTGCTGCAGCTAGTGCAGATTGGATGTGTGTTAGCAAGCTTATTCCTTAGGGGGATTCCTTCCAAGTTCATCTGCGTTCGAGATTGATCTCTCCTTTAGCCTGTGGATTTGTGTCTTGTGGGCAGGTGCTCTGCCTTTTTGGCCCCATCCCTTTTTAGGGCTTATTCTTCTTATGGAGGTGTGATTCTCTTGGCTTCAGGAGGTTGGAACTGAGAGTTAACCTTTCAGAGGGGTGTTTTTCTCTGGGTTATGTTCCATCTGGAGTCTTGCTGGCTTTGTGTCGAGACTATGGTGGGTCTTTTGTTAGATTCCTTTGGGTCTACGGCCTTGTCGTCTGTTTCTAGGGAGTCGGGTTGGCACCCGTGCTCTGTTGGGATGGTTGTGTCCATTCTCCCTCTCGTTTCTGTTCTGTTTTGAAGACCTACCGATGCTTGGGCTGGCCCTTTTGGGAGTGGGTTCTGAGATGTATTGTCATCTTCAGGATCTAGGTTGGCATTGTAGCTAGCCCCCTGGGTTTACAAGCTGAGGGTCCTGGGTTACCATTCACCTTCGGGTTCTGGGTGTAACCTCTCTCTTGGGCGTGCAGTGGGTCTTGTTGAGGTTATGTGGAGTCCTTTGTGTAGGTCTAGCGGCTTGGATTGCCTGGAAGTGTGCCCTTTGTCTGGGAGTTCTCCTTTTGCATACTGTTCTCTTGCTGGCGGTTTTTTACTTCTCAGCAAGTATTCTTCTGTGTCGTCCTAATGATGGCTGCGACTCAGGGTTTTTTGTCTTGGTCTGTTGCACGCTCTTTTTTTTGTCTGAATACTATTGTATTCTTAGTTCTGACGATGTGAGGACTCTTTCGGTGCCTTTGCACAATGTTGAGAGAGAGGTTTCTCTGTTTCGAGGCCCGATGTAGAGCTGCTCTCATCCATTGCGCTTCCAATTAGAGGACCCAGAATTTGTAACCAATCGTGTCTCAAGGGTATCAGTTGGAGTTAAAAAAAATTCCTTCCCCAGAGGAAGGTTTTTTCTTTCACGATTGTCTGTCGACCAGATAAAAAGAGAGGCGTTCTTACGTTGTGTAAGAGATTTCTCCTCCATGGGAGTAATATGCCCCATTCCAATACAGGAACAGGGGCAGGGGTTTTACTCAAATCTCTTTGTAGTTCCCAAAAAAGAGGGAATGTTCCGACCCATCTTAGACCTGAAGGGTCTAAACAAGTTTCTCAGAGTTCCATCCTTCAAGATGGAAACGATTTGTACCGTTCTTCCATTGATCCAGGAGGGTCAATTTATGACTACCGTGGATCTTAAGGATGCATATCTACATGTTCCTATCCACAAAGATCATCACAAGTTCCTCCAATTTGCCTTCTTGGACAAAAATTTCAATTCGTGGCTCTTCCTTTTGGGCTGGCTACAGCGCCCAGAATTTTTACAAAGCTTCTGGGGTCTCTGCTGGCGGTTCTCAGGCCGCGGGGCATTGCAGTGGCGCCTTACCTAACGCAGTCTCATACCGACATTGTTCTGTCCTTTCTAAGGACTCACGGGTGGAAAGTGAATCTAGAGAATAGTTTGATAGTTCTGCAGACAAGGGTTCCTTTCTTGGGAACTCTAATCCACTCTCTATCCATGAAGATCTTTTTGACAGAAGTCAGAAAGTTGAAGATTCTGAACACATGCCAAGCCCTTCAGTCCACTCCTCGGCCGTCAGTGGCTCAGTGCATGGAGGCAATTGGATTGATGGTAGCGGCAATGGACATCATTCCGTTTGCTCGTTTTCATCTCAGACCTCTGCAACTGAACATGCTCAGACAGTGGAATGGAGATTATGCAAATTTGTCTCCTCAAATAGAGCTAGATCAGGAGACCAGGGACTCTCTTCTATGGTGGTTGTCGCTGGATCATTTGTCCCAGGGGACATGCTTCCGCAGACCCTCTTGGGTGATAGTGACAACGGATGCCAGTCTGATAGGATGTGGAGCAGTCTGGAACTCCTTAAAGGCTCAGGGTGTATGGACTCTATCGGAGTCCCTTCTTCCCATCAACATTCTGGAGTTGAGAGCAATATTCAACGCGCTTCAGGTTTGGCCTCAGTTGGCTTTGGCCAAATTCATCAGATTTCAGTTGGACAACATCACGACAGTAGCTTACATCAATCATCAGGGAGGAACAAGGAGTTCCTTAGCGATGACAGAAGTAGCCAAGATAATTCAGTGGGCGGAGACTCACTCTTGTTATCTGTCGGCAATCCACATCCCAGGAGTGGACAACTGGGAGGCGGATGGGAGGCGGATTTGCTGAGCAGACAGTCGTTTCATCCGGGGGAATGGGAACTCCATCCGAAGGTATTTGCCAACCTGATTCTCAGATGGGGCAGGCTGGAGCTGGATTTTATCTCATCAAAATGCCAAGCTTCCGAGATACGGATCCAGGTCCAGGGATCCTCAGGCCGACCTGATAGATGCCTTGGCGGTGCCTTGGTCGTTCAACCTAGCTTATGTATTCCCTCCATTTGCTCTCCTTCCCTGGTTGATTGCTCGAGTCAAACCGGAGAGGGCTTTGGTGATCTTCATCGCTCCTGCGTGGCCTTGCAGGACTTGGTATGCCGATCTGGTGGACATGTCATCTCAGCCACCGTGGAAACTTCCATTGAGGAAAGACCTTTTCATTCAGGGACCCTTCCTTCATCCAAATCTAATTTCTCTGCAGCTAACTGCTTGGAGATTGAACGCTTGATTTTATCTAAGCGAGGGTTCTCTGATTCGGTCATTGATACCTTCAGGCACGTAAGCCTGTTACTAGAAAGATTTACCATAAGATATGGCGTAAATTTCATTATTGGTGCGAATCCAAGGGCTACTCATGGAGTAGGGTTAGGATTCCCAGGATTTTCTTTTCTCCAAGAAGGATTGGAGAAAGGGTTGCCAGCAAGTTCCTTAAAGGGACAGATTTCTGCTTTGTCTATTTTGCTACACAAGCATCTGGCAGATGTTCCAGATGTTCAATCTTTTTGTCAGGCTCTAACTAGAATCAGGCCTGTGTTTAGACTAATTGCTCCTCCTTGGAGTTTTAATTTAGTTCTTAATGTTCAAGGGGTTCCGTTTGAACCTATGCATTCCATAGATTTTAAGTTATTATCTTGGAAAGTTTTGTTTTTGGTTGCTTTTTCTTCTGTCCGCAGAGTTTCTGAGCTTTCGGCATTACAATGTGATTCTCTTTATCTTATTTTCCATGCGGATAAGGTAGTGTTACGTACCAAACCTGGTTTTCTTCCCAAGGTTGTTTCAAATAAAAATATTAATCAGGAAATTGTGGTTCCCTCCTTGTGTCCTTATCCTTCTTCTAAGAAGGAGCGACTGTTACATAATTTGGACGTGGTCCGTGCTTTGAAGTTTTACTTACAGGCAACTAAGGAGTTTCGTCAATCTTCTTCCCTGTTTGTTCTTTTTTCTGGGAAGCGTAGGGGTCAGAAACCTACGGCTACCTCTCTTTCTTTTTGACTGTAGAGTATCATCCGTTTTGCATATGAGACTGCTGGACAGCAGCCTCCTGAACGAATTACGGCACATTCCACTAGGGCTGTGGCTTCCTCATGGGCATTTAAAAATTATGCTTCTGTGGAACAGATTTGCAAAGCTGCGACTTGGTCTTCTCTTCACACTTTTTCAAAATTTTACAAATTTGATACGCCTCGTCTGAGGCTGTTTTTGGAAGGAAAGGAAATTTATTCTTACCTGATAAATTTGTTTCTTTTACTATACGATGAGTCCACGGCCCTCCCTATTTTTTGTGAGACAGGTCTTTATTTTTGTTATACTTCAGTCACCTCTACTCCTTGGCTTTTCGTTTCTCTTCCTAACTTCGGTCGAATGACTGGGTTGGGAGGGAAGGGAGGAGCTATTTATGCAGCTCTGCTGTGAAGCTCTTTGCCTCCTCCTGCTGACCAGGAGGCGATATCCCACAAGTAAGGATGAAATATGTGGACTCATCGTATCGTAAAAGAAACAAATTTATCAGGTAAGAATAAATATCCTTTCTTTTACAAAGATATGACGACTCCACGGATTTCATGCTTACTTGTGGGATTTATCCTCCTGCTAACAGGAAGTGGCAAAGAGCACCACAGCAGAGCTGTATATATAGCTCCTCCCTTCCTTGACACTGGGAGAGGCAGCTTGACATGTATATATTTAAGGTCAGTAGGGCTGCAGTTATTTTTTAGTCGATTATCTGTACAGGGGACCACATGGCTTTTCTTTTTCAAACCACTTCCCATGCGGTTAGGCAGACTGAGGCGACGTCCATGATTGGCGGAGCCTATTTCGCGCGCTCAGACGCGCAGTTTTCTCTCACTAAGAAGGCAGCAGGCATTAGCTCCGGTGGGGTTTAAAGTTGTTTTCCAGTCACCGGATCGTTGTCAAGTCAATTTTCAGTCCCCTGAGGGCAGGTAGGCGCCACAGCAGAGCTGTGCAGGGGTCATTTTCATTGTTAAAATATATTTTTTTTTAATTAAAATGTCTCTTAGAGGGTAATTTAACCTTTACTTATAGGGTGCAATAATTTTTGGTCAAATTGAATTGTTATATATAATCGTTTAGCGTTTTTAAACGTTTTTAGTGCAGTTTGGGAAAAATTGTTGCGTTTTTATTTCTTAAAAGCGCAGTACACTTTTTTCTAAAAGTTTTTTTTGAATAAATAAATGAGGTGGCTATTGCTAGTCTGTTTAACATGTCTTAACTTGAGGAAACTCCTTGTTCTATGTGTTTAGAAGTCATTGTGGAACCCCCTCTTACTTTGTGTACCTCTTGTACTGAAAGGGCCTTACAATGTGAAAAGCATATTTTATGTAAAGAAAGTGTGCCTAAGTTTGATTCTCAGTCTGAAGAGTATCAGGATATGCCATCTAATTCTCCCCAAGTGTCACAACCATTAACGCCCACACAAGCGACGCAGAGTTCCTCAAATTCTTTTACTCTGCAGGATATGGCTGCAGTTATGTCAACTACCCTTACAGAGGTATTTAAGTTACCAGTGTTACAGGGTAAACACAGTAGGACAGGAATTAATGTGAATACTGAGTCCTCTGGTGCTTTGTTGGCTATTTCCGATGTACCCTCACAGGGCTCTGAGTTGGGATTCAGGGAATTTTTGTCTGAGGGAGACCTTTCGGACCCAGGAAGTATGTTACCTCAGACAGATTCGGACATCATGTCCTTTAAATTTAAGCTAGAACTCCTCCGCCTGTTACTTCAGGAGGTCTTAGCGACTCTGGATGACTGTGACCCTATTATGGTACCACTAGAGAAATTGTGTAAAATGGACAAATATCTAGAAGTACCGCTTACACTTATGTTTTTCCGGTTCCTAAAAGATTTTCGGAGATTATAAAGGAATGGGACAGACCGGGTATACCGTTCTCTCCACCTCCTAATTTCAAGAAAATGTATCCCATATCGGACACCATTTGGGACTCTTGGAGACCCTCCCTAAGGTGGAGGGAGCTATATCTACCCTGCCTAAGCGTACAACTATTCCTATTGAGGACAGTTGTGCATTTCAAAGACCCTATGGGTAAGAAGTTGGAGGGTCTTCTAAAGAAATTATTTATTCATCAGGGTTTCTTTTTACAACCAACAGCTTGCATTGTTCCAGTTACTACTGCAGCAGCTTTTTGGTTTGATGCTCTAGAAGAGTCTCTGAAGGTTGAGACCCCATTAGAGGACATTTTGGATAGAATTAAGGCTCTCAAGCTAGCTAATTCTTTTATTACAGATGCTGCCTTTCAGATTGCTAAATTGACTGCGAAAAATGCAGGATTTGCCATTTTAGCGCGTAGAGCGTTATGGTTAAAATCGTGGTCTGCTGATGTGTCATCTAAATCAAAGCTCTTAGCTATTCCTTTCAAGGGTAAGACCCTATTCGGGCCTGAGTTGAAGGAAATCATTTCTGACATTACTGGAGGTAAAGGTCACGCTCTACCTCAGGATAAGTCTGTTAAGATAAGGGGTAAACAAAATAATTTTCGTTCCTTTCGGAATTTTAAAAGAGTACCTTCTTCTTTCTTTCTTCTTTCTTTCCTCTCTCCACCACCACGCAGGAAGGAAATTTTGCTCAGGCCAAGTCTGTCTGTAGACCCAACCAGTCTTGGAACAAGGGTAAGCAACCCAAGAAGCCCGCTGCTGCTACAAAGACAGCATGAAGGGATGGCCCCCGATCCGGGACCGGATCTAGTAGGGGGCAGACTTTCTTTCTTTACCCAGGCTTGGGTAAGAGATGTTCAGGACCCCTTGGCACTGGAAATTGTGACCCACGGATATCAACTGGAATTCAAAGAATTTCTCCCAAGGGGGAGATTTCTTCTTTCAAGATTGTCGACTAGATAAAAAGAGAGGCGTTCTTACGTTGTGTAAAAGACCTCTCTACTATGGGAGTAATTCGTCCCGTTCCAAGACTGGGGCAGGGGTTTTACTCAAGTCTCTTCGTGGTTCCAAAAAAAGAGGGAACTTTCAGACCCTTTTTAGATCTCAAGAGTCTAAACAAGTTTCTCAGAGTCCCATCATTCAAGATGGAGACTATCCGAACAATTTTACCAATGATCCAGAAGGGTCAATATATGACTACCATGGACTTGAAGGATGCATACCTTCATATTCCTATTCACAAGGATCATCATCAATACCTAAGGTTTGCCTTCCTGGACAAACATTTCTTTCATGTAATTAGCAAGAGTCCATGAGCTAGTGACGTATGGGATATACATTCCTACCAGGAGAGGCAAAGTTTCCCAAACCTTAAAATGCCTATAAATACACCCCTCACCACACCCACAATTCAGTTTTACAAACTTTGCCTCCGATGGAGGTGGTGAAGTAAGTTTGTGCTAGATTCTACGTTGATATGCGCTCCGCAGCAAGTTGGAGCCCGGTTTTCCTCTCAGCGTGCAGTGAATGTCAGAGGGATGTGAGGAGAGTATTGCCTATTTGAATGCAGTGATCTCCTTCTACGGGGTCTATTTCATAGGTTCTCTGTTATCGGTCGTAGAGATTCATCTCTTACCTCCCTTTTCAGATCGACGATATACTCTTATATATACCATTACCTCTGCTGATTCTCGTTTCAGTACTGGTTTGGCTTTCTACAAACATGTAGATGAGTGTCCTGGGGTAAGTAAATCTTATTTTTTGTGACACTCTAAGCTATGGTTGGGCACTTTGTTTATAAAGTTCTAAATATATGTATTCAAACATTTATTTGCCTTGACTCAGAATGTTCAACTTTCCTTATTTTTCAGACAGTCAGTTTCATATTTGGGATAATGCATTTGAATTAATCATTTTTTCTTACCTTCAAAAATTTGACTCTTTTTTTCCCTGTGGGCTGTTAGGCTCGCGGGGGCTGAAAATGCTTCATTTTATTGCGTCATTCTTGGCACGGACTTTTTTGGCGCAAAAATTCTTTTCCGTTTCCGGCGTCATAGTGTCGCCGGAAGTTGCGTCATTTTTTGACGTTATTTTGCGCCAAAAATGTCGGCGTTCCGGATGTGGCGTCATTTTTGGCGCCAAAAGCATTTAGGCGCCAAATAATGTGGGCGTCTTGGCGCTAAAAAATAAGGGCGTCGCTTTTGTCTCCACATTATTTAAGTCTTATTTTTTCATTGCTTCTGGTTGCTAGAAGCTTGTTCTTTGGCATTTTTTCCCATTCCTGAAACTGTCATTTAAGGAATTTGATCAATTTTGCTTTATATGTTGTTTTTTCTCTTACATATTGCAAGATGTCTCACGTTGCATCTGAGTCAGAAGATACTACAGGAAAATCGCGGTCTAGTGCTGGAGCTACCAAGCTAAGTGTATCTGCTATAATTTTTGGTATCTGTTTCTCCAGCTGTTGTTTGTATTGCATGTCATGACAAACATATTAATGCAGATAAATTTCCTTTAGTACTGTTACATTACCTGTTGCTGTTCCGTCAACATCTAATTTTCAGAGTGTTCCTGATAAACATAAGAGATTTTATTTTTTAAATCCATTAAGAAGGCTATGTCTGTTATTTCTCCTTCTAGTTTACATAAAAGTCTTTTAAAACTTCTCTTTTTTCAGATGAATTTTTAAATGAACATCATCATTCTGATACTGATAATGGTTCTTCTGGTTCAGAGGTTTCTGTCTCAGAGGTTGATGCTGATAAATCTTTGTATTTGTTCAAGATGGAATTTATTCGTTCTTTATTTAAAGAAGTATTAATTGCATTAGAAATAGAGGATTCTGGTCCTCTTGATACTAAATCTAAACGTTTTAAAAAAGGTTTTTAAATCTCCTGTAGTTATTCCAGAAGTGTTTAATCTCCCTGATGCTATTTCTGAAGTAATTTCCAGCGAATGGAATAATTTGGGTAATTCTTTTACTCCTTCTAAACGTTTAAGCAATTATATCCTGTGCCATCTGACAGATTAGAGTTTTTTGGGACAAAATCCCTAAGGTTATGGGGTTGTCTCTACTCCTGCTATATGTGCTACTATTCCTACGGCAGATAGTACTTAATTTAAGGATCCTTTAGATAGGAAAATTGAATCCTTTCTAAGAAAAGCTTACTTATGTTCAGGTAATCTTCTTAGACCTGCTATATTTTTAGCGGATGTTGCTGCAGCTTCAACTTTTTGGTTAGAAGCTTTAGCGCAGCAAGTAACAGATCATAATTTTATAGCATTATTATTATTCTATAACATGCTAATAATTTTATTGGTGATACCATCTTTTGATATCATTAGAGTTGATGTCAGGTATATGTCTCTAGCTATTTTAGCTAGAAAAGCTTTATGGATTAAACTTGGAATGCTGATATGTCTTCTAAGTCAACTTTGCTTTCCCTTTCTTTCCAGGGTAATAAATTATTATCTCAACTGTTTCTGGAAGGAAGGGAACTTTTTTACCAAAGGATAAAAAATCTAAGGTAAATTTAGGTCTAATAATCATTTTTGTTCCTTTCCTCACAATAAGGAACAAAAGCCTGATCCTTCATCCTCAGGAGCGGTATCAGTTTGGAAACTATTTCCAGTTTGGAATATATCCAAGCCTTATAGAAAACCTATAGCCAGCTCCTAAGTACCCATGAAGGTGCGGACCTTATTCCAGCTCAGCTGGTATGGGGCAGATTACGTTTTCTTCAAAGAAATTTGGATCAATTCCGTTCTCAATTTCTGGTTTCAGAACATTGTTTCAGAAAGGTACAGAATTGGCTTCAGTTAAGGCCTCCTGCTAAGAGATTTTTTTTCTTTCCCGTGTCCCAGTTAACACAGCAAAGGCTCAGCATTTCTGAAATGTGTTTCAGATCTAGAGTTGGCTGGAGTAATTATGCCAGTTCCAGTTCTGGAACAGGGGCTGGGGTTTTATTTTATCTCTTCATTGTACCAAAGAAGGTCAATTCCTTCAGACCAGTTCCGGATCTATCAATATTGATTCGTTATGTAAGGATACCAACATTCAAGATGGTTACTGTAGGACTATCCTGCCTTTTGTTTAGCAAGGGCATTATATGTCTACAATAGATTTACAGGATGTGTATCTGCATATTCCGATTCATCCAGATCACTTTTAGTGTCTGAGATTCTCTTTTTAGACAAGCATTACCAGTTTTGTGGCTCTACCGTTTGGCCTAGCCTCAGTTCCAAGAATTTTTTTCAAAGGTTCTCGGTGCCCTTCTTTCTGTAATCAGAGAACAGGGTTTTGGTATTTCCTTATTGGACGATATCTGGGTACTTGCTCAGTCTTCTCATTTTCGAAGAATCTCATACGAATCGACTTGTGTTGTTTCTTCAAGTTCATGGTTGGAGGATCAATTTACCAATCAGTTCATTGATTCCTCAGACAAGGGTAACCTTTTTAGGTTTCTAGATAGATTCAGTGTCTATGACTCTGTCCTTGTCAGACAAGAGAAGTTTAACATTGATATCAGCTTGTCAAAACCTTCAGTCACAATCATTCCCTTTGGTAGCCTTATGCATGGAAATTTTAGGTCTTAGGACTGCCGCATCAGATGCGATCTCCTTTGCTCGTTTTCACATGCGACCTCTTCAGCTCTGTATGCTGAACCAATGGTGCAGGGATTACTCAAAGATATCTCAATTAATATCTTTAAACCGATTATACGACACTCTCTGACATGGTGGACAGATCACCATCGTTTAGTTCAGGGGGCTTCTTTGTTCTTCCGACCTGGACTATAATCTCAACAGATGCAAGTCTTACAGGTTGGGGAGCTGTGTGGGGGTATCTGACGGCACAAGGGGTTTGGGAATCTCAGGAGGTGAGATTTCCTATCAATATTTTGGAACTCCGTGCAATTTTCAGAGCTCTTCAGTCTTGGCCTCTTCTGAAGAGAGAGTTGTTCATTTGTTTTCAGATAGACAATGTCACAACTGTGGCATACATCAATCATCAAGGAGGGACTCACAGTCCTCTGGCTATGAAAGAAGTATCTCGAATTTTGGTTTGGGCGGAATCCAGCTCCTGTCTAATCTCTGCGGTTCATATCCCAGGTATGGACAATTGGAAAGCGGATTATCTCAGTCGCCAAACGTTGCACCTGGGCGAATGGTCTTCACCCAGAGGTATTTCCTCAGATTGTTCAAATGTGGGAACTCCCAGAAATAGATCTGATGGCTTCTCATCTAAACAAGAAACTTCCCTGGTATCTGTCCGGATCCCGGGATCCTCGGGCGGAGGCAGTAGATGCATTATCTCTTCCTTACAAGTGTCATCCTGCCTATATCTTTCCGCCTCTAGTTCTTCTTCCAAGGGTATTCTCCAATATTCTAAAGGAATGCTCGTTTGTCCTGCTGGTAGCTCCAGCATGGCCTCACAGGTTTTGGTATGCGGATCTTGTCCGGATGGCCTCTTGCCAGCTGTGGACTCTTCCGTTAAGACCAGTTTTTCTGTCTCAAGGTTCTTTTTTCCATCAGGATCTCAAAACCTTAATTTTAAGGTGTGGAGTTTGAACGCTTGATTCTTGGTCAAAGAGGTTTCTCTGACTCTGTGATTGATACTATGTGACAGGCTCGTAAATCTGTATCTAGAGAGATATATTATAGAGTCTGGAAGACTTATATTTCTTCAGGATGGTTTAGATAAAGGTTTGTCCGCAAGTTTCTTGAAAGACAAATCTCTGCTCTTTCTGTTCTTTTTCACAGTAGGATTGCTAATCTTCCTGATATTCATTGTTTTGTACAACCTTTGGTTCGTATAAAACTTGTCATTGAGTCAATTTCTCCTCCTTGGAGTTTGAATTTGGTTCTGGGGGCTCTTCAAGCTCCTCCTTTTGAACCCATGCATTCTTTGGTCGTTATATTACTTTCTTGGAAAGTTTTGTTTCTTTTGGCCATCTCTTCTGCCAGAAGAGTCTCTGAATTATCTACTCTTTTTTTGTGAGTCTCCTTTTCTGATTTTGCATCAGGATAAGGCGGTGCTGCGAACTTCTTTTGAATTTTTTACCTAAGGTTGTGAATTCTAACAACATTAGTAGAGAAATTGTGGTTCCTTCATTATGTCCTAATCCTATGAATTCTAAGGAGAAATCATTGCATTCTTTGGATGCTGTTAGAGCTTTGTAATATTATGTTGAAGCTACTAAGTCTTTCCGAAAGACTTCTAGTCTATTTGTCATCTTTTCCGGTTCTAGAAAAGACCAGAAAGCTTCTGCCATTTCTTTGGCATCTTGGTTGAAATCTTTATTTCATCATGCCTATGTTGAGTCGGGTAACACTCCGCCTCAAAGGATTACAGCTCATTCTACAAGGTCAGTTTCTACTTCCTGGGCGTTTAAGAATGAAGCTTCGGTTGATCAGATTTGCAAAACAGCAACTTGGTCCTCTTTGCATACTTTTACTAAATTCTACCATTTTGATGTGTTTTCTTCTTCTGAAGCAGTTTTTGGTAGAAACGTACTTCAGGCAGTGGTTTCAGTTTGAATCTTCTGCTTATGTTTTTTCATTAAAATTTCATTCTGGGTGTGGATTATTTTCAGCAGGAATTGGCTGTCTTTATTTTATCCCTCCCTCTCTAGTGACTCTTGTGTGGAAAGATCCACATCTTGGGTAATCATTATCCCATACGTCACTAGCTCATGGACTCTTGCTAATTACATGAAAGAAAACATAATTTATGTAAGAACTTACCTGATAAATTCATTTCTTTCATATTAGCAAGAGTCCATGAGGCCCGCCCTTTTTTTGTGGTGGTTTTGATTTTTTTGTATAAAGCACAATTATTCCAATTCCTTATTTTATATGCTTTCGCACTTTTTTCTTATCACCCCACTTCTTGGCTATTCGTTAAACTGAATTGTGGGTGTGGTGAGGGGTGTATTTATAGGCATTTTATGGTTTGGGAAACTTTGCCTCTCCTGGTAGGAATGTATATCCCATACGTCACTAGCTCATGGACTCTTGCTAATATGAAAGAAATTAATTTATCAGGTAAGTTCTTACATAAATTATGTTTTTCAGTCCGTGGCTCTTCCCTTCGGGTTGGACACAGCACCCAGGATCTTCAAAGGTTCTAGGGTCCCTTTTGGCGGTTCTCAGTCCGCGGGGCATAGCAGTGGCGCCTTATCTGGACGATATCTTGATTCAGGCGTCGACTTATCATCTAACAAAGTCTCATACTGACAGTGTTGTCCTTTCTGAGAACTCACCGTTGGAAGGTGAATCTAGAAAAGAATTCACTGATTCCACAGACAAAGGTTCCCTTCTTATGGACTCTGATAGATTCAATAGCAATGAAAGATTTTCTGACGGAGGTTAGAAAGTCAAAAATTCGAAATACTTGTCGAGCCCTTCAGTACAATCCTCGGCCATCAGTGGCACAGTGTATGGAGGTAATTGGATTGATGGTGGCGGCAATGGACATCATTCCGTTTGCTCGGTTTCATCTCAGACCATTGCAACTGTGAATGCTCGGACAGTGAAATGGGGACTATACAAATTTATCTCCTCCGATTAAATCTGGATCAAGAGACCAGAAGCTCTCTTCTTTGGTGGTTGTCGCTGGATCATCTGTGCCAGGGGGCGTGTTTCCGCAGACCCTCGTGGGTGATAGTGACAACAGACGCCACTCTTCTAGGCTGGGGTGCAGTCTGGAATTCCCTGAAGGTTCAGGGTGTATGGACTCAGTTGTAGTCTCTACTTCCAATCAATATTCTGAATTGAGAGCAATATTCAATGCACTTCAGGCGTGGCCTCAGTTGGCTTAGGCCAAATTCATCAGATTCTACTAGGGCTCATTCTACTAGGGCTGTGGCTTCCTCATGGGCATTTAAAAACGATGCTTCTGTAGAACAGATTTGCAAGGCTGCGACTTGGTCGTCTCTTCACACTTTTTCCAAATTTGATACTTTTGCTTCGTCTGAGGCTGTTTTTGGGAGAAAGGTTCTTCAAGCAGTGGTGCCTTCCTGTCTTGTCCCTCCCTTTCATTCGTGTCCTATAGCTTTGGTATTGGTATCCCATAAGTAAGGATGAAATCCGTGGACTCGTCATATCTTTGTAAAAGTAAATTTATGCTTACCTGATAAATTTATTTCTTTTACGATATGACAAGTCCATGGCCCACCCTGTCATTTTTAAGATGGGTATATTTTTATTTTTTATTAAACTTTAGTCACCTCTGCACCTTTGGCTTTTCCTTTCTATTCCTAACTTCGGTCGAATGACTGGATTGGGAGGGAAGGGAGGAGCTATATATACATCTCTGCTGTGGTGCTCTTTGCCACTTCCTGTTAGCAGGAGGATAAATCCCACAAGTAAGGATGAAATCCGTGGACTCGTCATATCGTAAAATAAATAAATTTATCAGGTAAGCATAAATTTCCTTTTTCTTTTGGAATGATGGTCCACAGGCACCGCACAGTTCTGTTGACACCTCTACAGACCCTGCTTTGTATTTCCTACCTGTTTCCTATTCTCTACTTCTACTAAACGTTAAACTGGGAGAGAGATGGGTGGTGGGAGGGATTTTGAGCTCTGATATGGGTTCTTGACCTCCTCCTAGTGGCAGGAAATATAACCCATATATTATGGAGGACTGTAGACCATCATTCCGAAAGAAAACAATTTAGCAGATAAGCATACATTTTGTTTTAAAATCATTTATTAGTTTTATTATACATTTTTAATTTTCACTTTCATATATCTGTGAAAGAAACTGGTATAGGTTTGCATCTTTTTCCTAAATGTTTACTTTTATTGTTCTTCTTTTCCATTAAGGCAAATTCAAGATCAAAGTACAATCTGCTGGAGAAAAACTTTTTTAATTATTTTCCTGATGAACCCCCGAGATTCCATCAGTCACCAGCAAACATCAGGCAAACTGGAAGATCCTTAACAAATAAGCACTTAAATCAAGTAAGTAACCTTTTGCCTGATTTTTCATAGACATCCCTATTTTGCACTAAAGGATTAAAAAATAGTTTTTTATTTCCTATAACATGTAGAGACCACGACGTCATGCCAATTACTAGTGGGATTTTCAACTCCTGGTCAGCAGGAGGGGACAAAGAGCATCCCAGTAAAGCTGCTATCTGCCTTACCCATAACCCCCAGTCATTCTCTTTGCCTCTGTCAATGGAGGTTGTGCTAAGTTGGTGTCTAAAGATTGTATTCCTTTTTATGGGTTATTTTCCCTGCAAGCAAGGATTGGGGTCTAGCTGTGTCCATGTCAATCTCTTGAGTAAGAGTAATGGTGGCTTTTAGCCGTTAAAAGGCAGAGAGGAAGTGTTTGCTTTACTTTTAACACTTTGCTACCCCTTTGCAGAAAGCCAGAGTTAATTACTCTGTTCTTTTCCTACAGGTCTATGACAGGAAGTAGAGCGCCTGCCACACCTAAGGATCAGCATTCATCATGCAATTGGATCTAAGATAAGTGCTTTTACCTTCTTGGTACAGAAGGATACCAGCACTTAGGAGGTTAATCCTCTTTTTAGCTCCTTTGGGAGTAATTTTTAGGACAAGGCACTTGGATTTATTGCATGGAGTCAGTTCATATGGGCATTTTCATGTGGCAAGAGAGTTTAAGGTTAATAAAGAATTCGTTATTGGATACCTTAGTTTTTATTTTGCTTCTAGGCTTTCAGGTTTATTTTACTTTATTTGGCTACCGTAAAACTTTTGTGAAATACTTGTAGAGTTTATCGGGCTTAATAAGTATAGCCTTTTTTATTTTATTTTTTATTTAATTAAAATTTGTGTCGCAGTTGAATTTCTGTCCCGATCACGTGTATATCGCACTTCCGCTAAGCGGAGCGGTTATACAGATAGTGCAGCAGTCTTTGACTCTGCTTAGTCCTGAAAAAGAGATCTCAGAATCTGACATTTTAGCAGAGAAATCTTCAGAATCTGAAGAGGTTAATTTTAGATTTAAGCATGAACACCTCGGTTACTGTTGAAGGAGGTCCTCGCTACTTTAGATGACTCTGAACCTTCGATTGCTGTCAACCCCACAAAGCCTTCCAAATTGAAGAGTCTGATTCTCCATCTTCTGAGGAGGTTTTTCATATCCCAAGGAAGATGTCTGAAATTATTGCTCAGTAATTGGATAAGCCAGGGGTTCATTTTTCCCCTTCCCCTGTTTTTAAGAAGATGTTTCCTGTTGCTGACTCTATTCGTGACTCATGGCGCACTGTCCCTAAAGTAGAAGGGACTATTTCTACTTTTGCCAAGAGAACTAGCATTCCTATAGAGGATAGTTGCTCTTTTAATGACCCAATGGACAAGAAGCTAGAGGCTTACTTAAAAATGATGTATATCCATGAAGGGTTACAGTGGCAACCTGCAGTGAGTATTGCTACTGTTGCGGGAGCTGCATCTTATTGGTGCAATGCATGAACTGTTCCTTTTACACAGGAAACTACAGTAGTGGAGATCCAAGATAGGATCAAAGCTCTCAGATTGGCCAATACCTTTATCTGTGATGCCAATATGCAAATAATTTGCCTGGGAGCTAAGATGTCTAGCTTTACGGTACTAGCCCGCAGGGCTCTGTGGTTAAAATCTTGGTGGGCCGATTTCTCTTCTAAGGCCAAGCTTTTGGCTTTACCTTACAAGGGAAAGACTATGTTTGGACCTGGTCTGGCAGAGATCATTTCAGAGATTACTTTAAAGGACAAAAGTCCTCCTTCCTCTTCTAAACCAGCTCAACTCAGATCTTCTTGGAAATCCAACCAGCCCTGCATAAAGGGAAACCAAAACAAGAAGCCTTCTGCTGACTCTAAATCAGCAGGAAGGATCCGCCCCCGATTTCAGTGTGGATCAGGTGGGGGGCAGGCTTTCTCTTTTTCGTCAAGCCTGGATACGCGATGTCCCATACCCTTGGGCGGTGGACATAGTACATATCCCAGGGTTACAGAAGGGGATTCAAGTCTTGCCCTCCAAGGGGCAGATTTCTCCTGTCAATACTATCCTCAAACCAAATAAAAGAGGAGGCCTTATTAAACTGTGTAAAGGACCTATACTCTATGGGAGTTATTGTTCCTGTCCCTCTAGCAGAACAGGGTCTAGGATTCTATTTAAATATATTTGAGGTTCCCAAAAAGAAGGTAACTTTTCGACCCATTCTTAACCTCAAGTGTCTCAAATTCCTCAGGGTTCCGTCCTTCAAGATGGAAACTATTCGTTACATTCTTCCTTTTTTACAGGAAGGTCAGTTTATGACGACCATAGACGCATACCTTCATGTTCCCATTCACAGGGAACACCATCAGTATCTGAAGTTTGCATTTCTGGACGAGCACTTCTAATATAGTGCACTTCCATTTGGTCTGGCCTCGGCTCCCAGATTATTCACAAAGGTTTTGGGGGGCGCTATTGCCTGTGATCAGATTCCTGGGAATTGCTGTAGCGCCTTATCTAGATGACATCTTGGTTCAGGCATCATCTTTTCAACTAGCCCAATCTCATACAGAGATGCTGTTGTCTTTTCCCATGGGTGGAAGGTGAATTTGGAGAAAAGTTCTCTTGTTCCATCTACCAAAGTATGTTTCCTAGGGACTCTTAATAGATTCTCTGTTTATGAAGATGTTTCTGATGGAGGTCAGAAAATACAAGATTCTTGCGTGCTGCCTTTCTCTCCAGTCTGCCTTTTGTCCATCTGTGGCCCAATGCATGGAGGTGATTGGACTGATGGGGGCATCCATGGACATTATTCCTTTCGGTTCCATCTACGACCGCTGCAGATTTGTATGGTCTCTCAATGGAACAAAGATCATTCTGATTTATCTCAGAGCATAAATCTGGAGCCCCTAACAAGAGACTCTCTCGTGGTGGGTGTCACAGGAACATCTGTCTCGGGGGACTTGCATTCTGAGACCTTCCTGGGAAATTGTGACTACAGAAGTCAGGCTGGGGAGCTGTTTGGGGCCCTCTAAAGGCCAAGGACCTGTGGTCTCGGGAAAAATACTCTCTTCCAATAAACATCTTGGAGTTGAGAGCTATCTTCAATTCCCTATCAGCGTGGCCTTAAAGGAACACTGAACCCAAATTTTTTCTTTTGTGATTCAGATAGAGAATGCAATTTTAAGCAACTTTCTAATTTACTCCTATTAATTTTTCTTCGTTCTCTTGCTATCTTTATTTGAAAAAGAAGGCATCTAAGCTTTTTTTCTTGGTTCAGAACTCTGGACAGCACTTTTTTTATTGGTGGATGACGTTATCCACCAATCAGCAAGGACAACCCAGGTTGTTCACCAAAAATAGGCCGGCATCTAAACTTATATTCTTGCATTTCAAATAAAGATACCAAGAGAATGAAAAAAAAATGATAATAGGAGTAAATTAGAAAGTTGCTTAAAATGCCATGCTCTATCTGAGTCACGAAAGAAAAAATTTGGGTTCAGTGTCCCTTTAACTGTCGTTGGTCCGGTTTATCAGTTTCCAATCGGACAACATCACCTCAGTGACTTAAGTGAACCACCAGGGAGGGACTCGGAGTTCCTTAACCATGAAGGTGACTACTCACATTCTGCAGCGGGCGGAAGCCCACAATTGTCTCCTATCTGCAATCCACATTCCAGGAGTGGACAACTGGGAAGCAGATTTTCTGAGCAGACAGACCTTTCATCCCGGGGAGTGGGCTCTCCATCTGGAAGTGTTCTCTCAGATAACCTTCCACACATGAAGATGTCCACAGCACCAATGATATAAAAAGTGTCTTTGTTGACAAAAAATCAGCAACGTTTCGTGACAACAGTCACGAAACGTTGCTGATTTTTTGTCAATAAAGACCCTTTATATCATTGGTGCTGTGGACATCTTCATGTGTGGTAATATTTGTGGAATTGGCAGATTTCCACTGTCTTCACGAGCACTGTATAATCCGGCAGCTGTTCCTAATGTCACTTGCTCAGATAACCTTCAAGTGGGGGGTTCCAGAGTTGGATTTGATGGCGTCCCGCCACAACGCCAAGGTTCCAAAGTACGGTTCAAGGTCAAGTGATCCTTAGGCCGTTCTGATAGATGCTCTAGCGGTTCTTTGGAGGTTTTCTCTGGCTTATCTGTTTCCTCAGTTTGCTCTCCTTCCACAAATCATTGCTTGTATCAAACAGGAGAGAGCATCAGTGATACTAATAGCTCCTGCATTGCCTCGCAGGATCTGGTTTGCGGATCTAGTGAACTTCAGAGGAAAGATTGAATGCCTAGTTCTGGCTAAACGTGTTTTTTATGAAGCGGTCATTGAAACTATGATTCAGGCTTGAAAACCGGTTACTCGCAAGATTTAACGTAAGATATGGCGTAAATATCTTTATTGGTGTGAATCTAAGGGATTCTACTGGAACCGGGTGAGGGTTCCCCGGATTTCGTCTTTTCTTCAGGATGGCCTGGATAAGGGTTTATCGGTCAGTACCCTAAAGGGTCAGATTTCTGCATTATCTATCCTTTTGCACAAACGTCTGGCAGACCTACCAGATGTACAAGCATTTGTACAGGCCCTGGTTAGAATCAGGCCTGTGTTTAAACCTTTTGCTCCCCTGTGGAGCCTAAATTTAGTTCTTAAAGTTTTGCATCAGGCTCCGATTGAGCCAATGCTTATTAAACTTTTATCCTGGAAGGTTTTGTTTCTTGTTGCCATTTCTTCTGCTCGCAGAGTATCTGAGCTTTCAGCTTTGCAGTGTGATTCCCCCTACCTTATTTTTCATGCTGATAAGGCGGTCCTTCATACTAAATTGGGTTTTCTCCTTAAGGTGGTATTGAATCAAAACATTAATCAGAAAACTGCTGTTCCTCCTTTTTGTCCTAATCCTCTCAAAAGGAATGTCTTTTGCATAACTTGGATGTGGTGCGGGCTCTAAAATTTTACTTACAGGCTACTAAACATTGTTCGGCAATCTTCTGCTCCGTTTGTTGTTTTCTCTGGAAAGTGTAAGGGCCAGAAGGCCACTTCTACTTCTCTGTCTCTCTGGTTGAGAAGTTTGGCTTATGAGACTGCTAGACAGCAGCTTCCTGAGTGAATTGCGGCTCATTCCACTAGGGCTGTGTCCTCTTCTTGGGCTTTCAAAAATGAAGCTTCTGTCGAACAGATTTGCAAGGCAGCAACATGGTCTTCTCTGCATACTTTTTCTTCATAAATTGAATGAGTCCACAGCTGCATTTATTACTTTTGGGAATTAAGAACCTGGCCTTCAGGAGGAGGCAAAGACACCCCAGCCAAAGGCTTAAATACCACTCCCACTTCCCTCATCCCCCAGTCATTCTTTGCCTTTCGTCCCAGAAGGTTGGCAGAGAAGTATCAGAAGTTGCGATAAGTCTCTTATGGAGAGACTGACAGGTTCCCTGCTTGCTTTTTCTCTGAAATACTTCATATACAATGTTACCAATGCACAAGAGAATTCTGGGTAAGATATGTTAATTAGATATGCAAATTTTTTTTTTCTGGATTGCTGCAATAATCCTGTTAAAAGGATCACTGTGTTAAAACAGTATTTGAAGCAAAAAAATCTGAACATTTGCATATCTAATTTGCATATCTTACCCAGAATTCTCTTGTGCATTGGTAACATTGTATATGAAGTATTTCTGGGAAAAAGCAAGCAGGGGAATCTTGCCTAGATGTGCTAATTTCCTATGCAAATATTTACATTGATTTAATTTTGAGACATGGAGGATTTTAATTTCAGGTTTTTTTTTTATCTCCCCCATAATTCTAATGAATTTTTATATCTATCTCTCTCTCTATCTCTCTCTCTCTATCTATCTCTCTCTATCTCTATCTATCTATCTATCTATCTCTCTCTATCTATCTATATCTATCTATATCTATCTATATCTATCTATATCTATCTATCTATATCTAATCTATCTATATCTATCTATATATATATCTATCTATATATATATATATCTATCTATATATATATATATATCTATCTATATATATATATCTATCTATCTATATCTATCTATATCTAAAATATGGATTTTTAATTTTTTTTTTTCTACATGGCTTTCAGTATAAACTATATAAAAAGAAAAGAAATTGGATGCTAGTTTTCCTAAAATGCTGTTACACATCACAAACACTGACCTTTTGTTTTTTCTGTCTTTCTAGGGGAATGGATTATCAAGTAAACAAAACCAGATTGAAGCGGCAAGGGAACGCGAAAGAATATTGAAGCATAGAAAGGAACTTAAGGAAATAGGTAAAAATGTGTCCATTCATATTACTATACTTTAAATCTGATAACTCTGCAGTCATTTTACATTATTATTTTTATGTTAAAGGTGGACAGTTAAAAGGTTAATCCTTACATGCATGGAGCTCAATTGTGCTTCATCTGTGTTCTTGATGTATAAAATAGAAATTTCAAGCTAAGTTTCCTTTCAAATTCATTATTTTAAAGATTTGTGGTGGAATATGAAAGAATATAAGCTAGTAGTACTTTTATCCAATAATATATATATATATATATATATATATATATATATATATATATATATATATATATATATATATATATATGTATATATATATATATAGGATTATTCTTAATAATGGTTTTTAATATTGAGGTATGTGTTAATAGAGTTTTAAGATAGCGGAAGCTTTCTTTTCTTTCATTAGTTGGTGAGTGTGCACAAGCCGTTACTCCTTGGATTCTACTCCTGGCCACAAGGAGGATGCAAAGATTCCCAAAGCTCTAAGAGCATTTAATCCCTCTCACCTCTCTGGTATTCTAGTCTTTTCTTTGCCTCCAAAGGAGGAAGGTGAAGAATTGTGATGCTCCAAATTCTTCGCTGAGGGGGATCCTCGCTTATTTGAGTCCGATTTCCCCCTACTAGAGCTGCTAGTGAGAGACAGAGGGGAGATTGGCAGTTACACAATTACACTCAGTGAGGAGTTGGTCACAAGCCTGCCACAGGTGTCACTGGGCCGATCCATTATCCTCCTTCTGTTGGGTCATTGATATACTCCACACATAGGTCATCTACTGTGACGTACACAACACTGGATGGGCTTTCTGCCTCCAGCAGTCTTTTCTGCAGCCAGTTTGTGCAGTAGAGTGGGTGCATCTGAGGTGAATGCTGCCATTTCTTCTGCTCACATAGCCCACATGCTATTAGTAGGTACTTCAATTTTGAAGTATATCATAGCCAGGGGGACATACACATGTAACAGACTAATTCCACCTTTATTACTTAGACTTTTCATACTTCGTCTAGTAATTATGGAAATGTTATTATGTGTGAATAGCTGCTAATTATTATTCCGCTAATCACCTGGGAGTTGCATCTCAGTGCAACCTGGTATATCCTCTGTTATTTACACAGTTAAAGGGATTTAACAGTTTGGAATGTGTGGGGGAGTCTATGTGTATTTTGAGCCTGATTACAAGTGGAGTGCAATCATTTGCGCCCGAGCGATAAAGGGGTATATCGCAAGGGTTTGTGCTCATTGGGGCTTACCACTCGTATTACAAGTTGAACGTCGCATGAGCACAATCGCGATTAATGCTAGAATAATTACAGCTCTTTCATGTTTGAGCTTGAGTATTTTAGTTCTGTGTTTAAATGTTTTCTGTTCTTTAGGTGTCCAAGACCCTAAATCAGCTGAGGAAAAAACTTCCAAACAACTGGTTTTGATGTTTAAACCAGTGTTTGTTTTCTTTTTTAAGACACGATGAGTCCACGGATCATCTTAATTACTAATGGGATATTCACCTCCTGGTCAGCAGGAGCAGACAAAGAGCACCACAGCAGAGCTGTTAAATAGCTCCTCCCTTCCCTCCCACCCCAGTCATTCTCTTTGCCTTCGTTAGTGATAGGAAGAGGTAAACTGAGGTTTTAGATTAGATTCTTCAATCAAGAGTTTATTATTTTTAAAGTAGTGCAAGAGTGTGCTGCTTTGTTCTAGGGTGTAGCCGTAGTCCATATCAGTCTCTACAGTAGAGCTTTTGGTGGCTTTAGAGCAATGGGAACTTGTGGGACATAATTCTCACTGCGCCTCCCATATTTTGATGCTGCCCTGCCTCTGGAAAACCTGAGAGATTCTAACTCAGGACTTTCTCTTCATTCTCAAGTCCATGGGAGGGATAGGACCTCTTAAACCTGGAATCTGCCTTGCTGCCAGGGAGAAAATGAGGCAAATGCTGACTTTTCTCCAACATAGGTGTGTCCGGTCCACGGCGTCATCCTTACTTGTGGGATACTCTCCTCCCCAACAGGAAATGGCAAAGAGCCCAGCAAAGCTGGTCACATGATCCCTCCCAGGCTCCGCCTTCCCCAGTCATTCTCTTTGCCGTTGTACAGGCAACATCTCCACGGAGATGGCTTAGAGTTTTTTAGTGTTTAACTGTAGTTTTTATTATTCAATCAAGAGTTTGTTATTTTAAAATAGTGCTGGTATGTACTATTTACTCTGAAACAGAAAAGAGATGAAGATTTCTGTTTGTAAGAGGAAAATGATTTTAGCAACCGTTACTAAAATCGATGGCTGTTTCCACACAGGACTGTTGAGAGGAATTAACTTCAGTTGGGGCAATAGTGAGCAGACTTTTGCTGCTTGAGGTATGACACATTCTAACAAGACGATGTAATGCTGGAAGCTGTCATTTTCCCTATGGGATCCGGTAAGCCATTTTTATTACAGACAGAAAAAAAGGGCTTCACAAGGGCTTTTTAAGACTGTAGACACTTTCTGGGCTAAATCGATTTATATATAAACATATTTTATACTCCATAGCCTTGAGGAATTATTTTAATCTTGGGAATTTTGTAAAATAACCGGCAGGCACTGTATTGGACACCTTATTCTCTAGGGGCTTTCCCTAATCATAGGCAGAGTCTCATTTTCGCGCCTGTATTGCGCACTTGTTTTTGAGAAGCATGACATGCAGATGCATGTGTGAGGAGCTCTGATACATAGAAAAGACTTTCTGAAGGCGTCATTTGGTATCGTATTCCCCTTTGGGCTTGGTTGGGTCTCAGCAAAGCAGATACCAGGGACTGTAAAGGGGTTAAATATAAAAACGGCTCCGGTTCCGTTATTTTAAGGGTTAAAGCTTCCAAATTTGGTGTGCAATACTTTTAAGGCTTTAAGACACTGTGGTGAAATTTTGGTGAATTTTGAACAATTCCTTCATACTTTTTCGCAATTGCAGTAATAAAGTGTGTTCAGTTTAAAATTTAAAGTGACAGTAACGGTTTATTTTAAAACGTTTTTTGTACTTTGTTATCAAGTTTTTGCCTGTTTAACATGTCTGAACTGCCAGATAGACTGTGTTCTGAATGTGGGGAAGCCAAGGTTCCTTCTCATTTAAATAGATGTGATTTATGTGACACAAAATTTAGAGAAAATGATGCCCAAGATGATTCCTCAAGTGAGGGGAGTAAGCATGGTACTGCATCATCCCCTCCTTCGTCTACACCAGTCTTGCCCACACAGGAGGCCCCTAGTACATCTAGCGCGCCAATACTCCTTACTATGCAACAATTAACGGCTGTAATGGATAATTCTATCAAAAACATTTTAGCCAAAATGCCCACTTATCAGCGAAAGCGCGACTGCTCTGTTTTAGAAAATACTGAAGAGCATGAGGACGCTGATGATATTGGTTCTGAAGGGCCCCTACACCAGTCTGAGGGGCCCAGGGAGGTTTTGTCTGAGGGAGAAATTTCAGATTCAGGGAAAATTTCTCAACAAGCTGAACCTGATGTGATTACATTTAAATTTAAATTGGAACATCTCCGCGCTCTGCTTAAGGAGGTGTTATCCACTCTGGATGATTGTGAGAATTTGGTCATTCCAGAGAAACTATGTAAAATGGACAAGTTCCTAGAGGTCCCGGGGCCCCCCGAAGCTTTTCCTATACCCAAGCGGGTGGCGGACATTGTAAATAAAGAATGGGAAAGGCCCGGTATACCTTTCGTCCCTCCCCCCATATTTAAAAAATTGTTTCCTATGGTCGACCCCAGAAAGGACTTATGGCAGACAGTCCCCAAGGTCGAGGGGGCGGTTTCTACTCTAAACAAACGCACCACTATACCCATAGAAGATAGTTGTGCTTTCAAAGATCCTATGGATAAAAAATTAGAAGGTTTGCTTAAAAAGATGTTTGTTCAGCAAGGTTACCTTCTACAACCAATTTCATGCATTGTTCCTGTCACTACAGCCGCGTGTTTCTGGTTCGATGAGCTAGAAAAGGCGATCAATAATAATTCTTCTTATGAGGAGATTATGGACAGAATTCGTGCTCTCAAATTGGCTAATTCTTTCACCCTAGACGCCACTTTGCAATTGGCTAGGTTAGCGGCGAAAAATTCGGGTTTTGCTATTGTGGCGCGCAGAGCGCTTTGGTTAAAATCTTGGTCAGCGGATGCGTCTTCCAAGAACAAATTGCTTAACATTCCTTTCAAGGGGAAAACGCTGTTTGGCCCTGACTTGAAAGAGATTATCTCTGATATCACTGGGGGGCAAGGGCCACGCCCTTCCTCAGGATAGGTCTTTCAAGGCCAAAAATAAACCTAATTTTCGTCCCTTTCGCAGAAACGGACCAGCCCCAAGTGCTACGTCCTCTAAGCAAGAGGGTAATACTTCTTAAGCCAAGCCAGCCTGGAGACCAATGCAAGGCTGGAACAAAGGAAAGCAGGCCAAGAAACCTGCCACTGCTACCAAGACAGCATGAGATGTTGGCCCCCGATCCGGGACCGGATCTGGTGGGGGGCAGACTCTCTCTCTTCGCTCAGGCTTGGGCAAGAGATGTTCTGGATCCTTGGGCGCTAGAAATAGTCTCCCAAGGTTATCTTCTGGAATTCAAGGGGCTTCCCCCAAGGGGGAGGTTCCACAGGTCTCAATTGTCTTCAGACCACATAAAAAACAGGCATTCTTGCATTGTGTAGAAGACCTGTTAAAAATGGGAGTGATTCATCCTGTTCCATTAGGAGAACAAGGGATGGGGTTCTACTCCAATCTGTTCGTAGTTCCCAAAAAAGAGGGAACGTTCAGACCAATCTTAGATCTCAAGATCCTAAACAAGTTTCTCAAGGTTCCATCGTTCAAAATGGAAACCATTCGAACAATTCTTCCTTCCATCCAGGAAGGTCAATTCATGACCACGGTGGATTTAAAGGATGCGTATCTACATATTCCTATCCACAAGGAACATCATCGGTTCCTAAGGTTCGCATTCCTGGACAAGCATTACCAGTTTGTGGCACTTCCGTTCGGATTAGCCACTGCTCCAAGGATTTTCACAAAGGTCCTAGGGTCCCTTCTAGCGGTGCTAAGACCAAGGGGCATTGCAGTAGTACCTTACTTGGACGACATTCTGATTCAAGCGTCGTCCCTTCCTCAAGCAAAGGCTCACACGGACATTGTCCTGGCCTTTCTCAGATCTCACGGATGGAAAGTGAACGTAGAAAAGAGTTCTCTATCTCCGTCAACAAGGGTTCCCTTCTTGGGAACAATAATAGACTCCTTAGAAATGAGGATTTTTCTGACAGAGGCCAGAAAAACAAAACTTCTAAACTCTTGTCAAATACTTCATTCTGTTCCTCTTCCTTCCATAGCGCAGTGCATGGAAGTAATAGGTTTGATGGTAGCGGCAATGGACATAGTTCCTTTTGCGCGCATTCATCTAAGACCATTACAACTGTGCATGCTCAGTCAGTGGAATGGGGACTATACAGACTTGTCTCCGACGATACAAGTAAATCAGAGGACCAGAGATTCACTCCGTTGGTGGCTGTCCCTGGACAACCTGTCACAGGGGATGAGCTTCCGCAGACTAGAGTGGGTCATTGTCACGACCGACGCCAGTCTGGTGGGCTGGGGCGCGGTCTGGGGACCCCTGAAAGCTCAGGGTCTTTGGTCTCGGGAAGAATCTCTTCTACCGATAAATATTCTGGAACTGAGAGCGATACTCAATGCTCTCAAGGCTTGGCCTCAGCTAGCAAAGGCCAAGTTCATACGGTTTCAATCAGACAACATGACAACTGTTGCGTACATCAACCATCAGGGGGGAACAAGGAGTTCCCTGGCGATGGAAGAAGTGACCAAAATCATTCAATGGGCGGAGACTCACTCCTGCCACTTGTCTGCAATCCACATCCCAGGAGTGGAAAATTGGGAAGCGGATTTTCTGAGTCGTCAGACATTTCATCCGGGGGAGTGGGAACTCCATCCGGAAATCTTTGCCCAAATTACTCAACTGTGGGGCATTCCAGACATGGATCTGATGGCCTCTCGTCAGAACTTCAAGGTTCCTTGCTACGGGTCCAGATCCAGGGATCCCAAGGCGACTCTAGTAGATGCACTAGTAGCACCTTGGACCTTCAAACTAGCTTATGTATTTCCGCCGTTTCCTCTCATCCCCAGGCTGGTAGCCAGGATCAATCAGGAGAGGGCATCGGTGATCTTGATAGCTCCTGCGTGGCCACGCAGGACTTGGTATGCAGACCTGGTGAATATGTCATCGGCTCCACCATGGAAGCTACCTTTGAGACGAGACCTTCTTGTTCAAGGTCCGTTCGAACATCCGAATCTGGTCTCACTCCAACTGACTGCTTGGAGATTGAACGCTTGATCTTATCAAAGCGAGGGTTCTCAGATTCTGTCATTGATACTCTTGTTCAGGCCAGAAAGCCTGTAACTAGAAAAATTTACCACAAAATATGGAAAAAATATATCTGTTGGTGTGAATCTAAAGGATTCCCTTGGGACAAGGTAAAAATTCCTAAGATTCTATCCTTTCTTCAAGAAGGTTTGGAGAAAGGATTATCTGCAAGTTCCTTGAAGGGACAGATTTCTGCCTTGTCTGTGTTACTTCACAAAAAGCTGGCAGCTGTGCCAGATGTTCAAGCCTTTGTTCAGGCTCTGGTTAGAATCAAGCCTGTTTACAAACCTTTGACTCCTCCTTGGAGTCTCAATTTAGTTCTTTCAGTTCTTCAGGGGGTTCCGTTTGAACCCTTACATTCCGTTGATATTAAGTTATTATCTTGGAAAGTTTTGTTTTTGGTTGCAATTTCTTCTGCTAGAAGAGTTTCAGAATTATCTGCTCTGCAGTGTTCTCCTCCTTATCTGGTGTTCCATGCAGATAAGGTGGTTTTACGTACTAAACCTGGTTTTCTTCCGAAAGTTGTTTCTAACAAAAACATTAACCAGGAGATAGTTGTGCCTTCTTTGTGTCCGAATCCAGTTTCAAAGAAGGAACGTTTGTTGCACAATTTGGATGTTGTTCGTGCTCTAAAATTCTATTTAGATGCTACAAAGGATTTTAGACAAACATCTTCCTTGTTTGTTGTTTATTCTGGTAAAAGGAGAGGTCAAAAAGCAACTTCTACCTCTCTCTCTTTTTGGATTAAAAGCATCATCAGATTGGCTTATGAGACTGCCGGACGGCAGCCTCCTGAAAGAATCACAGCCCATTCCACTAGGGCTGTGGCTTCCACATGGGCCTTCAAGAACGAGGCTTCTGTTGATCAGATATGTAAGGCAGCGACTTGGTCTTCACTGCACACTTTTACCAAATTTTACAAGTTTGATACTTTTGCTTCTTCTGAGGCTATTTTTGGGAGAAAGGTTTTGCAAGCCGTGGTGCCTTCCATTTAGGTGACCTGATTTGCTCCCTCCCTTCATCCGTGTCCTAAAGCTTTGGTATTGGTTCCCACAAGTAAGGATGACGCCGTGGACCGGACACACCTATGTTGGAGAAAACAGAATTTATGTTTACCTGATAAATTACTTTCTCCAACGGTGTGTCCGGTCCACGGCCCACCCTGGTTTTTTAATCAGGTCTGATAATTTATTTTCTTTAACTACAGTCACCACGGTATCATATGGTTTCTCCTATGCAAATATTCCTCCTTTACGTCGGTCGAATGACTGGGGAAGGCGGAGCCTGGGAGGGATCATGTGACCAGCTTTGCTGGGCTCTTTGCCATTTCCTGTTGGGGAGGAGAGTATCCCACAAGTAAGGATGACGCCGTGGACCGGACACACCGTTGGAGAAAGTAATTTATCAGGTAAACATAAATTCTGTTTTTTTGGGGGGGGGGTGGTTTGCAGTAGGCACTGGGGCTTTAGGAGTCTAAAACATAAAGGAGACTATTTACTTATTCACAAGCCTCGTGTTTATCGCATAGGGGACATTTGGGCAGTGTTGTAGACAGTGCTGGGGCTTAATGGAAATGGAGTCTCAGAGATAAAGGAGACTATTTACTTGTGCATGGGACGAGATAAAGGAGACACTATTTCTTTGTACATGGGACACGCCTTATTATCACATAGTCTCCCCTTAGACATAGGGGACATTTGGGCGAGGAGTCAGTGTAGCAGCAGGCCCTGGGATTTTTCGGGCAGCGTTGCAACAGTCACTGGGGCTTTTGTATTATTGCTATTATACTTCTCCCGGGTTGGTAACTTTGGTGCCGACCAGGAGATTTTGTCTTAGCCACGCCCACGATAGGCGGAGAGTATTTACGTGCCATTTTCACTCCGCTTCAGAAAATGCAGTGTTATATATTTTAACTAGAGATGGAGCTTTACTCACTTCAGTGAGGTCTAGACTTTGCTCCCGGTGCCTTTACTGAGAAAACAATGGTGACCGGGAGATTACTTGGGTGACGCCCATCAGGGGTGGAGTTTGTAAAAAAAAACAAAAAAAAAAAACAGTGCTAATGTTTTTTTTCTTATCTCCTGTCAGTTATGAGTATAAGCTAGGAGTGGAGGATGGCGCCGTATAGTAATCTCTTCCTTTCTTCGGTCATCGGAAGACACAAAGGAATTTCTGTCTAAAAGATTGTGCATCAGTCAACGCTATTATGTGCTCAGTTCTTTTGGTATAGGCAGGCTGTCTGACGCCTCAGTACCATCCTTCAGAACAAGCTGAGATATTGATAGGTTTCTGTAATTCCCTCATACATCTTCAATGTTCGACCTAGGAAATTAAAGATGTGTTAAAGAGCCAGTGTCACTTGCTACTTAGTTTATGAACAGCAATATTGACATACTAATTTTCTTGCTTCTGCACACAGAAATAAGAAATTACTTTTTAAATTTTAAAGAGACAGTCACATGCAGTGCCCTGCGGTTCCTTGCAATTCCAATCTGGAATTGCTGCACAAGACATTTCTTCTTTAAAGTGAAGGTCAATTTTCGTCAATGAGTGCCCGGTTTTTAAGAATACTTTTAAAAACGGGCACTTTCATTGATGAAAATTAACATTGCACTGGATTTGAAGAAATACTTACCTTTTACTCCTGCAAAACCGGATCGCCGATCTCAGCCTCAGTTCCTCTGTAGTGACGTCAGAAATGACGAATCCGGCTTCCTCCAATCATGGCTTGCACCCCAGAGCGTCCAGCTCGTGATGCCTGGCTGTGATTGGAGGAAGCCAGTTTCGTCATTGCTGTGGTCTACAGCAGGAAGAAGGAGGGGGATCGTTGATCCGGCTTTGCAGAAGTTAAAAGTAAGTATTTCTTTAAATCCAGTGCAACGTTAATTTTCATCAATGAAAGTACCCCTGTTTTTAAAAGTATTTTTAAAAACCGGGCACTCATTGATGAAAATTGACCTTCACTTTAATGTCATGGCAATGTTTATGAACAGCAAGGTTGACATTCTAATTTACTTGCTTCTGCACACAGAAATAAGAAATTACTTTTAAATTTTAAAGAGACAGTCACATGCAGTGCCCTGCGGTTCCTTGCAATTCCCATCTGGAATTGTTGCACAAGACGTTGTTTCTTTAAAGTCATGGCGATGTCTATAAACAGCTATATTGGCATGCTAATTTAGCTTGCTTCTGCACACTGAAATAAGAAGTTACTTTTAAAGTTTAAAGAGACAGTAACGTTTTTTTGAGTGTCAATTTTTAATTTTTTTCCCACTTTTTTCTGAAATTACTCCTTCAAAGTAGTTTGCTGTTTAGGAGTCTGTGGAAGCTCACATGCAGTGCCCTGCTCTTCGTCTCACACTCCACCTGGAGTTGCTCTGCATTTCATGCATTATATGTTTTTACCACGTGGTAGACAACATTTCTAGAGGAATTATTTTCAATCATTTAGGATGATTGATTCAGTAGTGGCTATTACGAATGGTGTAATCTATTCTAGTGCGTCCAGTAAGTTATAAGGAATGGAAGAAACCGCATTCCCTATATTTAATATGATGTTTCCCATAGCCGACTCAGGATGGAGTAGTTTCCAGCTTAGCTAAGAGAACTACTATACCCTTAGAGGAGAGTTGGTATTTTTCAAAAGTCCTATGGACAAAAAATTAGAAAAGGGATGTACAGCAGGGTTTCCAAGGCAACCAGCTGTGTACTTTGCTATCGTCACTAATTTGACAGCATATTGGTTTGATGCGTTGTTTGATGATACGAAGTCAGAAACTCCCCTGGATAAACTCCAGGATAGGAGATAAGCTTTCAAATTGGCTAATTCCTTTGTTTCAAATTCTTCCCTTCAAGTTGTGAAACTGGGAGCATAGATTTCAGGTTTCTCTGTTCCAGCTCACAGAGCCTTATGGTTAGAACTTTGTTCTACGGATGTATGCTCTAAGTCTAAGCTTTTTCAGCGATTCCTTACAAGGGGAAGACCTTGTTGGGACCTGGCTTGACGGAAATAATCTCCTTTGAAATTAAAAAAAAAAAAAAAAAAAAAAAAAAAGAATCCAAATAGCCTGCTGTTGAATCAAAGACAGCATGACGGACATGCCCCCGATCCGGGATCGGATCTTGTAGGGGGCAGACTTTCAGTCTTCGCTCAGGCTTGGGATCGAGATGTTCAGAATCCCTAGGCAATAGAAAATAGTGCCCCATAGATTCAAATTAGAGTTCAAGAGTTTTCCTCCCAGAGGCAGGTTTCTGCTTTCAAGATTATATGCAGATCAGACAAAAGGAGAGGCGGTTACACTGCGTAAGAGACACTTCAGACCTGGGAATGATTGTTCCAGTTCTAATACAGGTACTGGGTCTGTTTATTTTTTTATACCAATCTGTTTGTGGTTCCCAAAAAAGAGGGAACCTTCAGGCCACTTTTTAGATCTCAAGAGTCTAAACAGATTTTCTTAGTGTACCGTCCTTCAAGATTGCAACTATTCGTTCCATTCTTCCCTTGATCAAAGAGGGTCAATTTATGACAACAGTGGATTTAAAGGACGAGTACCTGCATGTACCATTCACAAGTTGGACAAACGCTTCCAGTTCGTGGCTCTTCTTTTTGGTCTTGCCACAGCTCTGAGTTTTCAAGAAGGCTCTGAGAGCGCTGTTGGCGGTGCTTCGGTTACGGGGCATTGCAGTGGCGTCCTATCTGGACGACATTCTAGTCCAGGCGCCATCCTTACAGCTAACAAGATTTCACACGGACGTGGTGTTATCCTTCCCATGGTCTTACGGGTGGAAGGTAAATTTGGAAAAGAGTTCCTTAGTCCCATGAAAAGGGTAACTTTCTTGGGAACCATAATAGATTCCATATCAATGACGATTTTTCTTACGGAATGTCAGGAAATCGAAGATTATCGATACTTGTTTAGTCATTCAGTCCACTCCTCGGCCTTCAGTGGCTCAGTGCATGGAGGTAATCGGGCTGATGGTGACGGCAATGGACATCATCCCGTTTGCTCGGGTTGATCTCAGATCTCTGTAGTTAAGCATGCTCAGACAATGGATCGGAGGTTATACAGATTTGTCTCCTCAAACACTATTGGAGCAGGAGACAAGGGATTCTCTTCAGTGGTGGTTGTCTCTGGATCATCTCTCCCAGGGAACCTGCTTTCGCAGACCATCTAGGGTGTTTGTGACAACAGATGCCAGCCTTCTAGAGTGGGGAGTAGTCTCGGGCTCCCTAAGGGCTCAGGGGGTTTGGACTCAGCCATAGTCTTTTCTTTCTATAAACATTTTGGAGCCGAGAGCGATCTACCATGTTCTTCTGGCCTGGCATCAGTTAGCCTCGGTCCAGTTCATCAGGTTCCAGTCGATCAAAATGACGTCAGTGGCTTACATCAATCATCAGGTAGGAACGAGGAGTTTCTTAGCGATGACAGAGGTATCAAAAATAATTCAGTGGGTGGAGGCCCATTTTTGCTGTCTGTTGGCGAGCTACATCCCAGGGGTGGAACATTTGGGCAGATTTCCTGCGCAGGCAGTCCTTTCATCCAGGGGAGTGGGAACTCCATCCGAAAGTGTTCTCCAGCTTTTTCCTCCGTTTGCTTTTCTTCCTCGGGCCATTGCTCGAATCAAGCAGGAGAGGGCTTCGGTGATCCTCATAGCACCGCCTTGTAGGATTTGGTATGCAGATCTGGTGGATATGTCATCTCTGCTACCTTGGGAGACTTCTGTTGAGGAAGGCCCTTCTAATTCAAGGGCCTCTCCTTTACACAAATCTGGTTTATCTGAAACTGACTGCTTGGAGATTGAACACTTATTATCCAAGCAGGGTTTTTCTGACTCAGTCATTGTGACCATGATTCAGGCTCGAAAGCCTGTTATTAGTCAAATTTATCATAAGATGTGGCGTAAATATCTCTATTGGTGTGAATCCATGGACTACTCATGGAGTAGATAGGATTCATAGAATTTTGTCTTTTTTTCCAAGGTTTATCGTCCAGTTCCCTAACGGGTAAAAACTCTGTCTTTCTCTATTTTGTTATTCAAACGTCTGGTAGATTTCCCAGATGTACAATCATTTTGTCAGGCCTTGTTCAGGATCAGGCCTGTGTTCATAACAGTTACTTCTCCATGAAGTTTGAGTTTAGTTTTCAGAGTCCTTCAAGGGCTCCGTTTGAGTCTATTCTTTCCTTTTAGCTATCTTGAAACGTTTTATTTCTTGTTGATATTTCTTCTGCTTGGAGAGTGTCAGAGCTCTCGGCATTTCAGTATGAGTCTCCTTATCTTATTTCCATTCAGATAAGGTAGTTTTACGTACTAACTTAGGATTTCTTCCGAAGGTTGTTTCTGACCGGAACATTAATCAGGAGATTGTTATTCCTTCCTTGTGTCCTAATCCTTCTTCTAAGAAGGAAAGACTTTTGCACAATTTGGACGTGGTCCATACTTTAAAGTTTTACCTGCAGGCGACTGAGGACTTTCGTCAGTCTTCTTCTTTGTTTGTGGTTTTCTCAGGACAATGCAAGGAACAGGAAGCTACGGCTACTTCTTTCTTTTTGTCTGAAGAGCATCATACGTTTTGCATATGAGACTGCTGGATAGCAGCCTCCTGAGAGAGTTATGGCTCCTTTCACGAGGACTGTTGCTTCCTCATGGGTATTAAAAAATGAAGCTTCTGTGGAACAGATTTGTAAGGCTGCAACTTGGTTTTTTCGGTAAGCATTGCTTCTGTAGCTGTTACGTCTGTCCTTTGGTGTGATAGTTTGTCTAAGCAAATCTCAGACTTTGTGTATAAAGATTTAAAAAAAAAATTTAAACTTCTGAAGCCGACTAATGCACTTATTTGTGGTCCCATTGTTGACATTTGTTGTGGTAGGAGGAAGTTAAAAAAACAAAAACGTTAGACCTATTGCAGTCTGTCCAGAATCGCTGGTTTCTAAACAGTTTTCCAGGATTAAGGAATGGGTTTCAAATCGAGGCCTTTTTGAGGAAGGTGTCTTCTTTCTCATGTTCCAAAAGACTGTCAGAATTTTATTCGCTTTAGTTCAAGTTTTTTCAAAATAGCAACAATCTAGACATGTTTACCCTTTATTCAACAGGTTCAATGTTTAATTTGTATGATGCCTTCCTTCCTATTCCTAGACTATCTCCAGTTTCTAAGATTTGCCTTTCAGGATAATTTTTTTTCAGTTTGTGGTTCTTCTGTTTGGTCTACAGCTCCCATCATTTTTACAAAGTTTCTAGAGACCATCTTGTCTCCAAGTACTAATGTAGTTCAGTGGCTCTATACCTGGATGACATATTGGTTCAGCCTTTTTTGTTTTCTTTGCAGACATGGTTGGAAAATTCATTTAAAAAGTTTTCTCATTTATCAAGTCTCTTTTCTACGAGTTAATATAGACTCAGTAAAACAAACGTGATACAGGAGCACCGTTGATCGAAAAAGCCTTTATTTTCCAATCTTGGATGTGGGAGCTCTGGTGGGTCACTCCTCTACCTGCTGGCGTGTTTCGGCCTTGGTGCCGTAATCGTAGCATAGGTATCACCTGTAGCTATGTCTCTCTACCTAAAACTACCCTTCTATTGGCTAAAAACAAACTTGTGATAGTGACCTCACCAGTTCTCCTGTCTGCATATATTAACTTAGTTACATGTCTTGTGAACATATGAATGCGTAAAACATAAATTAAAGCTAACATTGTACATAAACATAATAAAAAATTCCTAGTCATCACTGGAGAGATGGCAACATATCCTATCAATGTCACTGATAACTAACATTGTACTTAGATCGTGATCAATTGGATGTTTATCTCCTTAGACACGGATATAGCAAACCTAAGTGCCACATTGTGTACAAGTATTCAAAGTATACAAGGAAATAAGGGATTACAAAAAAGGTACATAAACATTAATGATATCCTCTACCGATTAGCGGATACAGCTAATGCAAACAATATGAAGGGCTATGTAAACACGTAAATATATCTATAAAGAGACATACATCATGTGTAAATAACCTCCATATTTAGCAAAAGTTCATATATTCGATTTAGAATTGAAGTACTATTATTATGCAATGTGAATCAGTACTAATCCTCAGATCTAAGGACTGGGAGCCTATTCCCAGAAGTTGATTAAATCAAATTCTGCGTTTAGCCCCCCAGGTACCCTCGTTTTTAGCTTGTGAATCCAAAAGTCTTCCAGCTTGGCCAGAAGAGTGTGTGTGTGTATCTGTATGTATATAATCCACTCTCTCCTGGGTAGATCGGCCCCTCTGACGTCAGAATAATGCTGTCTAAATGGGACACACTGATTTCATGGTTAGACTAATTACTAATAACTACAATGTAAAATTCACTTACTCTTGAAATAAAATTGAAGTAGCCTTTCTAGATTTAAAAAAAAAAAAAAAAAAATCACGGAGATCATCACGGAAACATTTAGAAAGAGTACAGCCGTGAACTCTATACTTCATGATGATGGCCATCATTTACCACATCTTCTTAAAAAACTAAATTTATGCTTACCTGATAAATTTCTTTCTTTCTTGACACGGTGAGTCCACGGATAATCTGATTACTATTGGGAATATCACTCTTGCCCAGCAGGAGGCGGCAATGAGCTCCACAGCTAAGCTGTTAAATATCACCTCCCTTCCCTCCCACCATAGTGATTCGACCAAAGTAAAAGGAGAGAAAGGAAGCAACCAGGTGCAGAGGTGCCTGAGGTTTATAACATGACAAAAACCTGTCTTAGAAAAACAGGGCGGGCCATGGACACAGTGAGTCCACGGATCATCTAATTACTTTTGGGAATCAATACCCAAGCTAGAGGACACAGATAAGGGAGGGACAAGACAGGGATCCTAAACAGAAGGCACCACTGCTTAAAGAACCTTTCTCCCAAAAGAACCCTCAGCCGAGGCAAAAGTATCAAATTTATAGAGTTTTGAAAAAGTGTGTAGAGAGGACCAAGTTGCCGCCTTGCAAATCTGTTCCACAGAAGCTTCATTTTTGAATGCCCAGGAAGAGGAAACAGCCCTCGTAGAATGAGCCGTGACTCTCTCAGGCGGCTGCTGTCCAGCAGTTTCATAGGCCAAGCGAATGATACTCTTCAACCACAAAGAAAGAGAAGTAGCCGTAGCTTTCTGACACTTACGTTTCCCAGAGAAAACAACAAACAGAGCCGAAGACTAGCGAAACTCCTTAGTCGCCTGTAAATAGTATTTCAACACACGCACCACATCTAGGTTGTGCAGCAGACCCTCCTATGGGAAGAAGGGTTAGGACATAAAGAAGGAACAACAATTTCTTGATTAATGTTCCTATCTGAAACATCCTTAGGATGAAAACCCAACTTAGTACGTAGAACTAAGTTATCAGAATGAAAAATAAGATAAGCGATTCGCGGGCAGAAGAAATTGCAACAAGAAACAAAACTTTCTAAGATAAATACTTAATATCTAAGGATTGCATAGGTTCAAACGGAGCCTGTTGAAGAACTTTAAGAACAAGGTTAAGACTCCAGGGAGGAGTAACAGGTTTGAACACAGGCCTGATTCTGACTAAGGCCTGACAAAAAGATTGCACGTCTGGTACATCCGCCAGACGTTTATGTAACAAAATAGACAAGGCAGATATTTGATCTTTCAAAGAACTTGCCGATAAACCCCTCTCCAAACCTTCTTGGAGAAAAGACAAAATTCTAGGAATCCAAACTCAACTCCAAGAGTAGCCTCTGAATTCACAGATTTACGCCATATCTTGTACTAAATCTTCCTGGTAACAGGCTTACGAGCCTGAATCATGGTCTCAATGACCGACTCAGAAAAATCACGCTTAGATAAAATTAAGCGTTCAATCTCCAAGCAGTCAGCTTCAGAGAAACTAGATTTGGGTGAAGGAAGGGCCCTTGAAGTAGAAGGTCCTTCCTGAGTATGAAGTCTTCAAGGAGGGAGAGATGACATCACCGCTAGGTTTGTATACCAGATCCTGCGAGGCCACGCCGGTTCAATGAGGATCACCGATGCCCTCTCCTGTTTGATTCGAGCAATGACCCAAGGAAGTAGAGCGAACGAAGGAAATAGGTATGCGAGACTGGAATTCCAAGGGACCGCCAGAGCATCTATCAGTACAGCCTGAGAATCCCTCGACCTGTACCTCGGGAGCTTGGAATTCTGACAAGATGCCATGAGATCCAGTTCCGGCTGTTCCTATTTGAGAATCAAGCTGGAAAACCCTTCCGGATGAAGTTCCCACTCCCCCGGGTGAAAGGTCTGTCTGCTCAGAAAATCCGCTTCCCATTTGTCCACTCCTGGAATGTGGATCGCAGATAGACAGCAGTTGTGAGTCTCGGCCCACTGAATAATCTTAGCTACCTCTGTCATGGCCAAGGAACAGAGTTCCTCCCTGATGGTTGATGTAAGCCACTGAAGTTATATTGTCCCATTGGAACCTGATAAAACGGGCCGAAACGGAGGCCAGGCCAGCAGAGCATTGAAGATTGCCCTCAGCTCCAGAATGTTTATGGGGAGAACAGACTCCTCCCAAGTCCATGTCCCCTGAGCCTTTAGAGAGCAGGCTTGCGTCCGTTGTCACAATCACCCAAGTGGGTCTGCAAAGCAGGTTCACTGGGAGAGATGAACCTGAGACACCCACCAAAAAAGAGAATCTCTTGTCGCCTGATCCAGATGTAATCACAGAGACAGATCCGCATAATCCCCGTTCCATTGACTTAGCATGCATAACTGCAGAGGTCTGAGGTGGAAACGGGCAAACTGAATGATGTCCATTACCTCCATACATTGAGCCACTATCGGCCGAGGAGAGGACTGAAGGGCCAGACAAGAGTCTAAGATCTTTGATTTCCTAACCTCTGTCAGAAATATTTTCGATAGGGAATCTATTATGGTTCCCAAGAACACTACCCTTGTACCTGGAATTAAGGAACTCTTTCCTAGATTCACCTTCCATCCGTGAGAGCGCAAGAAGGATAACAACATCTCTGTGTGGGAGTTTGCTTGTTAAAAGTACGGCGCCTGAACCAGGATGTCGTCCAGATAAGGTGCCACCGCAATGCCCCTCAACCGGAGCACCGCCAACAGGGATCCCAGGACTTTTGAAAAAATTCTGGGAGCTGTGAAAAGGCCGAATGGAAGAGCCACAAACTAGAAATGCAAACCTCAGAAATGTGATGATCCCTGTGTATGGGAACATGCAGGTATACATCCTTTAAATCTACTGTTGTCATGAATTGACCCTCTTGAACCAAGGGAAGAATGGAACTAATAGTTTCCGTCTTGAAGGAAGATACTCTGAGGGACTTGTTTAGTCTTTTGAGGTCTAGAATTAGTCTGAAAGTTCCCTCTTTCTCCAACATAGGTGTGTCCGGTCCACGGCGTCATCCTTACTTGTGGGATATTCTCTTCCCCAACAGGAAATGGCAAAGAGCCCAGCAAAGCTGGTCACATGATCCCTCCTAGGCTCCGCCTACCCCAGTCATTCTCTTTGCCGTTGTACAGGCAACATCTCCACGGAGATGGCTTAGAGTTTTTTAGTGTTTAACTGTAGTTTTTATTATTCAATCAAGAGTTTGTTATTTTGAAATAGTGCTGGTATGTACTATTTACTCAGAAACAGAAAAGAGATGAAGATTTCTGTTTGTATGAGGAAAATGATTTTAGCAACCGTAACTAAAATCCATGGCTGTTCCACACAGGACTGTTGAGAGCAATTAACTTCAGTTGGGGGAACAGTGTGCAGTCTCTTGCTGCTTGAGGTATGACACATTCTAACAAGACGATGTAATGCTGGAAGCTGTCATTTTCCCTATGGGATCCGGTAAGCCATGTTTATTACGATCATAAATAAGGGCTTCACAAGGGCTTATTAAGACTGTAGACTGTTTCTGGGCTAAATCGATTCATTATTAACACATATTTAGCCTTGAGGAATCATTTTATCTGGGTATTTTGATATAATAATATCGGCAGGCACTGTATTAGACACCTTATTCCTTAGGGGCTTTCCCAAAGCTTAAGCAGAGCCTCATTTTCGCGCCGGTGTGGCGCACTTGTTTTTGAGAGGCATGGCATGCAGTCGCATGTGAGAGGAGCTCTGATACTTAGAAAAGACTTTCTGAAGGCGTCATTTGGTATCGTATTCCCCTTTGGGCTTGGTTGGGTCTCAGCAAAGCAGATACCAGGGACTGTAAAGGGGTTAAAGTTTAAAACGGCTCCGGTTCCGTTATTTTAAGGGTTAAAGCTTCCAAATTTGGTGTGCAATACTTTTAAGGCTTTAAGACACTGTGGTGAAAATTTGGTGAATTTTGAACAATTCCTTCATGTTTTTTCGCAATTGCAGTAATAAAGTGTGTTCAGTTTAAAATTTAAAGTGACAGTAACGGTTTTATTTTAAAACGTTTTTTGTACTTTGTTATCAAGTTTATGCCTGTTTAACATGTCTGAACTACCAGATAGACTGTGTTCTGAATGTGGGGAAGCCAGAATTCCTATTCATTTAAATAAATGTGATTTATGTGATAATGACAATGATGCCCAAGATGATTCCTCAAGTGAGGGGAGTAAGCATGGTACTGCATCATTCCCTCCTTCGTCTACACGAGTCTTGCCCACTCAGGAGGCCCCTAGTACATCTAGCGCGCCAATACTCCTTACTATGCAACAATTAACGGCTGTAATGGATAATTCTGTCAAAAACATTTTAGCCAAAATGAACCCTTGTCAGCGTAAGCGTGGCTGCTCTGTTTTAGATACTGAAGAGCATGACGACGCTGATATTAATATCTCTGAAGGGCCCCTAACCCAGTCTGATGGGGCCAGGGAGGTTTTGTCTGAGGGAGAAATTACTGATTCAGGGAACATTTCTCAACAGGCTGAACCTGATGTGATTGCATTTAAATTTAAGTTGGAACATCTCCGCATTCTGCTTAAGGAGGTATTATCCACTCTGGATGATTGTGAAAAGTTGGTCATCCCAGAGAAACTATGTAAAATGGACGACCCCAGAAAGGACTTATGGCAGACAGTCCCCAAGGTCGAGGGAGCGGTTTCCACTTTAAACAAACGCACCACTATACCCATAGAGGATAGTTGTGCTTTCAAAGATCCTATGGATAAAAAATTAGAAGGTTTGCTTAAAAAGATGTTTGTTCAGCAGGGTTACCTTCTACAACCAATTTCATGCATTGTCCCTGTCGCTACAGCCGCATGTTTCTGGTTCGATGAGCTGATAAAGACGCTCGATAGTGATTCTCCTCCTTATGAGGAGATTATGGACAGAATCAATGCTCTCAAATTGGCTAATTCTTTCACCCTAGACGCCACTTTGCAATTGGCTAGGTTAGCGGCTAAGAATTCTGGGTTTGCTATTGTGGCGCGCAGAGCGCTTTGGTTGAAATCTTGGTCGGCTGATGCGTCTTCCAAGAACAAGCTACTAAACATTCCTTTCAAGGGGAAAACGCTGTTTGGCCCTGACTTGAAAGAGATTATCTCTGATATCACTGGGGTTAAGGGCCACGCCCTTCCTCAGGATCGGCCTTTCAAGGCAAAAAATAGACCTAATTTTCGTCCCTTTCGTAAAAACGGACCAGCCCAAAGTGCTACGTCCTCTAAGCAAGAGGGTAATACTTCTCAAGCCAAGCCAGCTTGGAGACCAATGCAAGGCTGGAACAAGGGAAAGCAGGCCAAGAAACCTGCCACTGCTACCAAGACAGCATGAAATGTTGGCCCCCGATCCGGGACCGGATCTGGTGGGGGGCAGACTCTCTCTCTTCGCTCAGGCTTGGGCAAGAGATGTTCTGGATCCTTGGGCGCTAGAAATAGTCTCCCAAGGTTATCTTCTGGAATTCAAGGGACTTCCCCCAAGGGGGAGGTTCCACAGGTCTCAGTTGTCTTCAGACCACATAAAAAGACAGGCGTTCTTACATTGTGTAGAAGACCTGTTAAAAATGGGAGTGATTCATCCAGTTCCATTAAGAGAACAAGGGATGGGGTTCTACTCCAATCTGTTCATAGTTCCCAAAAAAGAGGGAACGTTCAGACCAATCTTAGATCTCAAGATCTTAAACAAGTTTCTCAAGGTTCCATCGTTCAAGATGGAAACCATTCGAACTATTCTTCCTTCCATCCAGGAAGGTCAATTCATGACCACGGTGGATTTAAAGGATGCGTATCTACATATTCCTATCCACAAGGAACATCATCGGTTCCTAAGGTTCGCATTCCTGGACAAACATTACCAGTTCGTGGCGCTTCCTTTCGGATTAGCCACTGCTCCAAGGATTTTCACAAAGGTACTAGGGTCCCTTCTAGCTGTGCTACGACCAAGGGGCGTTGCGGTAGTACCTTACTTGGACGACATTCTGATTCAAGCGTCGTCCCTTCCTCAAGCAAAGGCTCACACGGACATCGTCCTGGCCTTTCTCAGATCTCACGGATGGAAAGTGAACGTGGAAAAGAGTTCTCTATCCCCGTCAACAAGGGTTCCCTTCTTGGGAACAATTATAGACTCCTTAGAAATGAGGATTTTTCTGACAGAGGTCAGAAAAACAAAACTTCTAGACTCTTGTCGGATACTTCATTCCGTTCCTCTTCCTTCCATAGCTCAGTGCATGGAAGTGATCGGGTTGATGGTAGCGGCAATGGACATAGTTCCTTTTGCGCGCATTCATCTAAGACCATTACAACTGTGCATGCTCAGTCAGTGGAATGGGGACTATACAGACTTGTCTCCGAAGATACAAGTAAATCAGAGGACCAGAGACTCACTCCGTTGGTGGCTGTCCCTGGACAACCTGTCACAAGGGATGACATTCCGCAGACCAGAGTGGGTCATTGTCACGACCGACGCCAGTCTGATGGGCTGGGGCGCGGTCTGGGGATCCCTGAAAGCTCAGGGTCTTTGGTCTCGGGAAGAATCTCTTCTACCGATAAATATTCTGGAACTGAGAGCGATATTCAATGCTCTCAAGGCTTGGCCTCAGCTAGCGAGGACCAAGTTCATACGGTTTCAATCAGACAACATGACAACTGTTGCGTACATCAACCATCAGGGGGGAACAAGGAGTTCCCTAGCGATGGAAGAAGTGACCAAAATCATTCTATGGGCGGAGTCTCACTCCTGCCACCTGTCTGCTATCCACATCCCAGGAGTGGAAAATTGGGAAGCGGATTTTCTGAGTCGTCAGACATTGCATCCGGGGGAGTGGGAACTCCATCCGGAAATCTTTGCCCAAGTCACTCACCTGTGGGGCATTCCAGACATGGATCTGATGGCCTCTCGTCAGAACTTAAAAGTTCCTTGCTACGGGGCCAGATCCAGGGATCCCAAGGCGGCTCTAGTGGATGCACTAGTAGCACCTTGGACCTTCAAACTAGCTTATGTGTTCCCGCCATTTCCTCTCATCCCCAGGCTGGTAGCCAGGATCAATCAGGAGAGGGCGTCGGTGATCTTGATAGCTCCTGCGTGGCCACGCAGGACTTGGTATGCAGATCTGGTGAATATGTCATCGGCTCCACCTTGGAAGCTACCTTTGAGACGAGACCTTCTTGTTCAGGGTCCGTTCGAACATCCGAATCTGGTTTCACTCCAGCTGACTGCTTGGAGATTGAACGCTTGATTTTATCGAAGCGAGGATTCTCAGATTCTGTTATCGATACTCTTGTTCAGGCCAGAAAGCCTGTAACTAGAAAGATTTACCACAAAATTTGGAAAAAATATATCTGTTGGTGTGAATCTAAAGGATTCCCTTGGGACAAGGTTAAGATTCCTAGGATTCTATCCTTCCTTCAAGAAGGATTGGAAAAAGGATTATCTGCAAGTTCCCTGAAGGGACAGATTTCTGCCTTGTCGGTGTTACTTCACAAAAAGCTGGCAGCTGTGCCAGATGTTCAAGCCTTTGTTCAGGCTCTGGTTAGAATCAAGCCTGTTTACAAACCTTTGACTCCTCCTTGGAGTCTCAATTTAGTTCTTTCAGTTCTTCAGGGGGTTCCGTTTGAACCCTTACATTCCGTTGATATTAAGTTATTATCTTGGAAAGTTTTGTTTTTAGTTGCAATTTCTTCTGCTAGAAGAGTTTCAGAATTATCTGCTCTGCAGTGTTCTCCTCCTTATCTGGTGTTCCATGCAGATAAGGTGGTTTTACGTACTAAACCTGGTTTTCTTCCAAAAGTTGTTTCTAACAAAAACATTAACCAGGAGATTATCGTACCTTCTCTGTGTCCGAAACCAGTTTCAAAGAAGGAACGTTTGTTGCACAATTTGGATGTTGTTCGCGCTCTAAAATTCTATTTAGATGCTACAAAGGATTTTAGACAAACATCTTCCTTGTTTGTTGTTTATTCAGGTAAAAGGAGAGGTCAAAAAGCAACTTCTACCTCTCTCTCTTTTTGGATTAAAAGCATCATCAGATTGGCTTACGAGACTGCCGGACGGCAGCCTCCCGAAAGAATCACAGCTCATTCCACTAGGGCTGTGGCTTCCACATGGGCCTTCAAGAACGAGGCTTCTGTTGATCAGATATGTAGGGCAGCGACTTGGTCTTCACTGCACACTTTTACCAAATTTTACAAGTTTGATACTTTTGCTTCTTCTGAGGCTATTTTTGGGAGAAAGGTTTTGCAAGCCGTGGTGCCTTCCATTTAGGTGACCTGATTTGCTCCCTCCCTTCATCCGTGTCCTAAAGCTTTGGTATTGGTTCCCACAAGTAAGGATGACGCCGTGGACCGGACACACCTATGTTGGAGAAAACAGAATTTATGTTTACCTGATAAATTTCTTTCTCCAACGGTGTGTCCGGTCCACGGCCCGCCCTGGTTTTTTAATCAGGTCTGATAATTTATTTTCTTTAACTACAGTCACCTCGGTACCATATGGTTTCTCCTATGCAAATATTCCTCCTTAACGTCGGTCGAATGACTGGGGTAGGCGGAGCCTAGGAGGGATCATGTGACCAGCTTTGCTGGGCTCTTTGCCATTTCCTGTTGGGGAAGAGAATATCCCACAAGTGAGGATGACGCCGTGGACCGGACACACCGTTGGAGAAAGAAATTTATCAGGTAAACATAAATTCTGTTTTTTTTTGGGAACCATGAAAAGATTGGAGTAAAAACCCAGACCCTTTTCCTGCATTGGAACAGGAATTATCACCCCCAGAGCGGATAGGTCTCGAACACAGTTCAAGAACGCCTCTTTTTATCTGGTCTACAGATAATCTTGAGAGCAGAAACCTGCCCCTGGGAGGAAAGGTCTTGAACTCTAGTTTGTATCCCTGGGACACGATGTCCACTGCCCAGGGATCCTGAACATCCCGAACCCACGCCTGAGCAAAGAAGGAAAGTCTGCCCCCCACAAGATCCGGATCGGGGGCAGACCCTTATGCTGACTTTGAGTCAGTAGCTTGCTTCTTAGATTGCTTTCCCTTGTTCCAAGACTGGTTGGACCTCCAGGAAGATTTGGACTGTTCTTGCTTTGTAGAGGGAGAGGAAGGCTTACCCTTGAAGTTTCGAAAGGAACCAAAATTACTCTGACGTCCATTCTGCTTATTCCTCTTATCCTGAGGGAGAAAATGACCCTTTCCTCCCATAATGTCGGAAATAATTTCCGCCAATCCCGGCCCAAACAACGTCTTACCCTTGTAAGGAATCCTAAAGGCTTAGACTTGGACGACACATCCGTAGACCAGGATTTAAACCATAAGGCTCTGCGGGCCAGTACGGCCAACCCAGAAATTTTTGCTCCCAGCTTGATAACCTGTATGGATTGCATCCGTAATAAAAGAATTTGCCAACTTAAGGGCTTTGATCCTATCCTGCATCTCTTCAAGGGCAGTGTCTGTCTAAATAGAATCAGACAATGCATCAAACCAGTATGCCGCCGCCTTGTGACGGTAGCAATACATACCGCAGGTTGCCATTGTAAACCCTGGTGTACATACATCTTTTTGAGGAAACTCTCAAATTTCTTATCCATAAGATCTTTAAAGGAACAATTATCCTCTATGGGAATAGTGGTTCTCTTAGCTAAAGTGGATATTGCCCCTTCCACCTTGGGGACTGTCTGTCCTTGATAGTCAGCACTAGGAAACATCTTCTTAAAAATAGGGGATGGAGAAAAAGGGATACCCGGTCTCTCCCATTCCCTAGCAATAATCTCTGTAGCCCGATCTGGTACAGGAAAAACCTCCTCCATGGAAGGTACATCAAAATACTTGGTAAGTTTACTAGACTTCTTAGGATTGACTACGACTGTAGTGTCTGAGTCGTCCAAAGTAGCCCAAACCACCTCAAGCAACAAACGGAGGTGCTCCAGCTTAAATCTAAATGATACCACTTCGGTATCAGAAGGAGTTACTGTCTGAATCTGAGATTAACCTTTAGATGCCACTGAAGTACCTTCCTCCTCAGATTTCTGGGAAGGAACATTCTGGACAGCCATGACTGTCAGACACCTTACTCCCAAAATCCTTAGATTTCCTCTTGCGCTTTCCCTGCAGCATGGGAAAAGCAGACAACCCATCAGTTACCGCAGAAGACATAAGGGTATTGCTGTCTTGTAATGAAACTCAAACCAGAGCTTGTGAGGAAGTGCAGGGCACTGCATGTGTGGACAACAAATTTTGGGACATTTGAGGAGAAAGCTGCGTCCTATCTTGAACATTTGCAGAAGTCCCCTGAACATTATCCTCTTTTGACTATGCTGGCTCAGATTCAAACAGCCTATCCCTGTAATGCAATGTTCTCTCAATACATGAGGAACAGAAAGGGGATTGGTGGTTCCACATTAGCATCAAAACATAAAGTGTATGTAACATTCTGCAGTGCCTCTTGGTCCATCTTTACCCAAGAATTAACCAAATTATTTGACTTATATTTTTATCACAAAAAAACGCTATTGTCCCTTTTAAATTTCAAACGATAATCTTTTTTTTTTTTTTTTTTTATGTGCGACACAAAAAAAAGTCTTATTACAACCTAGACAGCCTATACACCTCAGCCAGCCCTGCTGAGGTGCCTACCTGTCCTGCTGACCGCCAGAATAGATAACTGCACAGTTAGTAGAAGAATCCGGACTCAATTAGAACTGCTCCCCTCGGTATCCGCTTTCTGCTCTCTAGAACACTTCACACAGAAAGCGGAACCGCAACTATAAGAAGCACCTCCGACACACCAGAACTGAGAATGGATGAAAGGAAGCGTGCAAATCTTTTTTGCCGCTTCTAAAGACAGACCCGTCCATACAACCAAAAAACTCCCATCCGATATTAACTTTTTAGAAAATTAAAGTCGCTGGGAGAGTAAAACCACCATAAGCTGATAATAAAAGTGAGCTGATACTATAGTTCTTTCCTCACGTCCCCAGTGCCTGCAGAAACTGCCAGCCATGTCCTATAACCCACAATGGGATAAATGAGTCCCATCAGACTGTTAAAGTGCCAATATTTTTCTACTTGTCCTAGATGTAAATCTGCCTGGCAGCAGGTCAGCTCACTAGGTTTGAGAGGTATCCTCTCTCACATTGACCTGTGGAAGAAAAAAAAAACAGACTGAGTAATCTTAGGCTTTTAATGTTAGGGCTGCATTTAATACATGGGAGGCGCAGTGAGGATTGTACCCCACAAATTCCCATTGCTTAAAGCCACCACTGCTCTACTGAAGAGACTGACATGTCTACGGCTAAACCCCAGGACAAAGCAGGACAAACTTGTACTGCTGAAAAATAACAAACTTGTGCTTGAAGAATCTTCTTCCAAACACCTAAACTTTACCACCTCCTTGCTCTTAACGTAGGCAAAGAGAATTACTGACTGGGGTGGGAGGGAAGGGAAGGGAGGTGATATTTAACAGTTTTGCTGTGATGCTCTTTGCCGCCTCCTGCTGGGCAGGAGTGATATTCCCAATAGTAATTAGATGATCCATGGACTCACCGTGCCATTAGAAAGAAATATACCCCAAGGCCAATATCTGAGGCACCGTAGAAATTGTACTGACATTAATAATTTCAAAACAAATGCGAAAGCTCTTCATTTAAGGTTTAAGGAGAGAGGTTATCTACACAAAACACTCAAGAAAGCTTTTTGTAGAGCACGAGAAAGTGATAGAGAGCCTCTTATATAAAGCTAAAGTCTCTGATGATTGTAGTCAGATTCGCTTTGTCAGCAAAATAGATACAGTTTAGTATCTATTTTGAGAAAACATTGGCATGCCTTGACTTTAGACAAACCAATAGAAAAAATGGTGGGAGAAAGACCAAGCCTGACAGCTAAGAGGGTGCCTAATTTAAAGGACAAACTTGTGAGTAATTTGTTTAAAGATCAGGAGAGTAAAATGTAGTTAATTAAACATTTAAGCAAGAGATGGTAATTTCAGATGTACAAAATGTTCTGTCTGTGATAACATGAGAGGAAACACGTTCTGTGATAATACAGGGAAGATACACAGAGTAAAAGGACATATCACATGTAAAACAGAAGGGACTGTATATATGTTACAGTGTAGCTGTCCCAGGTACTACATAGGGGAAACCTACCGTGGACTCAGAACACAAGGAACACAAAAGAGACATAAAAAATAAATGTATAAAAACAAGTAGTGTAGCGAGGCACTTCTTTTATAATCACAACAGTGATGGGGAAGCTGTACGATTCAGAGGGCTCGAATTAGTGAACCTAAGTGAAAGAGGTGGTAATTTGGACAAATTACTACTACAGAAAGAATGTAACTGGATTTTTCTCCAACATAGGTGTGTCCGGTCCACGGCGTCATCCTTACTTGTGGGATATTCTCTTCCCCAACAGGAAATGGCAAAGAGCCCAGCAAAGCTGGTCACATGATCCCTCCTAGGCTCCGCCTTCCCCAGTCATTCTCTTTGCCGTTGTACAGGCAACATCTCCACGGAGATGGCTTAGAGTTTTTTGGTGTTTAAATGTAGTTTTTATTCTTCAATCAAGAGTTTGTTATTTTAAAATAGTGCTGGTATGTACTATTTACTCTGAAACAGAAAAGAGATGAAGATTTCTGTTTGTAAGAGGAAAATGATTTTAGCAACCGTTACTAAAATCGATGGCTGTTTCCACACAGGACTGTTGAGAGGAATTAACTTCAGTTGGGGGAAACAGTGAGCAGACTTTTGCTGCTTGAGGTATGACACATTTCTAACAAGACTTGGTAATGCTGGAAGCTGTCATTTTCCCTATGGGATCCGGTAAGCCATTTTTATTAAATAAGAATAAAGGGCTTCACAAGGGCTTTAAAGACTGGTAGACATTTTTCTGGGCTAAAGCGATTGATTTATAAGCATTTTTTTATTTTTTTTATTTAATCATCTTTATTAATGGTATCGAAATTGACAGCAACAATATACAATACAAAACTGTGTCAAGTAAAAGCAGGCTTTACAACTTATTCTATGTATACACGTAATGTAATGACAATATAAGACTTTGCTTAGCCAAGGTTGCCATCATACTAGACGTAAGAATTAGGGGTGACAGAATGGTGAATCAGACGAATATAATCAAACAAGTGGTGCCCCTAAAATCAAACAGTTTAACTTCTTTTTTTTTTTTTTTTTTAATAAAGATAAATGTACATAGTAGATGCAAAGATCCAAGCTTGAATTAAAGAAGAAAAGAAAGAAATATCATAAATAGTCGTAGGGGGAGGAGAGGAGGGGTATTTGGATGAGTGAATAGGTCGAGTTTAAGATGAGGGGAGGGGCGAAGAAGAGAAGGGAAGAAAAGAGGGGGGCAAGGAGGGAGAGAGGGAAAGAAAAAAAAAAAAAAAAAAGAAAAGAAAAGGGGAGGGGGGGAGGGGAAAGTTGCCCACATATCCAAGGAATTGGATGGTCAAGTGGACTCGTCCCAGTAGGTGTATTCAGATTGTGTGATTCCAAAGTGACTTCATCATTTCGTATGTTTCTAGTTTGCTAGTTTTAAGATAATGGTATCTTTCCAATGATAATAGGTCTGACACCATTATTTTCCAATCCTCCAAGGAAGGAATTGTTTTAGATTTCCAAAACTTAGGTATTAGCTTTTTTGCAGCCGTAATCATTATCAATAGTAAAGGTTTTTTGCCGAGGCCAATCAACTTAGGTAGGGAGAGGAACAGAATGACCCCCGGGTCCGGCTCGATTCGTTCCGAAATTGTCTCTGAAATGGCTAAGAAAATGTTTGCCCAGTAGTTGCCTAAAAGTGGACATGTCCACCATAGGTGCAATAAGGAGCCCTCTGCTCCACATCCCCTCCAACAAGAGTTGTTTAGTGAAGGAAAGATTCTATGTAGTCTAGATGGTGTTAAATACCATCTGCATGACAATTTCAAATGTACCTCTTGTAACTGCGCTGAAACAGAAGATTTCTTAGATAATTTGAATGCTTTCAACCACTTTTCTTCGTCAAGTTCACATTCGAGGTCTCTACACCAAGAGTGTACATATGTAGGTAGGTTTGAGACATTTGGGTTGTTTAAAAGTTTATAAAGTTTGGAGATAAGGTGGGCCGGAGTTGATGCCCTTAAGCAGAGTTTCTCAAATACTGTTGGTTCCCTGCCCAAATCGGATTTGTACTTATTGTGGGTGATGAAGTGAATTAGTTGATGGTAGTGGAGCCATGAGGAAAAAATTTCCCCATGGGTTTCCATCAGCACCTCTTGAGATTTAAACCTGCCCTCCTCAGTAACAAATTGTATTGATCCTACATTAAGGTTATAGGGGTGTTTTAGAGTGAAGCCTAGTCGGTGATATGGCAGATCCGCATGTTCTAATAGTGAAGTGGTTGGGGCTAGCCTTGAGGATATATGCGTTGTGGAGGCTAAGATCTTATCCCATTCTGCAAGGATATTTGCTGTGAGAAAGTACAAGTTCAAAATTTTAGGTCTTTGTATAGGTAAAGTCCATGCCAATGTTGCAACGTTATTAAGTTTAAAAATGTGCCTGTCAATTTGAACCCAGGCTTTGGCATCCGTGTTATGGGCCCATTCAATTACATGCTGTAGTGTTATTGCATATTTGTAAGCCTGCAAATTTGGGACGCCCAGGCCCCCATTGTCCCTGGGGAGGAACATGGTTTTTTTAGGGATTCTTGGTTTGGTTCCAAGCCAAATGAATTGTTCAAAAACTTTCTGTAATTGATTTATATAATTTTCAGGTAGTCTGATCGGGAGTGTCTGGAGGAAATAGAGAAATCTCGGGAGGATATTCATTTTTAAAACTCCAATTCTCCCCAGCCATGATATGTGTTTATTTTTCCAGGAGGACAGGTCTCTTATGATTTCGTTTTTTAAATTAGCATAGTTGAATTTAAATAGATCCTGCATTGAGGGGGTTAGAAATATTCCTAGATATTTAAGTTTTTTTGGAGCAATGGGGATCCCAAATCTGTCTTTTATATTATTTATAACCCTCGGGCTAGTATTAATATTCATTATCTCCGATTTGGAGATGTTTAGTTGGAAATTAGAAGCTCTACTGTAACGATCCAGCTCAGCTAGAAGTTCTGGGACTGAAGTCTCGACTTCCGTAAGTGTATACAGGGCGTCGTCGGCATATAGAGCCTGTTTGTATTCGGTCTCACCTACTGTTAGCCCCTTGATTGCTGGGTTTTGCCTAATTTTTAGTGCCAATACCTCCATTGCTATAGCAAAAAGCAAGGGAGACATCGGGCACCCCTGCCTGGTACCATTATAAATATTAAATGATTCTGACAGAGTGCCATTGACTCTGATTCGGGCGTTAGGAAATGAGTAGAGGGCTAAGGACATGTTCAAGAAGGGAACCGGGATCGATTTATAAGCATTTTTAATAGTTTATAGCTTTGAGGAGTTATTTTATTCTTGGGAATTATGTTAAATAACCGGCAGGCACTGTATTGGACACCTTTTTCACTGGGGGCCTTCTCTAATCATAGGCAGAGCCTCATTTTCGCGCCACTAATGCGCAGTTGTTTTTGGGAAGCAAGGCATGCAGATGCATGTGTGAGGAGCTCAGATACATAGAAAAAGCTTACTGAAGGCGTCATTTGGTATCGTATTCCCCTCTGGGCTTGGTTGGGTCTCAGCAAAGCAGATACCAGGGACTGTATAGGGGTTAAATATAAAAAAGGCTCCGGTTCCGTTATTTTAAGAGTTAAAGCTTTCAAATTTGGTGTGCAATACTTTTAAGGCTTTAAGACACTGTGGTGAAATTTTGGTGAATTTTGAACAATTCCTTCATACTTTTTCACATATTCAGTAATAAAGTGTGTTCAGTTTAAAATTTAAAGTGACAGTAACGGTTTTATTTTAAAACGTTTTTTGTACTTTGTTATCAAGTTTATGCCTGTTTAACATGTCTGAACTATCAGATAGACTATGTTCTGTATGTGAGGAAGCCAAGGTTCCTTCTCATTTAAATAGATGTGATGTATGTGACACAAAATTTAGAGAAAATGATGCCCAAGATGATTCCTCAAGTGAGGGGAGTAAGCATGGTACTGCATCTTCCCCTCCTTCGTCTACGCCAGTCTTGCCCACACAGGAGGCCCCTAGTACATCTAGTGCGCCAATACTCCTTACTATGCAACAATTAACGGCTGTAATGGATAATTCTATCAAAAACATTTCTTTCATGTAATTAGCAAGAGTCCATGAGCTAGTGACGTATGGGATATACATTCCTACCAGGAGGGGCAAAGTTTCCCAAACCTTAAAATGCCTATAAATACACCCCTCACCACACCCACAATTCAGTTTTTACAAACTTTGCCTCCGATGGAGGTGGTGAAGTAAGTTTGTGCTAGATTCTACGTTGATATGCGCTCCGCAGCAAGTTGGAGCCCGGTTTTCCTCTCAGCGTGCAGTGAATGTCAGAGGGATGTGAGGAGAGTATTGCCTATTTGAATGCAGTGATCTCCTTCTAAGGGGTCTATTTCATAGGTTCTCTGTTATCGGTCGTAGAGATTCATCTCTTACCTCCCTTTTCAGATCGACGATATACTCTTATATATACCATTACCTCTACTGATTCTCGTTTCAGTACTGGTTTGGCTATCTGCTATATGTAGATGAGTGTCCTGGGGTAAGTAAGTCTTATTTTCTGTGACACTCCTAGCTATGGTTGGGCACTTTGTTTATAAAGTTCTAAATATATGTATTCAAACATTTATTTGCCTTGACTCAGAATGTTCAACTTTCCTTATTTTTCAGACAGTCAGTTTCATATTTGGGATAATGCATTTTAATTTAACATTTTTTACCTTAAAATTTGACTTTTTCCCTGTGGGCTGTTAGGCTCGCGGGGGCTGAAAATGCTTCATTTTATTGCGTCATTCTTGGCGCGGACTTTTTTGGCGCAAAAATTCTATTTCCGTTTCCGGCGTCATACGTGTCGCCGGAAGTTGCGTCATTCTTTGACGTTATTTTGCGCCAAAAATGTCGGCGTTCCGGATGTGGCGTCATTTTTGGCGCCAAAAAGCATTTAGGCGCCAAATAATGTGGGCGTCTTATTTGGCGCGAAAAAATATGGGCGTCACTTTTGTCTCATTTTTTATTGCTTCTGGTTGCTAGAAGCTTGTTCTTTGGCATTTTTTCCCATTCCTGAAACTGTCATTTAAGGAATTTGATCAATTTTGCTTTATATGTTGTTTTTTTCTTTTACATATTGCAAGATGTTCCACGTTGCAACTGAGTCAGAAGTTACTTCAGGAAAGTCACTGCACAGTGCTGGAGCTACCAAGCTAAGTGTTTCTGCTATAAACTTTTGGTATCTGTTTCTCCATCTGTTATTTGTATTGCATGTCATGTCAAACTTATTAATGCAGATAAAATTTCCTTTAGTACTGTTACATTACCTGTTGCTGTTCCGTCAACATCTAATTTTCAGAGTGTTCCTGATAACATAAGAGATTTTATTTTTTAAATCCATTAAGAAGGCTATGTCTGTTATTTCTCCTTCTAGTATACATAAAAGTCTTTTAAAACTTCTCTTTTTTCAGATTAATTTTTAAATGAACATCATCATTCTGATACTGATAATGGTTCTTCTGGTTCAGAGGTTTCTGTCTCAGAGGTTGATGCTGATAAATCTTTGTATTTGTTCAAGATGGAATTTATTCGTTCTTTACTTAAAGAAGTGTTATTTGCATTAGAAATAGAGGATTCTGGTCCTCTTGATTCTAAATGTAAACGTTTAAATAAGGTTTTTAAATCTCCTGTAGTTATTCCAGAAGTGTTTTATCTCCCTGATGCTATTTCTGAAGTAATTTCCAGGGAATGGAATAATTTGGGTAATTTATTTACTCCTTCTAGACGTTTAAGCAAATTATATCCTGTGCCATCTGACAGATTAGAGTTTTTTGAGACAAAAATCCCTAAGGTTATGGGGCTATCTCTACTCCTGCTAATGTACTACTATTCCTACGGCAGATAGTACTTCATTTAAGGATCCTTTAGATAGGAAAATTGAATCCTTTCTAAGAAAAGCTTACTTATGTTCAGGTAATCTTCTTAGACCTGCTATATTTTTAGCGGATGTTGCTGCAGCTTCAACTTTTTGATTAGAAGCTTTAGAGCAACAAGTAACAGATCATAATTTTATAGCATTATTATTATTCTATAACATGCTAATAATTTTATTGGTGATACCATCTTTTGATATCATTAGAGTTGATGTCAGGTATATGTCTCTAGCTATTTTAGCTAGAGAAGCTTTATGGATTAAACTTGGAATGCTGACATGTCTTCTAAGTCATCTTTGCTTTCCCTTTCTTTCCAGGGTAAATAATCATTTTAGTTCCTTTCCTTACAAGGAACAAAAGCCTGATCCTTCATCCTCAGGAGCGGTATCAGTTTGGAAACTATTTCCAGTTTGGAATATATCCAAGCCTTATAGAAACCTATAGCCAGCTCCTAAGTACCTATGAAGGTGCGGCCCTTATTCCAGCTCAGCTGGTATGGGGCAGATTACGTTTTCTTCAAAGAAATTTGGATCAATTCCGTTCTTAATCTCTGGTTTCAGAAACATTGTTTCAGAAAGGTACAGAATTGGCTTCAAGTTAAGGCCTCCTGCTAAGAGATTCTTTTCTTTCCCGTGTCCCAGTTAACACAGCAAAGGCTCAGCATTTCTGTAATGTGTTTCAGATCTAGAGTTGGCTGGAGTATTTATGCCAGTTCCAGTTCTGGAACAGGGGCTGGGGTTTTATTTTATCTCTTCATTTGTACCAAAGAAGGTCAATTCCTTCAGACCAGTTCCGGATCTGTCATTATTGAATCGTTATGTTAGGATACCAACATTCAAGATGGTTACTGTAGGACTATCCTGCCTTTTGTTTAGCAAGGGCATTATATGTCTACAATAGATTTACAGGATGTGTATCTGCATATTCCGATTCATCCAGATCACTTTTAGTGTCTGAGATTCTCTTTTTAGACAAGCATTACCAGTTTTGTGGCTCTACCGTTTGGTCTAGCCTCAGTTCCAAGAATTTTTTTCAAAGGTTCTCGGTGCCCCTTTTTTCTGTAATCAGAGAATAGGGTTTTGGTATTTCCTTATTTGGACGATATCTTGGTACTTGCTCAGTCTTCTCATTTTCGAAGAATCTCATACGAATCGACTTGTGTTGTTTCTTCAATTTCATGGTTGGAGGATCAATTTACCATTCAGTTCATTGATTCCTCAGACAAGGGTAACCTTTTTAGGTTTTTGTACATAAATTCAGTGTCTATGACTCTGTCCTTGTCAGACAAGAGAAGTTTAACATTGATATCAGCTTGTCAAAACCTTCAGTCACAATCATTCCCTTTGGTAGCCTTATGCATGGAAATGTTGGGTCTTAGGACTGCCGCATCAGATGCGATCTCCTTTGCTCGTTTTCACATGCGACCTCTTCAGCTCTGTATGCTGACCCAATGGTGCAGGGATTACTCAAAGATATCTCAATTAATATCTTTAAACCGATTTTACAACACTCTCTGACATGGTGGACAGATCACCATCGTTTAGTTCAGGGGGCTTCTTTGTTCTTCCGACCTGGACTATAATCTCAACAGATGCAAGTCTTACAGGTTGGGGAGCTGTGTGGGGGTATCTGACGGCACAAGGGGTTTGGGAATCTCAGGAGGTGAGATTTCCGATCAATATTTTGGAACTCCGTGCAATTTTCAGAGCTCTTCAGTCTTGGCCTCTTCTCAAGAGAGAGTTGTTCATTTGTTTTCAGATAGACAATGTCACAACTGTGGCATACATCAATCATCAAGGAGGGACTCACAGTCCTCTGGCTATGAAAGAAGTATCTCGAATTTTGGTTTGGGTGGAATCCAGCTCCTGTCTAATCTCTGTGGTTCATATCCCAGGTATGGACAATTGGAAAGCGGATTATCTCAGTCGCCAAACGTTGCATCCGGGCGAATGGTCTCTTCACCCAGAGGTATTTCTTCAGATTGTTCTAATGTGGGAACTTCCAGAAATAGATCTGATGGCTTCTCATCTAAACAAGAAACTTCCCAGGTATCTGTCCAGATCCCGGGATCCTCAGGCGGAGGCAGTGGATGCATTATCACTTCCTTGGAAGTATCATCCTGCCTATATCTTTCCGCCTCTAGTTCTTTTTCCAAGAGTAATCTCCAAGATTCTGAAGGAATGCTCGTTTGTTCTGCTGGTAGCTCCGGCATGGCCTCACAGGTTTTGGTATGCGGATCTTGTCCGGATGGCCTCTTGCCAACCGTGGACTCTTCCGTTAAGACCAGACCTTTTGTCTCAAGGTCCTTTTTTCCATCAGGATCTGAAATCCTTAAATTTAAAGGTATGGAGATTGAACGCTTGATTCTTGGTCAAAGAGGTTTCTCTGACTCTGTGATTAATACTATGTTACAGGCTCGTAAATCTGTATCCAGAGAGATATATTATAGAGTCTGGAAGACTTATATTTCTTGGTGTCTTTCTCATCATTTTTCTTGGCATTCTTTTAGAATACCGAGAATATTACAGTTTCTTCAGGATGGTTTAGATAAGGGTTTGTCCGCAAGTTCCTTGAAAGGTCAAATCTCTGCTCTTTCTGTTCTTTTTCACAGACAGATTGCTATTCTTCCTGATATTCATTGTTTTGTACAATCTTTGGTTCGTATAAAGCCTGTCATTAAGTCAATTTCTCCTCCTTGGAGTTTGAATTTGGTTCTGGGGGCTCTTCAAGCTCCTCCATTTGAACCTATGCATTCATTGGATATTAAATTACTTTCTTGGAAAGTTTTGTTCCTTTTGGCCATCTCTTCTGCCAGAAGAGTTTCTGAATTATCTGCTCTTTCTTGTGAGTCTCCTTTTCTGATTTTTCATCAGGATAAGGCGGTGTTGCGAACTTCTTTTGAATTTTTACCTAAGTTGTGAATTCCAACAACATTAGTGGAGACATTGTGGTTCCTTCATTATGTCTTAATCCTAAGAATTCTAAGGAGAAATAGTTGCATTCTTTGGATGTTATTAGAGCTTTGAAATATTATGTTGAAGCTACTAAGTCTTTCCGAAAGACTTCAAGTTTATGTGTTATCTTTTCCGGTTTTTGAAAGGCCAGAAAACTTCTGCCATTTCTTTGGCATCTTGGTTGAAATCTTTAATTCATCTTGCCTATGTTGAGTCGGGTAAGACTCCGCCTCATAGGATTACAGCTCATTCTACTAGGTCAGTTTCTACTTCCTGGGCGTTTAGGAATGAAGCTTCGGTTGATCAGATTTGCAAAGCGGCAACTTGGTCCTCTTTGCATACTTTTACCAAATTCTACCATTTTGTTGTATTTTCTTCTTCTGAAGCAGTTTTTGGTAGAAAAGTACTTCAGGCAGCGTTTTCAGTTTGAATCTTCTGCTTATGTTTTTTCATTAAACTTTATTTTGGGTGTGGATTATTTTCAGCAGGAATTGGCTGTCTTTATTTTATCCCTCCCTCTCTAGTGACTCTTGTGTGGAAAGATCCACATCTTGGGTAGTCATTATCCCATACGTCACTAGCTCATGGACTCTTGCTAATTACATGAAAGAAAACATAATTTATGTAAGAACTTACCTGATAAATTCATTTCTTTCATATTAGCAAGAGTCCATGAGGCCCGCCCTTTTTTTGTGGTGGTTATGATTTTTTTGTATAAAGCACAATTATTCCAATTCCTTATTTTATATGCTTTCGCACTTTTTTCTTATCACCCCACTTCTTGGCTATTCGTTAAACTGAATTGTGGGTGTGGTGAGGGGTGTATTTATAGGCATTTTGAGGTTTGGGAAACTTTGCCCCTCCTGGTAGGAATGTATATCCCATACGTCACTAGCTCATGGACTCTTGCTAATATGAAAGAAATGAATTTATCAGGTAAGTTCTTACATAAATTATGTTTTTAGCCAAAATGCCCACTTATCAGCGAAAGCGCGACTGCTCTGTTTTAGAAAATACAGAAGAGCATGAGGACGCTGATGATAATGGTTCTGACATGCCCCTACACCAGTCTGAGGGGGCCAGGGAGGTTTTGTCTGAGGGAGAAATTTCAGATTCAGGGAAAATTTCTCAACAAGCTGAACCTGATGTGATTACATTCAAATTTAAATTGGAACATCTCCGCGCTCTGCTTAAGGAGGTGTTATCTACTCTGGATGATTGTGACAATTTGGTCATTCCAGAGAAATTATGTAAGATGGACAAGTTCCTAGAGGTCCCGGGGCCCCCCGAAGCTTTTCCTATACCCAAGCGGGTGGCGGACATTGTAAACAAAGAATGGGAAAGGCCCGGCATACCTTTTGTCCCTCCCCCTATATTTAAGAAATTGTTTCCTATGGTCGACCCCAGAAAGGACTTATGGCAGACAGTCCCCAAGGTCGAGGGGGCGGTTTCTACTCTAAATAAACGCACTACTATCCCTATAGAAGATAGTTGTGCTTTCAAAGATCCTATGGATAAAAAATTAGAGGGTTTGCTTAAAAAGATGTTTGTTCAGCAAGGTTACCTTCTACAACCAATTTCATGCATTGTTCCTGTCACTACAGCAGCGTGTTTCTGGTTCGATGAACTAGAAAAGTCGCTCAATAAAGATTCTTCTTATGAGGAGATTATGGACAGAATTCATGCTCTTAAATTGGCTAACTCTTTTACTTTAGACGCCACTTTGCAATTGGCTAGATTAGCGGCGAAAAATTCGGGGTTTGCTATTGTGGCGCGCAGAGCGCTTTGGCGCGTCTTCCAAGAACAAATTGCTTAACATACCTTTCAAGGGGAAAACGCTGTTTGGCCCTGACTTGAAAGAGATTATTTCAGATATCACTGGGGGTAAGGGCCACGCCCTTCCTCAGGATAGGTCTTTTAAGGCTAAAAATAAACCAAATTTTCGTCCCTTTCGCAGAAACGGACCAGCCCCAAGTTCTACATCCTCTAAGCAAGAGGGTAATACTTCTCAAACCAAGCCAGCCTGGAGGCCAATGCAAGGCTGGAACAAGGGTAAGCAGGCCAAGAAACCTGCCACTGCTACCAAGACAGCATGAGATGTTGGCCCCCGATCCGGGACCGGATCTGGTGGGGGGCAGACTTTCTCTCTTCGCTCAGGCTTGGGCAAGAGATGTTCTGGATCCTTGGGCGCTAGAAATAGTCTCCCAAGGTTATCTTCTGGAATTCAAGGAGCTACCCCCAAGGGGGAGGTTCCACAGGTCTCAATTGTATTCAGACCACATAAAAAGACAGGCATTCTTACATTGTGTAGAAGACCTGTTAAAAATGGGAGTGATTCATCCTGTTCCGTTAGGAGAACAAGGGATGGGATTCTACTCCAATCTGTTCATAGTTCCCAAAAAAGAGGGAACATTCAGACCAATCTTAGATCTCAAGATCCTAAACAAATTTCTCAAGGTTCCATCGTTCAAAATGGAAACCATTCGGACAATTCTTCCTACCATCCAGGAAGGTCAATTCATGACCACGGTGGATTTAAAGGATGCGTATCTACATATTCCTATCCACAAGGAACATCATCGGTTCCTAAGGTTCGCCTTTCTGGACAAGCATTACCAGTTTGTGGCACTTCCATTCGGATTAGCCACTGCCCCAAGAATTTTCACAAAGGTACTAGGGTCCCTTCTAGCGGTGCTAAGACCAAGGGGCATTGCAGTAGTACCTTACTTGGACGACATACTGATTCAAGCGTCGTCTCTACCACAAGCAAAGGCTCATACGGACATTGTCCTGGCCTTTCTCAGATCTCACGGGTGGAAAGTGAACGTAGAAAAAAGTTCTCTATCTCCGTCAACAAGAGTTCCCTTCTTGGGAACAATAATAGACTCCTTAGAAATGAGGATTTTTCTGACAGAGGCCAGACAATCAAAACTTCTAAGCTCTTGTCAAGTACTTCATTCTGTTCTTCTTCCTTCCATAGCGCAGTGCATGGAAGTAATAGGTTTGATGGTCGCGGCAATGGACATAGTTCCTTTTGCGCGAATTCATCTAAGACCATTACAACTGTGCATGCTCAGTCAGTGGAATGGGGATTATACAGACTTGTCTCCGACGATACAAGTAGATCAGAGGACCAGAGATTCACTCCGTTGGTGGCTGACCCTGGACAACCTGTCACAAGGGATGAGCTTCCGCAGACCAGAGTGGGTCATTGTCACGACCGACGCCAGTCTGGTGGGCTGGGGCGCGGTCTGGGAACCCCTGAAAGCTCAGGGTCTTTGGTCTCGGGAAGAATCTCTTCTCCCGATAAATATTCTGGAACTGAGAGCGATATTCAATACTCCCAAGGCTTGGCCTCAGCTAGCAAAGGCCAAATTCATACGGTTTCAATCAGACAACATGACGACTGTTGCGTATATCAACCATCAGGGAGGAACAAGGAGTTCCCTGGCGATGGAAGAAGTGACCAAAATAATTCAATGGGCGGAGACTCACTCCTGCCACTTGTCTGCAATCCACATCCCAGGAGTGGAAAATTGGGAAGCGGATTTTCTGAGTCGTCAGACATTTCATCCGGGGGAGTGGGAACTCCATCCGGAAATCTTTGCCCAAATAATTCAATTATGGGGCATTCCAGACATGGATCTGATGGCGTCTCGTCAGAACTTCAAGGTTCCTTGCTACGGGTCCAGATCCAGGGATCCCAAGGCGACTCTAGTGGATGCACTAGTAGCACCTTGGAGCTTCAACCTAGCTTGTGTGTTCCCACCGTTTCCTCTCATTCCCAGGCTGGTAGCCAGGATCAAACAGGAGAGGGTATCGGTGATCTTGATAGCTCCTGCGTGGCCACGCAGGACTTGGTATGCAGATCTGGTGAATATGTCATCGGCTCCTCCATGGAGGCTACCTTTGAGACAGGACCTTCTTGTTCAAGGTCCGTTCGAACATCCGAATCTGGCCTCACTCCAACTGACTGCTTGGAGATTGAACGCTTGATTTTATCAAAGCGAGGGTTCTCAGATTCTGTCATTGATACTCTTGTTCAGGCCAGAAAGCCTGTAACTAGAAAAATCTACCATAAAATATGGAAAAAATATATCTGTTGGTGTGAATCTAAAGGATTCCCATGGAACAAGATAAAAATTCCTAAGATTCTATCCTTTCTTCAAGAAGGTTTGGAGAAAGGATTATCTGCAAGTTCTTTGAAGGGACAGATTTCTGCTTTATCTGTTTTACTTCACAAAAAGCTGGCGGCTGTGCCAGATGTTCAAGCTTTTGTTCAGGCTCTGGTTAGAATCAAGCCTGTTTACAAACCTTTGACTCCTCCTTGGAGTCTTAATTTAGTTCTTTCAGTTCTTCAGGGGGTTCTGTTTGAACCCCTACATTCCGTTGATATCAAGTTATTATCTTGGAAAGTTTTGTTTTTGGTTGCAATTTCTTCTGCTAGAAGAGTTTCAGAGTTATCTGCTCTGCAGTGTTCTCCTCCTTATCTGGTGTTCCATGCAGATAAGGTGGTTTTGCGTACTAAACCTGGTTTTCTTCCGAAAGTTGTTTCTAACAAAAACATTAACCAGGAGATAGTCGTGCCTTCTTTGTGTCCGAATCCAGTTTCAAAGAAGGAACGTTTGTTGCACAATTTGGATGTAGTTCGTGCTCTAAAATTCTATTTAGATGCTACTAAGGATTTCAGACAAACATCTTCCTTGTTTGTTGTTTATTCTGGTAAAAGGAGAGGTCAAAAAGCAACTTCTACCTCTCTCTCTTTTTGGCTTAAAAGCATCATCAGATTGGCTTATGAGACTGCCGGACGGCAGCCTCCTGAAAGAATCACAGCCCATTCCACTAGGGCCGTGGCTTCCACATGGGCCTTCAAGAACGAGGCTTCTGTTGATCAGATATGTAAGGCAGCGACTTGGTCTTCACTGCACACTTTTACTAAATTTTACAAATTTGATACTTTTGCTTCTTCTGAGGCTATTTTTGGAAGAAAGGTTTTGCAAGCCGTGGTGCCTTCCATCTAGGTGACCTGATTTGCTCCCTCCCATCATCCGTGTCCTAAAGCTTTGGTATTGGTTCCCACAAGTAAGGATGACGCCGTGGACCGGACACACCTATGTTGGAGAAAACAGAATTTATGTTTACCTGATAAATTACTTTCTCCAACGGTGTGTCCGGTCCACGGCCCGCCCTGGTTTTTTTAATCAGGTCTGATGATTTATTTTCTCTAACTACAGTCACCACGGTATCATATGATTTCTCCTATGCAAATATTCCTCCTTTACGTCGGTCGAATGACTGGGGAAGGCGGAGCCTAGGAGGGATCATGTGACCAGCTTTGCGCCATTTCCTGTTGGGGAAGAGAATATCCCACAAGTAAGGATGACGCCGTGGACCGGACACACCGTTGGAGAAAGTAATTTATCAGGTAAACATAAATTCTGTTTTTTTATTTATGCTCCCTAAAACCAAAGGTCATGAATGAGGAACTTAATTTTGCTCCTTTTCTAGGCTGTTAACCGTAGATCATTGTTTATGGTCATAGTACACTTTGAGTATACTGATTATGAAATCCCCCTAAATTCATATTGTATCCTTGAGTAAATGAAAAAAGGTGTAATAGAGATGTAAAAAACACTCTGAGATTTATAATAATGTATAAGTTTTGCTGGAGTGCTGTGTTTAATAATGTTTACTAAAGTATGAATAATTTCACGAAAATATAAATATCCCTAAGCCTCAAATAAAGCCACTAGCAGTACAAAATTAGTATTGAAAAATGAACTTTAATGTCTCAAATTCACCCGGAGGAAAAGAAGGCGGAATTATACGTCTTTAAAGGGCGTCGGTACAGAGTGACGCCATCAAACTAAGCCGGACGAAGCCCCGTGTCTTTAGGGGTGAAATGTGCGTAGCAAGGCAGCTACACTTTTTTCTCAGCAGGATGCACCAGGACCCATGAAAGCCACCACAAACAGGTGAAGAATAATTCGGAAGTTTTGGATTGCCCGTCACGGTCTGGTAATCATAAGGTTTGAACGGCAACTGACCCCCCGCCGTCTTACACACAACACTGGATCTAAGCAAATTGGAACAGGAGGGTAAGGTGAATCACGTATAGAGCTCCACTCATGTATCAATTATCCTTCACGTTAAATACATGGATGGGCGTATGAAGGGCTGACCGCTTACCCGTCTTATAGTTATGCTATCAACGGACTATATATGGGGGATACTGCTTAACTTTAACCTTGCTTACTAACAGGGTTCCACGCCATATGAAATAAATTGCCTAAATGCTTGTGGATGCTTGCTTGTATATAAAGGGACGTACTATTGTGTGGAAATAGCCCAAACCTGGTGAATTATTACAACAGGTTGCTCCCTGATTCTTTAACTAAGGGTACCCTTTTTAACCTGCTTGGACTAAAGTACAGTTACCGCTTTTGTGGCTTTTTAGGAACTTATTTTTCTTTTTTTTTTTGCAATTGCAATATACATATATATTTTCTGCATTATTGTGTGTATTAATTAAATATTTTGTTCAATGCAATTATAGGCTGTGACCTTTTTTTGAAATTGTGACTTTTTAAGGTTTAAGTTCCAGGAAAGGGTAGACATAAGCCACCTGTGGGAGACACATATTTTTTTGCCACCTTCAGATGGTTTTCTCTTTTTTTTTTCTGTATTTATTCATACAATTATACTTCTGCAGCACTACACACTTACACAATTTTTTTTTCCAGCTCCATTCATCATTCATCCCTATTATATGTATATGTATATGTATATGTATATATATATATATATATATATATACATACATACAAACACTCTGCTAATCTGCATCTCCAGATCATATGAAAAAGAAAAAAGTATATGTCAAATTGTTAAAAGTTGAAAAATACAGCTTTATTTGGTACAAAAAATGTTAAAATCAGTTGCATGTAAAAACATGAAAGAAAAAACAAAAGGGAAAATCAGCTACAGTCCTGTAACTGACATAGAGCAACAGCAGCCAAACATGTTTCGGGCCTAGTGTCAGCCCTTGTTCACTGGCATAACTAGTGCTGGGAAAAGCCTTAATTTAAAGGTAAAGTTAATTATCAATTACATGCATCTGTTAAATTAACCCATGACTACCTAGATAGTCAAGGTTAAAGGTAAATTATCATTAATTGTTTTTTTGTTTCTTATATTAAACATTTTCATTTTAAAACAAACATAAATGTTAAGTGTGTTTATTTAAAACTGTCAGATGGCTAGATATATATGAAAAAAAATTTTTATTACTCTGATTTGATCCTAAATGGATGTAGAACTCAATCTCCACTTAAAGATATTTTTTACTTAAAGATATTGTTTTTTATACTTTAATTCATTTTCTCTTTTGTCAAAAAGGAGAGAAAATGAAAAAACCAATCATAAATCTATTAGTAAAATAAATCAACATCCATTATGGAATTTAGACCAAAGGGGTGCTTTGTTTTAAGATGGAAAATCCAAAACACTTCCCTTTGGTCCAAAAGTCTCTCTCTATCCCCCCCCTCTCCTGTGTCTAGGGACATGGTCAATGCCTTGTACTGTCAAGAGGGTATCATTAGAATTATGTTCCTCTCTAAAGTGCTTAGCTATTAGTGTATTGCAATCCGGGTTGCCAATATCTCTGAGATGTTGTAAGAACCTGTCACGCAGGGCACGTTTAGTGCGCCCCACGTACTGTTTTTTACATCCTTGGCATGTAAGTAAATAAATGACAAATTTGGTGTTACATGAAATGCTGAAGCGTATGTCAAACTCCCTATTTGTTGTACTTGATACAAATTTGGGACCCTGTTGGATGTGTTTGCAGGTTTTACAAATATTTCTCCAACATAGGTGTGTCCGGTCCACGGCGTCATCCTTACTTGTGGGATATTCTCTTCCCCAACAGGAAATGGCAAAGAGCCCAGCAAAGCTGGTCACATGATCCCTCCTAGGCTCCGCCTACCCCAGTCATTCTCTTTGCCGTTGTACAGGCAACATCTCCACGGAGATGGCTTAGAGTTTTTTAGTGTTTAACTGTAGTTTTTATTATTCAATCAAGAGTTTGTTATTTTAAAATAGTGCTGGTATGTACTATTTACTCTGAAACAGAAAAGAGATGAAGATTTCTGTTTGTAAGAGGAAAATGATTTTAGCAACCGTTACTAAAATCCATGGCTGTTCCACACAGGACTGTTGAGAGGAATTAACTTCAGTTGGGGGAACAGTGAGCAGTCTTTTGCTGCTTGAGGTATGACACATTCTAACAAGACGATGTAATGCTGGAAGCTGTCATTTTCCCTATGGGATCCGGTAAGCCATTTTTATTCAGACAGTAAATAAGGGCTTCACAAGGGCTTATTAAGGGCATTTTCTGGGCTAAATCGATTCATATATACACATATTTAGCCTTGAGGAATCATTTAATCTGGGTATTTTTGTAAAATAATATCGGCAGGTACTGTTTTAGACGCCTTATTCTCTAGGGGCTTTCCCTAATCATAGGCAGAGCCTCATTTTCGCGCCGGTATTGCGCACTTGTTTTTGAGAAGCATGACATGCAGTCGCATGTGTGAGGAGCTCTGATACATAGAAAAGACTTTCTGAAGGCGTCATTTGGTATCGTATTCCCCTTTGGGCTTGGTTGGGTCTCAGCAAAGCAGATACCAGGGACTGTAAAGGGGTTAAAGATAAAAACGGTTCCGGTTCCGTTATTTTAAGGGTTAAAGCTTCCAAATTTGGTGTGCAATACTTTTAAGGCTTTAAGACACTGTGGTGAAATTTTGGTGAATTTTGAACAATTCCTTCATACTTTTTCGCAATTGCAGTAATAAAGTGTGTTCAGTTTAAAATTTAAAGTGACAGTAACGGTTTTATTTTAAAACGTTTTTTGTACTTTGTTATCAAGTTTATGCCTGTTTAACATGTCTGAACTACCAGATAGACTGTGTTCTGAATGTGGGGAAGCCAAGGTTCCTTCTCATTTAAATAGATGTGATTTATGTGACACTGAAAATGATGCCCAAGATGATTCCTCAAGTGAGGGGAGTAAGCATGGTACTGCATCATTCCCTCCTTCGTCTACACCAGTCTTGCCCACTCAGGAGGCCCCTAGTACATCTAGCGCGCCAATACTCCTTACTATGCAACAATTAACGGCTGTAATGGATAATTCTATCAAAAACATTTTAGCCAAAATGCCCACTTATCAGCGCAAGCGCGACTGCTCTGTTTTAGATACTGAAGAGCATGGGGACGCTGATGATAATGGTTCTGAAATGCCCCTACACCAGTCTGAGGGGGCCAGGGAGGTTTTGTCTGAGGGAGAAATTTCAGATTCAGGGAAAATTTCTCAACAAGCTGAACCCGATGTGATTACATTTAAATTTAAGTTGGAACATCTCCGCGCTCTGCTTAAGGAGGTATTATCCACTCTGGATGATTGTGAGAATTTGATCATCCCAGAGAAACTATGTAAAATGGACAAGTTCCTAGAGGTCCCGGGGCTCCCAGAAGCTTTTCCTATACCCAAGCGGGTGGCGGACATTGTAAATAAAGAATGGGAAAGGCCCGGTATACCTTTCGTCCCTCCCCCCATATTTAAAAAATTGTTTCCTATGGTCGACCCCAGAAAGGACTTATGGCAGACAGTCCCCAAGGTCGAGGGAGCGGTTTCTACTTTAAACAAACGCACCACTATACCCATAGAAGATAGTTGTGCTTTCAAAGATCCTATGGATAAAAAATTAGAAGGTTTGCTTAAAAAGATGTTTGTTCAGCAAGGTTACCTTCTACAACCAATTTCATGCATTGTCCCTGTCACTACAGCCGCGTGTTTCTGGTTCGATGAGCTAGTAAAGGCGATCGATAGTGATTCTCCTCCTTATGAGGAGATTATGGACAGAATCCGTGCTCTCAAATTGGCCAATTCTTTCACCCTAGACGCCACTTTGCAATTGGCTAGGTTAGCGGCGAAAAATTCTGGGTTTGCTATTGTGGCGCGCAGAGCGCTTTGGTTGAAATCTTGGTCAGCGGATGCGTCTTCCAAGAACAAACTACTTAACATTCCTTTCAAGGGGAAAACGCTGTTTGGCCCTGACTTGAAAGAGATTATCTCTGATATCACTGGGGGTAAGGGCCACGCCCTTCCTCAGGATAGGTCTTTCAAGGCCAAAAATAAACCTAATTTTCGTCCCTTTCGTAGAAACGGACCAGCCCCAAGTGCTACGTCCTCTAAGCAAGAGGGTAATACTTCTCAAGCCAAGCCAGCCTGGAGACCAATGCAAGGCTGGAACAAGGGAAAGCAGGCCAAGAAACCTGCCACTGCTACCAAGACAGCATGAAATGTTGGCCCCCGATCCGGGACCGGATCTGGTGGGGGGCAGACTCTCTCTCTTTGCTCAGGCTTGGGCAAGAGATGTTCTGGATCCTTGGGCACTAGAAATAGTCTCCCAAGGTTATCTTCTGGAATTCAAGGGGCTTCCCCCAAGGGGGAGGTTCCACAGGTCTCAATTGTCTTCAGACCATATAAAGAGACAGGCATTCTTACATTGTGTAGAAGACCTGTTAAAAATGGGAGTGATTCATCCTGTTCCATTAGGAGAACAAGGGATGGGGTTCTACTCCAATCTGTTCATAGTTCCCAAAAAAGAGGGAACGTTCAGACCAATCTTAGATCTCAAGATCTTAAACAAGTTTCTCAAGGTTCCATCGTTCAAAATGGAAACCATTCGAACAATTCTTCCTTCCATCCAGGAAGGTCAATTCATGACCACGGTGGATTTAAAGGATGCGTATCTACATATTCCTATCCACAAGGAACATCATCGGTTCCTAAGGTTCGCATTCCTGGACAAGCATTACCAGTTCGTGGCGCTTCCTTTCGGATTAGCCACTGCTCCAAGGATTTTCACAAAGGTACTAGGGTCCCTTCTAGCGGTACTAAGACCAAGGGGCATTGCTGTAGTACCTTACTTGGACGACATTCTGATTCAAGCGTCGTCCCTTCCTCAAGCAAAGGCTCACACGGACATAGTCCTGGCCTTTCTCAGATCTCACGGATGGAAAGTGAACGTGGAAAAGAGTTCTCTATCTCCGTCGACAAGGGTTCCCTTCTTGGGAACAATAATAGACTCCTTAGAAATGAGGATTTTTCTGACAGAGGCCAGAAAAACAAAACTTCTAAACTCTTGTCAAACACTTCATTCCGTTCTTCTTCCTTCCATAGCGCAGTGCATGGAAGTAATGGGTTTGATGGTAGCGGCAATGGACATAGTTCCTTTTGCGCGCTTTCATCTAAGACCATTACAACTGTGCATGCTCAGTCAGTGGAATGGGGACTATACAGACTTGTCTCCGAAGATACAAGTAAATCAGAGGACCAGAGACTCACTCCGTTGGTGGCTGTCCCTGGACAACCTGTCACAAGGGATGACCTTCCGCAGACCAGAGTGGGTCATTGTCACGACCGACGCCAGTCTGATGGGCTGGGGCGCGGTCTGGGGACCCCTGAAAGCTCAGGGTCTTTGGTCTCGGGAAGAATCTCTTCTACCGATAAATATTCTGGAACTGAGAGCGATATTCAATGCTCTCAAGGCTTGGCCTCAGCTAGCAAAGGCCAAGTTCATACGGTTTCAATCAGACAACATGACGACTGTTGCGTACATCAACCATCAGGGGGAACAAGGAGTTCCCTGGCGATGGAAGAAGTGACCAAAATCATTCAATGGGCGGAGACTCACTCCTGCCACCTATCTGCAATCCACATCCCAGGAGTGGAAAATTGGGAAGCGGATTTTCTGAGTCGTCAGACATTACATCCGGGGGAGTGGGAACTCCATCCGGAAATCTTTGCCCAAATTACTCAACTGTGGGGCATTCCAGACATGGATCTGATGGCCTCTCGTCAGAACTTCAAGGTTCCTTGCTACGGGTCCAGATCCAGGGATCCCAAGGCGACTCTAGTAGATGCACTAGTAGCACCTTGGACCTTCAAACTAGCTTATGTATTCCCGCCGTTTCCTCTCATCCCCAGGCTGGTAGCCAGGATCAATCAAGAGAGGGCGTCGGTGATCTTGATAGCTCCTGCGTGGCCACGCAGGACTTGGTATGCAGATCTGGTGAATATGTCATCGGCTCCACCATGGAAGCTACCTTTGAGACGAGACCTTCTTATTCAAGGTCCGTTCGAACATCCGAATCTGATCTCACTCCAGCTGACTGCTTGGAGATTGAACGCTTGATCTTATCAAAACGAGGGTTCTCAGATTCTGTTATTGATACTCTTGTTCAGGCCAGAAAGCCTGTAACTAGAAAAATTTACCACAAAATATGGAAAAAATATATCTGTTGGTGTGAATCTAAAGGATTCCCTTGGGACAAGGTAAAGATTCCTAAGATTCTATCCTTTCTTCAAGAAGGATTGGAGAAAGGATTATCTGCAAGTTCCTTGAAGGGACAGATTTCTGCCTTGTCTGTGTTACTTCACAAAAAGCTGGCAGCTGTGCCAGATGTTCAATCCTTTGTTCAGGCTCTGGTTAGAATCAAGCCTGTTTACAAACCTTTGACTCCTCCTTGGAGTCTCAACTTAGTTCTTTCAGTTCTTCAGGGGGTTCCGTTTGAACCCTTACATTCCGTTGATATTAAGTTATTATCTTGGAAAGTTTTGTTTTTGGTTGCAATTTCTTCTGCTAGAAGAGTTTCAGAATTATCTGCTCTGCAGTGTTCTCCTCCTTATCTGGTGTTCCATGCAGATAAGGTGGTTTTACGTACTAAACCTGGTTTTCTTCCAAAAGTTGTTTCTAACAAAAACATTAACCAGGAGATAGTCGTACCTTCTTTGTGTCCGAAACCAGTTTCGAAGAAGGAACGTTTGTTGCACAATTTGGATGTTGTTCGCGCTCTAAAATTCTATTTAGATGCTACAAAGGATTTTAGACAAACATCTTCCTTGTTTGTTGTTTATTCTGGTAAAAGGAGAGGTCAAAAAGCAACTTCTACCTCTCTCTCTTTTTGGATTAAAAGCATCATCAGATTGGCTTATGTGACTGCCGGACGGCAGCCTCCTGAAAGAATCACAGCTCATTCCACTAGGGCTGTGGCTTCCACATGGGCCTTCAAGAACGAGGCTTCTGTTGATCAGATATGTAGGGCAGCGACTTGGTCTTCTCTGCACACTTTTACCAAATTTTACAAGTTTGATACTTTTGCTTCTTCTGAGGCTATTTTTGGGAGAAAGGTTTTGCAAGCCGTGGTGCCTTCCATTTAGGTGACCTGATTTGCTCCCTCCCTTCATCCGTGTCCTAAAGCTTTGGTATTGGTTCCCACAAGTAAGGATGACGCCGTGGACCGGACACACCTATGTTGGAGAAAACAGAATTTATGTTTACCTGATAAATTACTTTCTCCAACGGTGTGTCCGGTCCACGGCCCGCCCTGGTTTTTTAATCAGGTCTGATAATTTATTTTCTTTAACTACAGTCACCACGGTATCATATGGTTTCTCCTATGCAAATATTCCTCCTTAACGTCGGCGAATGACTGGGGTAGGCGGAGCCTAGGAGGGATCATGTGACCAGCTTTGCTGGGCTCTTTGCCATTTCCTGTTGGGGAAGAGAATATCCCACAAGTAAGGATGACGCCGTGGACCGGACACACCGTTGGAGAAAGTAATTTATCAGGTAAACATAAATTCTGTTTTCCTTGACATTTCATGGAACCTATTCTTCTCTTTAACCAAGATTGGTTAGTTTGTGACGGTAGCATTGAGGGAGCTAATAAGCTTCCTAAGGTCTTTGCTTTACGTGCTGAAAAATTACAGCCGTGTTGAACTATTTTGCTTAACTTGGCATCACTTTTTAAAATTGGCAAACAGTTACGAATAATGTCACAAATTTTGTTATAGTCTTTACTGTAATTTGTTGTAAAGTATGGTTTATTATTATTATATCTCTTATTCTGTGTTTTACTCACACATTTGGTAGTAAGAAGATCTCTGTTTAATTTATCCACTCTATTCTTGGTTTCCATTAATAATTTCATATCATAACTTCGGGCTTCCAATCTGTGGCCGGTGTTGGCTGCATGTGATTGAAATTTGTCCTCAGTGGTGCAATTCCTTTTAGTCCTAATCATTTGGCCATAGGGTATGGAATTGATGGTGTGTTTTGGGTGACAGGAGGAAGAGTGAAGAATGGTATTACCCGCTGAACTCTTTCTGTATAACTCTACCTCCAAAGAATGTGTGTCAGTATGTGAAGTGAGTGTGATATCCAAAAAGTTTAGGCAATCACTACTTTCAAACATGGTGAATTTAAGGTTTAGATTATTGCTGTTGGCGTGTTCAAGGAACAGTAGAACCGAATGACTGCCCCCATCCCACACCAAAAGCAAATCATCTATATACCTACCAAAATAAACAATGTTCTCACGAAAGGGATTAGTATCCCCAAAGACGTGGCACAGCTCCCAAAACCCCATATACAAATTTGTATATTAGGGTGCGAATTTCGCACCCATGGCTGTGCCACGTCTCTGGAGATAGTACTTGCCCTCAAACATAAACAAATTGTGTGTAAGTAAATATTCAACAGCAGTGTACAAAAATTGAATTGTCAAAAAATCATAAGTAGTGAAATTCGTAAGGAAAAACATTAATGCTTGTAATCCCATATCGTGAGGGATGGATGTGTATAATGATGTCACATCCATTGTGACTAATCTGTAATTCTCACACCAAGTTATGTGTTCGACCGGTGCAATAAGTGCTGTAGTGTCTCGTAAATAACCATATAGATTAGTAACTATAGGCTGTAAAAACGTATCAACTAGATCCGAAAGTCTTTCATTAAGTGAACCAATACCGGCCACGATCGGACAGCCCGGAGGGTTTTTGGGATCTTTGTGAAGTTTTGGCAAGTGGTGTGTGTGTGTATATATATATATATATATATATATGTGTGTGTGTATATATATATATATATATATATATATATATATATATATATATATATATATATATATATATATATATATATATATATATATATATATATATATATATATATATATATATATAGTGTGTGTGTGTATATGTGTATGTATATGTATATATATATTTATTTCATGTAATTGGCAAGAGTCCATGAGCTAGTGACGTATGGGATATACAATCCTACCAGGAGGGGCAAAGTTTCCCAAACCTCAAAATGCCTATAAATACACCCCTCACCACACCCACAATTCAGTTTTACAAACTTTGCCTCCTATGGAGGTGGTGAAGTAAGTTTGTGCTAGATTTCTATGTTGATATGCGCTTCTCAGCATGTTGAAGCCCGGTTCCTCTGAGTGCAGTGAATGTCAGAGGGATGTGAAGGGAGTATCACCTATTGAATACAATGGTCTTCCTAACGGGGATCTATTTCATAGGTTCTCTGTTATCGGTCGTAGAGATTCATCTCTTACCTCCCTTTTCAGATCGACGATATACTCTTATATACCATTACCTCTACTGATTTTCGTTTCGGTACTGGTTTGGCTATCTGCTATATGTGGATGGGTGTCTCTTGGTAAGTATGTCTCATTTACTTAAGACACTCTCAGCTATGGTTTGGCACTTTATATATAAAGTTCTAAATATATGTACTTATATTTGCCATGATTCAGGTTTATCAGTATATTTCCTTTTTGCAGACTGTCAGTTTCACATCTGGGAAATGCTTTTTAAAAAAAAATATTTTTTTTAACGGAGGTTTTCAAATTGACTTTCTATTTTGCGGGCTGTATTAGGCTTGCCTGAGCGCAAAATGCTATAATTTATTGCGTCATTCTTGGCGCAAGACTTTTTTTGGTGCGAAAATTACGTTTGACGCAAATTCGTCATTTCCGGCGTCTTAGTTGGCGCCGAGTCTTTTCACGATGTTGCGTCATCTATGACGCTCGAGTTTCGTTCTGGACGTTTTTGGCACCAAAAAATATTTGTCAGTTTGTGGTGTGTCATACTTGGCTCCAAACATTTTTTTCATTATTTAAGACCTCATTCCTTTTGCCTCTGGTCTTTTTTTCTGTCAGAGGCTTATTCTGTTTGCATATTTTCCCATTACTGAAACTGTCATATAAGGAAATTGATAATTTTGCTTTATATGTTTTTTCTTTTACATACTGCAAGATGTTTCAATCTGATCCTGTCTCAGAATCTACTACTGGAATCCTGCTGCCTGATATCGGTTCTACCAAAGCTAAGTACATTTGTTGTAAACTTGTGGTAACTGTTCCTCCAGCTGTGGTTTGTAACAGTTGTCATGATAAACTTTTACATGCAGAGAATGTTTCCATTAGTAGTAGTAGTTCATTACATGTTGCTGGTCCATCAACATCTAATTCTCAGGATATTCCTGTAAATTTAAGAGAATTTATTTCTGATTCCATTCAGAAGGCTTTGTCTGCCATTCCGCCTTCTAATAAACGTAAAAGGTCTTTTAAAACTTCTCATAGAGTTGATGAATTTTCTAATGACCGACAACATACTGATTTATCTATCTCTGATGAGGATCTGTCTGATTCAGAGGATGGAAGAGAAGTGTAGGATCCTACTGCTCCAGCACAAATGCTTCCTCAGTCCGTCTAAACTGGAAGTATACTGTAAGGCCGTTTGAGCTGCCCTTGGAGTGCCGTAGCCGAATAGTGCCGAATCACAACACCAGATCGTGAGAGAGAAGAATGACAGGCACTGCAGACCAGGTTTTGTTGCATATAAAAATCCCAATTTATTTGAAATAAAAACGGTAAATACCAATCCAAAAAGTAGGGACCTAGGTAAAGGTGACTCACAAACTGGCTATGGTGGTGCACAGGAGACTGATGCGTTTCGTGCCCCCCTACAGGCGCTTACTCAGACACAGTACAGGTAGGTCATAGGTGCTATAAATACACATACAGGCGGCAAATTAAAAAAGGGAATTAACCCTATGCATCCTGTACCAAAGCAGGAACAGGCCTAAAACAGATGTATGCTTGTGATATAGCAAACAGAAAGATTTGTACAAGCAGAATCCTCTTCCGGGGAGACCCATTGTCTCTGGAGTGGGGTCTCTTTTTGAACCTTTGGGGTCATGGCTAGATGGCATCTTACAACCTTTGGCGATCAAACAGCTATCCTACCTCAGGGACAGCTCCCACCTTATACATACTATTCAATCCATAGTCTGGGAACCTCAATATACTTGGCTGGTAGTGGACATCAGCTCACTGTACACCTCTATACCACAACACCTTGGTATAGAAGCTGTGGAATTTTTTCTGGACAGAGAACTTACCCTAGAGCACGAAATCAAAAAATACATTGGTGATATTTTAAGATTCGCATTATCTCACAACTACTTCATGTATGTGGGGCAAAATTTGCCCCTGCGTTCGCAAACTTGTATGTCTCTTGGTGGGAGCTATCGTATGTATACAGTGTTCTTAATCCCTGGTTAGAGGACATACTACTATTTGTAAGGTATATTGATGACCTCTTGATCATCTTTAAGAGACCTGTTGATGAGGTTTTATTCAAGAGGTGTTTAGGCTTCTTGGATAACAATTTCATGAACCTTAAGTTCACAGGCAATTTCAGCCAAACAGAGGTCAACTACCTTGATCTTACTCTATTTAGTAGTGGCAACAAAGTATACACAAAAACATATCGCAAACCCAGTGCAGGCAACACAATACTGCATGCCACCTCTCAACACCCAAGTCATCTCATTAAAGCCGTCCCCAGAGAACAATTCATAAGGTTGAAAAGGAATACTCAGTCCTTAGACACTTATGAAAAACAATCTCTAGATCTCAAAAATAAATTAATTGCCAGAGGTTGCAATGAGCTAGCTCTTGAAAAGTGTAGAGTGGAGATTAAAACTTATGATATCAACACACGAAAGCCTTGCGATAAATCTTTCAATGAAGCGGTTGTTTTCACTACTGAATATAGCAGCCAATATGATAGCCAAAATTCTTAAAAAACATTTACACGTTCTACAAGGAGACACTATCCTAGCTCCCTTAATTAAGGATTGTAGATTTGTGGCCAAAAACTTTGGCACGTAGTCTTTCACCCAGCCATGTTACTAGAATACGCCCCACGGGCACACGATGGCTTAGTAGACATGGAAATTTCAAATGCCTCAGTAGAAACTGTGGCATATGTTCCTCGGTCACAATTGGCAACCATTTTGAGAGCAGCATCACACATAAGAGGTATACTACCAATTTTTATGCAAATTGTGGCACAACATTTGCCGTGTACCTACTTACATGCAAATTATGCCATCGCCAATATGTTGGTCAGACCTCTAGAGAGGTCAGACGGAGGTTTGGTGAACACCTAAGGGACACTAAGAACTATGTCAAGGAATCTGCTATTGCAAATCACTTTAATGGAGAGCACTTTACTAATATAGCAAATCTATCAATCAGCATTATTGACATAGCTCTTGTGCCACTTGGGGGCAGTAATAGGTACACCATTCTGCAAAGAAAGGAGATCTATTGGATCTTGCAACTTCAACCAGAAGCCCGATGGGCATTAATAGAGAATGTGATATTGACTATTTCATTAATGATACATAGCATCTACTCATTGTGGTCCATTTTGAATGCAGTTTATATGACATATTTCTGTTATCAATTGTCTAACCCTTAAGGTATATCATATATAAGCTTGTCCCTTAGTGATAATATAATTGTCAGTGCCCATGTTCAAAATATATTGCAATAGTTTTTTTCTAAAGATCATATTTTCTTTATATATTATTTTAATATATATATTTTTTCCTTCTAAGTATATTAGTAAGGGCTTTTTAAAAGCATTTATTCTCACTAATTAGGAATATGTCTAAGGTTTATTGATATGTCATGTATATCTTTCTGTAATGTCTTTTTCACAAAAGTTTTCTTACAATTCTTTCATAATGTTTTTATCACAATGTCTTTGTCATTATTGCCAATTCTTTAAGATTTAACACTTGATTTTTTGTTAAAGCTCCCATACTTTTCTGTATATCAGTCCGTTAAGATTCTGCTTGTACAAATCTTTCTGTTGGCTATATCACAAGCATACATCTGTTTTAGGCCTGTTCCTGCTTTGGTACAGGATGCATAGGGTTAATTCCCTCTTTTAATTTGCCGCCTGTATGTGTGTTTCTTTCATGTAATTAGCAAGAGTCCATGAGCTAGTGACGTATGGGATATACATTCCTACCAGGAGGGGCAAAGTTTCTCAAACCTCAAAATGCCTATAAATACACCCCTCACCACACCCACAATTCAGTTTTACAAACTTTGCCTCCCATGGAGGTGGTGAAGTAAGTTTGTGCTAGATTCTACGTTGATATGCGCTTCGCAGCAGGTTGAAGCCCGGTTTTCCTCTGAGTGCAGTGAATGTCAGAGGGATGTGAAGAGAGTATTGCCTATTTGAATTCAATGGTCTTCCTCTAGGGGATCTATTTCATAGGTTCTATGTTATCGGTCGTTCTTCTCCTACCTCCCTTTTCAGATCGACGATATACTCTTATATACCATTACCTCTACTGATTCTCGTTTCAGTACTGGTTTGGCTATCTACTATATGTAGATGAGTGTCCTGGGGTAAGTAAGTCTTATTTTTTGTGACACTCTAAGCTATGGTTGGGCACTTTATATGTAAAGTTCTAAATATATGTGTTTAAACTTATATTTGCCATGATTCAGGATAATCAGTATTCCTTCATTCAGACTGTCAGTTTCATTATTTGGAATAATGCATATGAATAAATATTCTTACCTTGAAAATTTTCAATTGACTTTTTTTCCCTGCGGGCTGTTAGGCTCGCGGGGGCAGAAAATGCTTCATTTCTCCAACATAGGTGTGTCCGGTCCACGGCGTCATCCTTACTTGTGGGATATTCTCTTCCCCAACAGGAAATGGCAAAGAGCCCAGCAAAGCTGGTCACATGATCCCTCCTAGGCTCCGCCTTCCCCAGTCATTCTCTTTGCCGTTGTACAGGCAACATCTCCACGGAGATGGCTTAGAGTTTTTTAGTGTTTAACTGTAGTTTTTATTATTCAATCAAGAGTTTGTTATTTTAAAATAGTGCTGGTATGTACTATTTACTCTGAAACAGAAAAGAGATGAAGATTTCTGTTTGTAAGAGGAAAATGATTTTAGCAACCGTTACTAAAATCGATGGCTGTTCCACACAGGACTGTTGAGAGGAATTAACTTCAGTTGGGGGAACAGTGAGCAGACTTTTGCTGCTTGAGGTATGACACATTCTAACAAGACGATGTAATGCTGGAAGCTGTCATTTTCCCTATGGGATCCGGTAAGCCATTTTTATTACAGACAGTAAATAAGGGCTTCACAAGGGCTTTTTAAGACTGTAGACATTTTCTGGGCTAAATCGATTTATATATAAACATATTTTATACTCCATAGCCTTGAGGAATTATTTTAATCTTGGGAATTTTGTAAAATAACCGGCAGGCACTGTATTGGACACCTTATGCTCTAGGGGCTTTCCCTAATCATAGGCAGAGTCTCATTTTCGCGCCTGTATTGCGCACTTGTTTTTGAGAAGCATGACATGCCGATGCATGTGTGAGGAGCTCTGATACATAGAAAAGACTTTCTGAAGGCGTCATTTGGTATCGTATTCCCCTTTGGGCTTGGTTGGGTCTCAGCAAAGCAGATACCAGGGACTGTAAAGGGGTTAAATAGAAAAACGGCTCAGGTTCCGTTATTTTAAGGGTTAAAGCTTCCAAATTTGGTGTGCAATACTTTTAAGGCTTTAAGACACTGTGGTGAAATTTTGGTGAATTTTGAACAATTCCTTCATACTTTTTCGCAATTGCAGTAATAAAGTGTGTTCAGTTTAAAATTTAAAGTGACAGTAACGGTTTTATTTTAAAACGTTTTTTGTACTTTGTTATCAAGTTTATGCCTGTTTAACATGTCTGAACTGCCAGATAGACTGTGTTCTGAATGTGGGGAAGCCAAGGTTCCTTCTCATTTAAATAGATGTGATTTATGTGACACAAAATTTAGAGAAAATGATGCCCAAGATGATTCCTCAAGTGAGGGGAGTAAGCATGGTACTGCATCATCCCCTCCTTCGTCTACACCAGTCTTGCCCACACAGGAGGCCCCTAGTACATCTAGCGCGCCAATACTCCTTACTATGCAACAATTAACGGCTGTAATGGATAATTCTATCAAAAACATTTTAGCCAAAATGCCCACTTATCAGCGAAAGCGCGACTGCTCTGTTTTAGAAAATACTGAAGAGCATGAGGACGCTGAGGATATTGTTTCTGAAGGGCCCCTACACCAGTCTGAGGGGGCCAGGGAGGTTTTGTCTGAGGGAGAAATTTCAGATTCAGGGAAAATTTCTCAACAAGCTGAACCTGATGTGATTACATTTAAATTTAAGTTGGAACATCTCCGCGCTCTGCTTAAGGAGGTGTTATCCACTCTGGATGATTGTGAGAATTTGGTCATCCCAGAGAAACTATGTAAAATGGACAAGTTCCTTGAGGTCCCGGGGCCCCCCGAAGCTTTTCCTATACCCAAGCGGGTGGCGGACATTGTAAAAAAGATCCTATGGATAAAAAATTAGAAGGTTTGCTTAAAAAGATGTTTGTTCAGCAAGGTTACCTTCTACAACAAATTTCATGCATTGTCCCTGTCACTACAGCCGTGTGTTTCTGGTTCGATGAGCTAGAAAAGGCGATCACTAGTAATTCTCCTTCTTATGAGGAGATTATGGACAGAATCCGTGCTCTCAAATTGGCTAATTCTTTCACCCTAGACGCCACTTTGCAATTGGCTAGGTTAGCGGCGAAAAATTCTGGGTTTGCTATTGTGGCGCGCAGAGCGCTTTGGTTAAAATCTTGGTCAGCGGATGCGTCTTCCAAGAACAAATTGCTTAACATTCCTTTCAAGGGGAAAACGCTGTTTGGACCTGACTTGAAAGAGATTATCTCTGATATCACTGGGGGCAAGGGCCACGCCCTTCCTCAGGATAGGTCTTTCAAGGCCAAAAATAAACCTAATTTTCGTCCCTTTCGTAGAAACGGACCAGCCCCAAGTGCTACGTCCTCTAAGCAAGAGGGTAATACTTCTCAAGCCAAGCCAGCCTGGAGACCAATGCAAGGCTGGAACAAGGGAAAGCAGGCCAAGAAACCTGCCACTGCTACCAAGACAGCATGAGATGTTGGCCCCCGATCCGGGACCGGATCTGGTGGGGGGCAGACTCTCTCTCTTCGCTCAGGCTTGGGCAAGAGATGTTCTGGATCCTTGGGCGCTAGAAATAGTCTCCCAAGGTTATCTTCTGGAATTCAAGGGGCTTCCCCCAAGGGGGAGGTTCCACAGGTCTCAATTGTCTTCAGACCACATAAAAAAACAGGCATTCTTACATTGTGTAGAAGACCTGTTAAAAATGGGAGTGATTCATCCTGTTCCATTAGAAGAACAAGGGATGGGGTTCTACTCCAATCTGTTCGTAGTTCCCAAAAAAGAGGGAACGTTCAGACCAATCTTAGATCTCAAGATCCTAAACAAGTTTCTCAAGGTTCCATCGTTCAAAATGGAAACCATTCGAACAATTCTTCCTTCCATCCAGGAAGGTCAATTCATGACCACGGTGGATTTAAAGGATGCGTATCTACATATTCCTATCTACAAGGAACATCATCGGTTCCTAAGGTTCGCATTCCTGGACAAGCATTACCAGTTCGTGGCACTTCCGTTCGGATTAGCCACTGCTCCAAGGATTTTCACAAAGGTACTAGGGTCCCTTCTAGCGGTGCTAAGACCAAGGGGCATTGCAGTAGTACCTTACTTGGACGACATTCTGATTCAAGCGTTGTCCCTTCCTCAAGCAAAGGCTCACACGGACATTGTCCTGGCCTTCCTCAGATCTCACGGATGGAAAGTGAACGTAGAAAAGAGTTCTCTATCTCAGTCAACGAGGGTTCCCTTCTTGGGAACAATAATAGACTCCTTAGAAATGAGGATTTTTCTGACAGAGGCCAGAAAAACAAAACTTCTAAACTCTTGTCAAATACTTCATTCCGTTCCTCTTCCTTCCATAGCGCAGTGCATGGAAGTGATAGGTTTGATGGTAGCGGCAATGGACATAGTTCCTTTTGCGCGCATTCATCTAAGACCATTACAACTGTGCATGCTCAGTCAGTGGAATGGGGACTATACAAGTAAATCAGAGGACCAGAGATTCACTCCGTTGGTGGCTGTCCCTGGACAACCTGTCACAGGGGATGAGCTTCCGCAGACCAGAGTGGGTCATTGTCACGACCGACGCCAGTCTGATGGGCTGGGGCGCGGTCTGGGGACCCCTGAAAGTTCAGGGTCTTTGGTCTCGGGAAGAATCTCTTCTACCGATAAATATTCTGGAACTGAGAGCGATACTCAATGCTCTCAAGGCTTGGCCTCAGCTAGCAAAGGCCAAGTTCATACGGTTTCAATCAGACAACATGACGACTGTTGCGTACATCAACCATCAGGGGGGAACAAGGAGTTCCCTGGCGATGGAAGAAGTGACCAAAATCATTTAATGGGCGGAGACTCACTCCTGCCACTTGTCTGCAATCCACATCCCAGGAGTGGAAAATTGGGAAGCGGATTTTCTGAGTCATCAGACATTACATCCGGGGGAGTGGGAACTCCATCCGGAAATCTTTGCCCAAATTACTCAATTGTGGGGCATTCCAGACATGGATCTGATGGCCTCTCGTCAGAACTTCAAGGTTCCTTGCTACGGGTCCAGATCCAGGGATCCCAAGGCGACTCTAGTAGATGCACTAGTAGCACCTTGGACCTTCAAACTAGCTTATGTATTCCCGCCGTTTCCTCTCATCCCCAGGCTGGTAGCCAGGATCAATCAGGAGAGGGCATCGGTGATCTTGATAGCTCCTGCGTGGCCACGCAGGACTTGGTATGCAGACCTGGTGAATATGTCATCGGCTCCACCATGGAAGCTACCTTTGAGACGAGACCTTCTTGTTCAAGGTCCGTTCGAACATCTGAATCTGGTCTCACTCCAACTGACTGCTTGGAGATTGAACGCTTGATCTTATCAAAGCGAGGGTTCTCAGATTCTGTTATTGATACTCTTGTTCAGGCCAGAAAGCCTGTAACTAGAAAAATTTACCACAAAATATGGAAAAAATATATCTGTTGGTGTGAATCTAAAGGATTCCCTTGGGACAAGGTAAAAATTCCTAAGATTCTATCCTTTCTTCAAGAAGGATTGGAGAAAGGATTATCTGCAAGTTCCTTGAAGGGACAGATTTCTGCCTTGTCTGTGTTACTTCACAAAAAGCTGGCAGCTGTGCCAGATGTTCAAGCCTTTGTTCAGGCTCTGGTTAGAATCAAGCCTGTTTACAAACCTTTGACTCCTCCTTGGAGTCTCAATTTAGTTCTTTCAGTTCTTCAGGGGGTTCCGTTTGAACCCTTACATTCCGTTGATATTAAGTTATTATCTTGGAAAGTTTTGTTTTTGGTTGCAATTTCTTCTGCTAGAAGAGTTTCAGAATTATCTGCTCTGCAGTGTTCTCCTCCTTATCTGGTGTTCCATGCAGATAAGGTGGTTTTACGTACTAAACCTGGTTTTCTTCCGAAAGTTGTTTCTAACAAAAACATTAACCAGGAGATAGTCGTGCCTTCTTTGTGTCCGAATCCAGTTTCAAAGAAGGAACGTTTGTTGCACAATTTGGATGTTGTTCGCGCTCTAAAATTCTATTTAGATGCTACAAAGGATTTTAGACAAACATCTTCCTTGTTTGTTGTTTATTCTGGTAAAAGGAGAGGTCAAAAAGCAACTTCTACCTCTCTCTCTTTTTGGATTAAAAGCATCATCAGATTGGCTTATGAGACTGCCGGACGGCAGCCTCCTGAAAGAATCACAGCTCATTCCACTAGGGCTGTGGCTTCCACATGGGCCTTCAAGAACGAGGCTTCTGTTGATCAGATATGTAAGGCAGCGACTTGGTCTTCACTGCACACTTTTACCAAATTTTACAAGTTTGATACTTTTGCTTCTTCTGAGGCTATTTTTGGGAGAAAGGTTTTGCAAGCCGTGGTGCCTTCCATTTAGGTGACCTGATTTGCTCCCTCCCTTCATCCGTGTCCTAAAGCTTTGGTATTGGTTCCCACAAGTAAGGATGACGCCGTGGACAGGACACACCTATGTTGGAGAAAACAGAATTTATGTTTACCTGATAAATTACTTTCTCCAACGGTGTGTCCGGTCCACGGCCCGCCCTGGTTTTTTAATCAGGTCTGATAATTTATTTTCTTTAACTACAGTCACCACGGTATCATATGGTTTCTCCTATGCAAATATTCCTCCTTTACGTCGGTCGAATGACTGGGGAAGGCGGAGCCTAGGAGGGATCATGTGACCAGCTTTGCTGGGCTCTTTGCCATTTCCTGTTGGGGAAGAGAATATCCCACAAGTAAGGATGACGCCGTGGACCGGACACACCGTTGGAGAAAGTAATTTATCAGGTAAACATAAATTCTGTTTTTATTGCGTCATTTTTGGCGCGAACTTTTTTGGCGCAAAATTTGGTCATTTCCGGCGTCCTAGTTGACGCTGGAAGTTGTTCGTAGTTACGTCATTTTTCTCTTGTTAAGTGTATCCAGTCCACGGATCATCCATTACTTGTGGGATATTCTCCTTCCCAACAGGAAGTTGCAAGAGGATCACCCACAGCAGAGCTGCTATATAGCTCCTCCCCTCACTGCCATATCCAGTCATTCTCTTGCAACTCTCAACTAAGATGGAGGTCGTAAGAGGACTGTGGTGTTTTATACTTAGTTTATTTCTTCAATCAAAAGTTTGTTATTTTTAAATGGTACCGGAGTGTACTGTTTATCTCAGGCAGTATTTAGAAGAAGAATCTGCCTGCCTTTTCTATGATCTTAGCAGAAGTAACTAAGATCCTTTGCTGTTCTCACATATTCTGAGGAGTGAGGTAACTTCAGAGGGGGAATAGCATGCAGGTTTTCCTGTAATAAGGTATGTGCAGTTAAAATATTTTTCTAGGGATGGAATTTGCTAGAAAATGCTGCTGATACCGAAGTAATGTAAGTAAAGCCTTAAATGCAGTGATAGCGACTGGTATCAGGCTTATTAATAGAGATACATACTCTTATAAAAGTGTATTTTAAAACGTTTGCTGGCATGTTTAATCGTTTTTTACATATGTTTGGTGATAAAACTTATTGGGGCCTAGTTTTTTCCACATGGCTGGCTTGAATTTTGCCTAGAAACAGTTCCCTGAGGCTTCCCACTGTTGTAATATGAGTGGGAGGGGCCTATTTTGGTGTTTTTTTGCACAGCAAAAATTACAGACACAGACTTCCAGCTTCTTCCTGCATGTTCCAGGACTTTTCTGAAGCACTCAAAAGGCTTCAAAAGTCGTATTGAGGGAGGTAAAAAGCCACAGTAGAGCTGTGGCAGTTGTGACTGTTTAAAAAACGTTTTTGTCATTTGTTATTCCGTTTTTGGTATTAAGGGGTTAATCATCCATTTGCAAGTGGGTGCAATGCTCTGCTAACTTATTAAATACACTGTAAAAATTTTGTTAGTGTAACTGCATTTTTTCACTGTTATTTCAAAATTTGGGAAAATTTGTGTTTCTTAAAGGCGCAGTAACGTTTTTTTATATTGCTTGTAAACTTGTTTTAAAGTGTTTTCCAAGCTTGCTAGTCTCATTGCTAGTCTGTTTAAACATGTCTGACATAGAGGAACCTACTTGTTCATTATGTTTGAAAGCCATGGTGGAGCCCCATAGGAGAATGTGTACTAAATGTATTGATTTCACTTTAAACAGTAAAGATCAGTCTTTATCTATAAAAGAATTATCACCAGAGGGTTCTGTCGAGGGGGAAGTTATGCCGACTAACTCTCCCCACGTGTCAGACCCTTCGCCTCCCGCTCAGGGGACGCACGCTAATATGGCGCCAATTACATCAGGGACGCCCATAGCGATTACCTTGCAGGACATGGCTGCAATCATGAATAATACCCTGTCAGAGGTATTATCTAGATTGCCTGAATTAAGAGGCAAGCGCGATAGCTCTGGGGTTAGGAGAGATACAGAGCGCGCAAATGCTGTTAGAGCCATGTCTGATACTGCGTCACCGTATGCAGAACATGAGGACGGAGAGCTTCAGTCTGTGGGTGACATCTCTGACTCGGGGAAACCTGATTCAGAGATTTCTACTTTTAAATTTAAGCTTGAGAACCTCCGTGTATTGCTTGGGGAGGTATTAGCTGCTCTGAATGACTGTAACACAGTTGCAATTCCAGAGAAATTGTGTAGGCTGGATAGATACTATGCGGTGCCGGTGTGTACTGACGTTTTTCCTATACCTAAAAGGCTTACAGAAATTATTAGCAAGGAGTGGGATAGACCCGGTGTGCCCTTTTCCCCACCTCCTATATTTAGAAAATGTTTCCAATAGACGCCACTACACGGGACTTATGGCAGACGGTCCCTAAGGTGGAGGGAGCAGTTTCTACTTTAGCAAAGCAGACCACTATCCCGGTTGAGGACAGTTATGCTTTTCAGATCCAATGGATAAAAAATTGGAGGGTTACCTTAAGATAATGTTTATTCAACAAGGTTTTATTTTACAGCCCCTTGCATGCATTGCGCCTGTCACTGCTGCGGCGGCATTCTGGTTTGAGGCCCTGGAAGAGGCCATCCAGACAGCTCCATTGAATGAAATTATTGACAAGCTTAGAACGCTTAAGCTAGCTAAATCATTTGTTTCTGATGCCATTGTTCATTTGACTAAACTAACAGCTAAGAATTCCGGATTCGCCATCCAGGCGCGTAGGGCGCTATGGCTTAAATCCTGGTCAGCTGACGTGACTTCAAAGTCTAAATTACTCAACATTCCTTTCAAGGGGCAGACCTTATTCAGGCCTGGCTTGAAGGAAATTATTGCTGACATTACTGGAGGCAAGGGTCATACCCTTCCTCAGGACAGGGCCAAATCAAAGGCCAAACAGTCTAATTTTCGTGCCTTTCGAAATTTCAAGGCAGGAGCAGCATCAACTTCCTCCGCTTCAAAACAAGAGGGAACTGTTGCTCATTCCAGACAGGCCTGGAAACCTAACCAGTCCTGGAACAAGGGCAAGCAGGCCAGGAAGCCTGCTGCTGCCCCCAAGACAGCATGAAGGAACGGCCCCCTATCCGTGAAACGGATCTAGTGGGGGGCAGACTTTCTCTCTTCACCCAGGCGTGGGCAAGAGATGTTCAGGATCCCTGGGCGTTGGAGATCATATCTCAGGGATATCTTCTGGACTTCAAAGCTTCCCCTCCACAAGGGAGATTTCATCTTTCAAGGTTATCATCAAACCAGATAAAGAAAGAGGCATTCCTAAGCTGTGTGCAAGACCACCTAGTAATGGGAATGATCCATTCAGTTCCGCGGACGGAACAAGGACAGAGATTTTATTCAAATCTGTTTGTGGTTCCCAAGAAAGAGGGAAACTTCAGACCAATCTTGGATCTAAAGATCTTAAACAAATTCCTCAGAGTTCCATCATTCAAAATGGAAACTATTCGGACCATCCTACCCATGATCCAAGAGGGTCAGTACATGACCACAGTGGACTTAAAGGATGCCTACCTTCACATACCGATTCACAAAGATCATCATCGGTTCCTAAGGTTTGCCTTTCTCGACAGGCATTACCAATTTGTAGCTCTTCCCTTCGGGTTGGCCACTGCCCTGAGAATTTTTACAAAGGTTCTGGGCTCACTTCTGGCGGTTCTAAGACCGCGAGGCATAGCGGTGGCTCCGTATCTAGACGACATCCTGATACAGGCGTCAAGCTTTCAAATTGCCAAGTCTCATACAGAGATAGTTCTGGCATTTCTGAGGTCGCATGGGTGGAAAGTGAACGTGGAAAAGAGTTCTCTATCACCACTCACAAGAGTCTCCTTCCTAGGGACTCTTATAGATTCTGTAGAGATGAAAATTTACCTGACGGAGTCCAGGTTATCAAAACTTCTCTTCTCTGGTGGCTTTCTCGGGTCCATCTGTCCAAGGGTATGACCTTTCGCAGGCTAGATTGGACGATTCTAACAGATGCCAGCCTTCTAGGTTGGGGCGCTGTCTGGAACTCCCTGAAGGCTCAGGGATCGTGGACTCAGGAGGAGAAACTCCTCCCAATAAATATTCTGGAGTTAAGAGCAATATTCAATGCTCTTCTAGCTTGGCCTCAGTTAGCAACACTGAGGTTCATCAGATTTCAGTCGGACAACATCACGACTGTGGCTTACATCAACCATCAAGGGGGAACCAGGAGTTCCCTAGCGATGTTAGAAGTCTCAAATATAATTCTCTGGGCAGAGTCTCACTCTTGCCACCTGTCAGCGATCCACATCCCAGGCGTAGAGAACTGGGAGGCGGATTTTCTAAGTCGTCAGACTTTTCATCCGGGGGAGTGGGAACTCCATCCGGAGGCGTTTGCTCAACTGGTCCATCGTTGGGGCAAACCAGAACTGGATCTCATGGCGTCTCGCCAGAACTCCAAGCTTCCTTCTTACGGATCCAGGTCCAGGGACCCGGGAGCAACGCTGATAGATGCTCTAGCAGCTCATTGGTTCTTCAACCTAGCCTATGTGTTTCCACCGTTTCCTCTGCTCCCTCGACTGATTGCCAAAATCAAACAGGAGAGAGCATCGGTGATTCTGATAGCGCCTGTGTGGCCACGCAGGACCTGGTATGCAGACCTAGTGGACATGTCATCTCTTCCACCATGGACTCTGCCTATGAGGCAGGACCTTCTAATACAAGGTCCTTTCAATCATCCAAATCTACTTTCTCTGAGACTGACTGCATGGAGATTGAACGCTTGATTCTATCAAGGTGTGGCTTCTCTGAGTCAGTCATTGATACCTTAATACAGGCTTGGAAGCCTGTCACCAGGAAAATCTACCATAAGATATGGCGTAAATATCTTTATTGGTGTGAATCCAAGAGTTACTCATGGAGTAAGGTTAGGATTCCTAGGATATTGTCCTTTCTCCAAGAGGGTTTGGACAAAGGCTTATCAGCTAGTTCTTTAAAAGGACAGATCTCTGCTCTGTCTATTCTTTTGCACAAGCATCTGGCAGAAGTTCCAGACGTCCAGGCTTTTTGTCAGGCTTTGGTTAGGATTAAGCCTGTGTTTAAAACTGTTGCTCCCCCGTGGAGCTTAAACTTGGTTCTTAAAGTTCTTCAGGGAGTTCCGTTTGAACCCCTTCATTCCATTGATATTAAACTTTTATCTTGGAAAGTTCTGTTTTTGATGGCTATTTCCTCGGCTCGAAGAGTCTCTGAGTTATCTGCCTTACATTGTGATTCTCCTTATCTGATTTTTCATTCAGACAAGGTAGTTCTGCGTTCCAAACCTGGGTTTTTACCTAAGGTGGTTTCTAACATGAATATCAATCAAGAGATTGTTGTTCCATCATTGTGTCCTAATCCTTCTTCAAAGAAGGAACGTCTTTTGCATAATCTGGACGTAGTCCGTGCCTTGAAGTTTTACTTACAGGCTACTAAAGATTTTCGTCAAACATCTGCCCTGTTTGTCGTTTACTCTGGACAGAGGAGAGGTCAAAAAGCTTCGGCAACCTCTCTCTCCTTTTGGCTTCGGAGCATAATACGCTTAACCTATGAGACTGCTGGACAGCAGCCCCCTGAAAGGATTACAGCTCATTCTACTAGAGCTGTGGCTTCCACCTGGGCCTTTAAAAATGAAGCCTCTGTTGAACAGATTTGCAAGGCTGCGACTTGGTCTAATCTTCACACCTTTTCAAAATTTTACTAGTTTGACACTTTTGCTTCTTCGGAGGCTGTTTTTGGGAGAAAGGTTCTACAGGCAGTGGTTCCTTCCGTTTAAGTTCCTTCCTTGTCCCTCCCATCATCCGTGTACTTTAGCTTTGGTATTGGTATCCCACAAGTAATGGATGATCCGTGGACTGGATACACTTAACAAGAGAAAACATAATTTATGCTTACCTGATAAATTTATTTCTCTTGTAGTGTATCCAGTCCACGGCCCGCCCTGTCCTTTTTAAGGCAGGTCTACATTTTAATTAAACTAGTCACCACTGCAACCTATGGTTTCTCCTTTCTCGTCTTGTTTCGGTCGAATGACTGGATATGGCAGTGAGGGGAGGAGCTATATAGCAGCTCTGCTGTGGGTGATCCTCTTGCAACTTCCTGTTGGGAAGGAGAATATCCCACAAGTAATGGATGATCCGTGGACTGGATACACTACAAGAGAAATAAATTTATCAGGTAAGCATAAATTATGTTTTTTGATGCATGTGTATTCAGACTTTTTTTGCGCCAAAAAATGTGGGCGTCTGTTTCGGCGTCAGAGGATGTGGCGTCATACTTGGCGCCAAAAGATATGGGCGTTGTACTTGGCGCCAATAATGTGGGCGTCATACTTGGCGCTAAAAATGTGGGCGTCTTTTTTTGTTCCACGTTTTCTCACATTATTTAAGTCTCATATTTTTGCTGCTTCTGGTTGCTAGAGGGTTGTTTGTTTTGCATTTTTCTCCCATTCCTGAAACTCATTTAAGGAATTTGATAATTTTGCTTTATATGTTGTTTTTTCTATTACATATTGCAAGATATTTCGTATACTGTTCCTGAATCAGAACATGCTAACGGATTCCTGTTGACTGATATCAGTCCTACCAAAGCTAAATTCATTTATTTTAATGTTATGAATGTTTATCTTTAGCTATGGTTTGTAATAAGTTATAATGATAAACTTTTACTTGCAGAATCTATTAGTATTTATGCTTCATATATTGCTATTCTTTTTCCATCTTATGTACAAGATATACTTAGAAATTTATAAGAATATTTTTCTGATTCTATGTTAAAGGCTTTGTCTGACATCCCGCCTTCTAATAAAATTTTTAGGTCTTTTTCAAACTTCTTTTTTAGTTGATGAAGTTTCAAATGACCAACAACATACTGAATTATCCTTCTCTGATGGTGTTTTTTCTCATTCAGAATTTTCTTCATCAGATATTGACACTAACAAATCTACTTTTTTATCTTTAGCAGAGTACATTTGTTTTTTGTTGAAAAGGTGTTGATTATTTTGGATATTGAGGTAACTAGTTCTTTTTCAAGACTAGCTAACATTTTATTTCTGCTTATTAATCTTCTTTGTTTTCAGAAGTTTTTTTCCAGTTCCTGATACTAGGGAATGGAATAGGCTGAGAATTTTCTTTTATTCCTTCTTCGGTTTTTAAATTATATTCTTTGCCGGCAGTTGGTTTTCAGTTTTGAGGATTCCCCAAATTAATGGGGCTATCTCTACTCCTGCTAAATATGCTATTGTTTCTATAGCAAAATAGTATTTATTTTTTTTCCTTCAGATGGTTGTATCTTATTTAAGGAAAATTATTTATTTCAGGTACTTTTCTTGGACCTGTAATTTATTTGGATGATGTTGCAATTGCTTAATTTTTCTGTTTGGATACTTTAAGTATCGGATTATGATTTATTTAGCATTGTTAAAGGGACAAAATCTACTACTCATTTGAAGTTCAGACTAAGTGCTATTGCATTGTCTTGTTATCTTGCATTTGTTGATTATGCAAGTCCAGTGTGTTGATTGGTCCTTTAACTTGATTAACATGCTAATAATTTCATTTGTGTTCATTTTATTGAATATTTTCGCAAATGAGGTTTAATCTATGTCTTTAGCTGTTTTAGCTAGAAGAATTTTGTGATTTCTAAAAATCCATATTCCTTTTTTCCAAGATAATCAATTATTTGGTTCATAATTGGATTCAATTCTTAACTGTTACTCTGGGCTTCAAGATTGAGTTCTAAGACTAAAACTTTAAGCTTATTTTAGTTTTGGTGTTCTTACTAAGGAAAGAAATCCTAAATTCTAACCCAAGTAACATGTTTTTAATTGGAAGTTTTTTCAGTTCAAAGTCAGCTCCCTAAATTTGCATGTATGTGCCGTATTCCAGCTTGGCTGGTAAGGGGCAGGTTAAGACTTTTTTGAAATTTGTTTGGTTCTATTCGGTCCAAATTTCTTAAATTTTGGGTACAGAAAAAGATTCAGAGTAAAACAGTCTGTGAGAAGTCTTTTTTTTTTTCTCTATTATATTCCAGTAAGGCTAACACTTTCCTTAAGTGTGTTTCAGACCTATATATTTTGGGTATTGGTGAAGTGCGGCTGGTCACCCGTTGGGGCTCAAGCGCTGCTCAGACCTGGAGTTTTCTGGGGTATTTATTCCAGTTCCATTTTTAGGAAATGGGTTTTGGGGTTTTATTCAAGACTAAACATTGTTCTAAAGATACAAAATCTTTTTGAATTGTCATAAGTATACCATCTTTTAGAATGGTGTTTATATGGTCTATTTTGCCTTTTTTGGTCAGTGATGCATTATTTGTTTACAATAGATACAATAGATGCATATCTTCTGTTTTCATATCAGATTTTTATTTTCTGAGATTCTCTTTTTTGACAAGCATTATCAATTTGTTGCTTTTCCTTCTGGTCTAGCGACAGTTCTAAGAATCTTTTCAAGGTTCTCAGTGTTCCTTATTTGGACGGTCTCGTGGTACTGGCTCAGTCTTTTCGTTCTGCGGAATCTCATACGATTTAACTTTGTTGTTTCTTCAAGTCATGGTTAGAGGATCTTTTTATCAAAAGCTCCTTGATTCCTCTCACACAAGGGTCACCTTTTTTTAGTTTTCCAGATAGATTGTGTCAATGTCTTTGTCTCTAACAGACAAGTGACAATTTATTGGGTTCCGTTTGTCGGAATCTTCAGTCTCTATTATTTCCTTCGGTTGCTATATATGCATGGAAGTTTTAGGTCTCATGGCTGCAGCATTGGATTCGATTCCCTCATTTTCATAGGAAACCTTTCCAGTTTTTTTATGCTGAATAATGGTGCAGGGATTCTAGGATATCACTTTTTATATCTTTGAATCCTAATGTTTAACTATCTTTGATCGGTGGTTAAGTTCATCATTTTTTAGTTCTACGGGTCTCTTCGGTTCTTTCAACCTAGATCATGATCTTTACAGATGCGAGTCTTTCAGGTTGGGAGGCTGTCTGAGGATCTCTGTCAGCACAAGGGGTTTGGAAATCTCAGGAGGCGAGATTACCAATCAACATTTTGGAACTCCGTGCGATTTTCAGAGCTCTTCAGTTCTGGCCTCTTCTGAAAAGAGAATCGTTTGTTTTCAGACAGACAATGTCACAACCGTGGCGTATGTCAATCATCAAGGGGGGCTCACAGTCCTCAGGCTATGAAAGAAGTATCTCGGATGGGTGGGTGGAATCCAGCTCCTGTCTAATTTCTGTGGTTCACATCCCAGGTATAGACAATTGGGAAGCGGATTATCTCAGTCGCCAGATGTTACATCCGGGCGAATGGTCTCTTTATCCAGAGGTATTTCTTCAGATTGTTCAAATCTGGGGACTTCCAGAAATAGATCTGATGGCCTCTCATCTAAACAAGAAACTTCCCAGGTATCTGTCCAGATCCAGGGATCCTCAGGCGGAAGCAGTGGACGCGTTGTCGCTTCCTTGGAATTTTCATCCTGCTTATATCTTTCCGCCTCTAGTTCTTCTTCCAAAAGTGATTTCCAAAATCCTAATTGAGCGGTCATTTGTACTGGTGGTGGCTCCCGCATGGCCTCACAGGTTTTGGTATGCGGATCTCGTTCGGATGGCCAGTTGCCAACCTTGGACACTTCCGTTAAGGCCAGACCTTCTGTCTCAAGGCCCATTTTTCCATCAGGATCTCAAATCATTAAATTTGAAGGTATGGAGATTGAACGCTTAATTCTTAGTCATAGAGATTTTTCTGACTCAGTAATTAATACTATGTTACAGGCTCGTCAATTTGTGTCTCAGAAGATCTATTACGAGTCTGGAAGACTTACATTTCTTGGTGTTCTTCACATAAATTCTCTTGGCATTCTTTTAGAATTCCTAGAATTTTACAATTTCTTCAAGATGGTTTGGATAAGGGTTTGTCTGCAAGTTCCTTGAAAGGACAAATTTCTGCTCTTTCTGTTCTTTTTCACAGAATGATTGTTAATCATCCTGATATTCATTGTTTTGTACAGGCTTTGGTTCGTATCAAGCCTGTCATTAAGTCAATCTCTCCTCCTTGGAGTTTCAATTTGGTGCTGAGGGCTTTACAGGCTCCTCCGTTTGAACCTATGCATTCTCTGGACATTAAATTATTTTCTTGGAAAGTATTGTTCCTTTTGGCTATCTCTTCTGCTAGAAGAGTTTCTGAGTTATCTGCTCTTTCTTGTGAATCTCCTTTTTCTGATTTTTCATCAGGATAAGGCAGTGTTACGGACTTCATTTAAATTTCTTCCTAAGGTTGTGAATTCTAACGACATTAGTAGAGAAATTGTTGTCCCTTCATTGTGTCCAAATCCTAAGTATTCTCTAGAGAGGTCTTTGCATTCTTTGGATGTAGTTAGAGTTTTGAAATATTATGTTGAAACTTCTAAAGATTTCAGAACGACTTCTAGTCTATTTGTTATCTTTTCTGGTTCTAGGAAAGGTCAGAAGGCTTCTGTCTTTTCTTTGGCGTCCTGGTTTAAATCTTTGATTCATCATGCTTATGTGGAATCGGGTAAAACCCCGCCTCAGAGGATTACGGCTCATTCTACTAGGTCAGTTTCTACTTCCTGGGCTTTTAGGAATGAAGCTTCTGTTGATCAGATTTGCAAAGCAGCAATTTGGTCTTCTTTGCTTATTTTTACTGAATTCTACCATTTTGATGTGTTTTCTTCTTCTGAAGCAGTTTTTGGTAGAAAAGTACTTCAGGCAGCTGTTTGATTCTTCTGCTTATGATTTCAGTTTTTTTCTTTATAAGATTAAAACTTTTTGATTTGGGTTGTGGATTATTTTTTCAGCGGAATTGGCTGTCTTTATTTCTCTTGTTAAGTGTATTCAGTCCACGGATCATCCATTACTTATGGGATATATTCCCTTCCCAACAGGAAGTTGCAAGAGGATCACCCAAGCAAAGCTGCTACATAGCTCCTCCCCTCCACGTCATACCCAGTCATTCTCTTGCAACTCTCAACATAGTAGGAAGGTGTGAGAGGAGTGTGGAGTTTTTATACATAATTATTTCTTCAATCAAAAGTTTGTTATTTTTAAATGGCACCGGAGTGTGCTGTTTTTTTCTCTCAGGCAGTATTTAGAAGAAGAAGCTGCCTGCGTTTTCTATGATCTTAGCAGAAGTAACTAAGATCCACTGGCTGTTCTCGCACATTCTGAGTAGTGGGGTAACTTCAGAAAGGGAATAGCATGCGGGGTTCCCTGCAGATGAGGTATGTGCAGTAAATAATTTTTCTATGGAATGGAATTGACTAGAAAATACTGCTGATACCGATGTAATGTAAGTACAGCCTTAAATGCAGTAGTAGTGACTGGTATCAGGCTGATGTATGTAGGTGCAGTAAAGTAATTTCTAAGGAATGGAATTTGACTAAGAAAATGCTGTTAATACTGAACTAATATATGAGCCTTAACTGCAGTAGAAGCGACTGGTAGCAGGCTTATTAATAACACTGCATAACTTTTAAAATGTATGTTTAAAACGTTTACTGGCATGTTATTCGTTTTTGTGAGGTACTTTGGTGATAAATCTTTTGGGGCATGTTTTTTTCCACATGGCTGACGTATATGAGTGGGAGGGGCCTATTTTAGCGCTTTTTTTTGCGCAGTAAAAATTCAGTCACAGTCTTCCTGCTTCTTCCTCCTTGATCCAGGACGTCTCTACAGAGCTCAGGGGTCTTCAAAATTCATTTTGAGGGAGGTAATCAGTCACAGCAGACCTGTGACAGTGTGTTTGACTGTGATAAAAACGTTAATTGTTAAATTGATTATCCGTTTTGGGGTATTAAGGGGTTAATCATCCATTTGCTAGTGGGTGCAATACTTTGCTAACTTAATACATTTACTGTGAAAATTTGGTTGCTATAACTGCTTTGGTTAATTGTTATTTCAACTGTGACAGTTTTTTTGTGCTTCTTAAAGAAGCAGTAGCGTTTTTTTATATTGCTTGTAAACTTATTTGAAAGGATTTTCCAAGCTTGCTAGTCTCATTGCTAGTCTGTTTAAACATGTCTGACACAGATGAATCTGTTTGTTCACTATGTTTGAAGGCCAATGTGGAGCCCCATAGAAATATGTGTACTAAATGCATTGTCACTTTAAATAAAAGTCAGTCTTTATCTGTAAAGAAATTATCACCAGACAACGAGGGGGAAGTTATGCCGACTAACTCTCCTCACGTGTCAGTATCTTCGCCTCCCGCTCAGGAGGCGCGTGATATTGTAGTGCCAAGTACATCAGAGAGGCCCTTACAAATCACTTTGCAAGACATGGCTGCTGTTATGACAGAAGTATTATCTAAATTGCCAGAATTAAGAGGAAAGCGCGATAGCTCTGGGTTCAGGACAGAGCGCGCTGATGATGTGAGAGCCATGTCCGATACTGCGTCACAATTTGCAGAACATGAGGACGGAGAGCTTCATTCTGTGGGTGACGGATCTGATCCAGGGAAACCGGATTCAGAAATCTCTAATTTTAAATTTAAGCTTGAGAACCTCAGTGTATTGCTAGGGGAGGTTTTAGCGGCTCTGAATGACTGTTGCAATTCCAGAGAAATTATGTAGGCTGGATAGATACTATGCGGTACCGGTGTGTACTGACGTTTTTCCTATACCTAAAAGGCTTACAGAAATTATTAGCAAGGAGTAGGATAGACCCGGTGTGCCCTTTTCCCCACCTCCTATATTTAGAAAAATGTTTCCAATAGACGCCACTATACGGGACTTATGGCAGACGGTCCCTAAGGTGGAGGGAGCAGTTTCTACTTTAGCTAAACGTACCACTATCCCGGTGGAGGATAGTTGTGCTTTTTCGGATCCAATGGATAAAAAATTAGGTTACCTTAAGAAAATGTTTGTTCAACAAGGTTTTATTTTACAGCCCCTTGCATGCATTGCGCCTGTCACTGCTGCTGCGGCATTCTGGTTTGAGTCTCTGGAAGAGGCCATTCGCACAGCTCCATTGGACGAGATTATGGACAAGCTTAAAGCACTTAAGCTAGCTAACGCATTTGTTTCTGATGCCGTTGTACATTTAACCAAACTAACGGCTAAGAACTCCGGATTCGCCATCCAGGCGCGCAGAGCGCTATGGCTTAAATCCTGGTCAGCTGACGTGACTTCTAAATCTAAATTGCTTAATATTCCTTTCAAAGGGCAGACCTTATTCGGGCCCGGCTTGAAATAAATTATTGCTGACATTACTGGAGGTAAGGGTCATACTCTTCCTCAGGACAGGGCCAAATCAAAGGCCAAACAGTCTAATTTTCGTGCCTTTCGTAACTTCAAGGCAGGAGCAGCATCAACTTCCTCCGCTCCAAAACAGGAAGGAACTGTTGCTCGTTACAGACAGGGCTGGAAAGCTAACCAGTCCTGGAACAAGGGCAAGCAGGCCAGAAAACCTACTTCTGCCCCTAAGACAGCATGAAGAGAGGGCCCCCTATCCGGAAACGGATCTAGTGGGGGGCAGACTTTCTCTCTCTTTGCCCAGGCTTGGGCAAGAGATGTCCAGGATCCCTGGGCGTTGGAGATCATTTCTCAGGGATATCTTCTGGACTTCAAAGCTTCTCCTCCACAAGGGAGATTTCATCTTTCAAGGTTATCAGCAAACCAAATAAAGAAAGAGGCATTTCTACGCTGTGTACAAGACCTCTTAGTGATGGGGGTGATCCACCCAGTTCCGCGGACGGAACAAGGGCAAGGTTTTTACTCAAATCTGTTTGTGGTTCCCAAAAAAGAGGGAACCTTCAGACCAATCTTGGACCTAAAAATCTTAAACAAATTCCTAAGAGTTCCATCATTCAAAATGGAAACTATTCGAACCATCCTACCCATGATCCAAGAGGGTCAATACATGACCACAGTGGACTTAAAGGATGCCTACCTTCACATACCGATTCACAAAGATCATTATCGGTACCTAAGATTTGCCTTTCTAGACAGGCATTACCAGTTTGTAGCTCTTCCCTTCGGATTAGCTACGGCCCAGAGAATTTTTACAAAGGTTCTGGGCTCACTTCTGGCGGTGCTAAGACCGCGAGGCATAGCGGTGGCTCCGTACCTAGAAGACATTTTGATACAAGCGTCAAGTTTTCAAATTGCCAAGTCTCATACAGATATAGTTCTGGCATTTCTGAGGTCCCATGGGTGGAAGGTGAACGTGGAAAAGAGTTCTCTATTACCACTCACAAGAGTTCCCTTCCTGGGGACTCTTATAGATTCTATAGAGATGAAGATTTACCTGACTGAGTCCAGGTTATCAAAGCTTCTGAATGTTTGCCGTGTCCTTCATTCCATTCCACGCCCGTCAGTCGCTCAGTGCATGAAAGTAATCGGCATCTCAGACCGCTGCAATTATGAATGCTAAATCAGTGGAATGGGGATTACTCAGATTTGTCCCCTCTACTAAATCTGGATCAAGAGACCAGAGATTCTCTTCTCTGGTGGCTTTCTCGGGTCCATCTGTCCAAGGGGATGACCTTTCGCAGGCCAGATTGGACGATTGTAACAGATGCCAGCTTTCTAGGTTGGGGCGCAGTCTGGAACTCCCTGAAGGCTCAGGGATTATGGACTCAGGAGGAGAAACTCCTTCCAATAAATATTCTGGAGTTGAGAGCAATATTCAATGCTCTTCTAGCTTGGCCTCAGTTAGCAACACTGAGGTTCATCAGATTTCAGTCGGACAACATCACGACTGTGTCTTACATCAACGATCAAGGGGGAACCAGGAGTTCCCTAGCGATGTTAGAAGTCTCAAAGATAATTAGCTGGGCAGAGTCTCACTCTTGCCACCTGTCAGCGATCTACATCCCAGGCGTGGAGAGCTGGGAGGCGGACTTTCTAAGTCGCCAATCTTTTCATCCGGGGGAGTGGGAACTTCATCCGGAGGTCTTCGCTCAACTGATTCATCGTTGGGGCAAACCAGAACTGGATCTCATGGCGTCTCGCCAGAACGCCAAGCTTCCTTGTTACGGATCCAGGTCCAGGGACCCGGGAGCGGCGCTGATAGATGCTCTGGCAGCCCCTTGGGTTTTCAACATGGCTTATGTATTTCCACCATTTCCGCTGCTACCTCGACTGATTGCCAAGATCAAACAGGAGAGAGCATCGGTGATTTTGATAGCGCCTGTGTGGACACGCAGGACCTGGTATGCAGACCTAGTGGACATGTCGTCCTGTCCACCATGGTCTCTACCTCTGAGGCAGGACCTTCTAATACAAGGTCCTTTCAACCATCCAAATCTAATTTCTCTGAGGCTGACTGCATGGAGATTGAACGCTTGATCCTATCAAAGCGTGGCTTCTCGGAGTCCGTTATTGATACCTTAGTACAGGCACGGAAGCCTGTTACTTGAAAAATTTACCATAAGATATGGCGTAAATATTTATATTGGTGCGAATCCAAGAGTTACTCATGGAGTACGGTTAAGATTCCTAGAATATTGTCCTTTCTACAAGAGGGTTTAGAAAAGGGCTTATCGGCTAGTTCGTTGAAGGGACAGATTTCTGCTCCGTCTATTCTCTTACACAAACGTCTGGCAGAAGTTCCAGACGTCCAGGCTTTTTGTCAGGCTTTGGCTAGGATTAAGCCTGTGTTTAAGACTGTTGCTCCTCCGTGTAGCTTAAACTTGGTTCTTAAAGTTCTTCAAGGGGTTCCGTTTGAACCCCTTCATTCCATTGATATTAAACTTTTATCTTGGAAAGTTCTGTTTTTGATGGCTATTTCCTCGGCTCGAAGAGTCTCTGAGTTATCTGCCTTACATTGTGATTCTCCTTATCTGATTTTCCATTCAGACAAGGTAGTTCTGCGTACTAAACCTGGGTTTTTACCTAAGGTAGTTTCTAACAGGAATATCAATCAGGAGATTGTTGTTCCATCATTATGTCCTAATCCTTCTTCAAAGAAGGAACGACTTTTACATAATCTGGACGTAGTCCGTGCCCTGAAATTCTATTTACAGGCAACTAAAGATTTTCGTCAAACTTCTTCCCTGTTTGTCGTGTACTCTGGACAGAGGAGAGGTCAAAAAGCTTTGGCAACCTCTCTCTCCTTTTGGCTTCGTAGCATAATACGTTTAGCCTATGAGACTGCTGGACAGCAGCCCCCTGAAAGAATTACAGCTCATTCCACTAGAGCTGTGGCTTCCACCTGGGCCTTTAAGAATGAGGCCTCTGTTGAACAGATTTGCAAGGCTGCAACTTGGTCTTCGCTTCACACTTTTTAAAAATTTTACAAATTTGACACTTTTGCTTCTTCGGAGGCTGTTTTTGGGAGAAAGGTTCTACAGGCAGTGGTTCCTTCCGTTTAGGTTCCTGCCTTGTCCCTCCCATCATCCGTGTACTTTAGCTTTGGTATTGGTGTCCCATAAGTAATGGATGATCCGTGGACTGAATACACTTAACAAGAGAAAACATAATTTATGCTTACCTGATAAATTTATTTCTCTTGTAGTATATTCAGTCCACGGCCCGCCCTGTCTTTTTTTAAGGCAGATCTAAATTTTAATTAAAACTCCAGTCACCACTGCTCCCTATGGTTTCTCCTTTCTTGTCTTGTTTCGGTCGAATGACTGGATATGACGTGGAGGGGAGGAGCTATGTAGCAGCTCTGCTTGGATGATCCTCTTGCAACTTCCTGTTGGGAAGGGAATATATCCCATAAGTAATGGATGATCCGTGGACTGAATACACTACAAGAGAAATACATTTATCAGGTAAGCATAAATTACTTTTTTCCCTCCCTCTGTAGTGACTCTTGCGTGGAAGTTCCACATCTTGGGTATCTGCTATCCCATACGTCACTAGCTCATGGACTCTTGCTAATTACATGAAAGAAAACATAATTTATGTAAGAACTTACCTGATAAATTCATTTCTTTCATATTAGCAAGAGTCCATGAGGCCCACCCTTTTTGTGGTGGTTATGATTTTTTTGTATAAAGCACAATTATTCCAATTCCTTATTTTTGATGCTTTCGCTCCTTTCTTATCACCCCACTTCTTGGCTATTCGTTAAACTGAATTGTGAGTGTGGTGAGGGGTGTATTTATAGGCATTTAGAGGTTTGGGAAACTTTGCCCCTCCTGGTAGGAATGTATATCCCATACGTCACTAGCTCATGGACTCTTGCTAATATGAAAGAAATGAATTTATCAGGTAAGTTCTTACATAAATTATGTTTTATAGCACCTATGACCTACCTGTACTGTCTATGAGTAAGCGCCTGTAGGGGGCGCGAAACGCGTCAGTCAGTCTCCTGTGCACCACCATAGCCTGTTTGTGAGTCACCTTTACCTAGGTTCCTACTTTTTGGATTGGTATTTACCATTTTTATTTCAAATAAATTGGGATTTTTATATGCAACAAAACCTGGTCTGCAGTGCCTGTCATTCTTCTCTCTCACTGATTCAGAGGATCCTGCCTCAGATATTGACACTGACAAATCCTCTTATTTAAAATGGAGTATATTCGTTCTTTATTAAAAGAAGTGTTGATTGCATTATATATGGAGGAGACTAGTCTTCTTGATACTAAAACTAGTAAACGTTTAAATTCGGTTTATAAACCTCATGTAGTTATTCCAGAGGTTTTTCCAGTTCCTGATGCTATTTCAGATATGATTTCTAAGGAATGGAATAGACTGGGTGGTACTTTTACTCCTTCAAGGTTTAAAAAATTGTATCCTTTGCCTACTGATAGATTGGAGTTTTGGGAAAAGATCCCCAAAGTTGATGGGGCCATCTCTACTCTTGCTAAACGTACTACTATTCCTACGGAAGATGGTACTTCCTTTAAAGATCCTTTAGATAGGAAGCTTGAATCTTATCTAAGGAAAGCTTATTTATGTTCAGGCCATCTTCTTAGGCCTGCTATTTATTTGGCTGATGTTGCAGCTGCCTCAACTTTTTGGTTGGAAACTTTAGCGCAACAAGTATCAGATCATAATGTGTATAGCATTGTTAAATTAATTCAACATGCTAATAATTTCATTTGTAATGCCATTTTTGATATAATCAGAATTGATGTTAGATATGTCTTTAGCCATTTTAGCTAGAAGAGCTTTATGGCTTAAATCTTGGAATGCTGATAGGACTTCTAAATCAACATTGCTATCTCTTTCTTTCAAAGGTAATAAATTATTTGGTTCTCAGTTGGATTCTATAATTTCAACTGTCACTGGGGGAATGGAGCTTTTTTGCCTCAGGATAAAAAAATCTAAGGGTAAATTTAAAGCTTCTAACCGTTTTCATTCCTTTCGACAAAATACGTTACAGAAACCTATTCCTTCCCCTAAGGAATCTGTCTCCAAAATCATTGGATTCAGAACATTGTCTCTCATGGGTACAGAATAGGTTTCTCAGAGTAAGACCGCCTGTGAGAAGTTTCTTTCTCTCATGCATTCCAGTGAACTCAGAGAAAGCGCAGGCTTTTCTGAAGTGTTTCAGACCTGGAGTTATCTGGGGTTATCGTGCCAGTTCCTTTTCTGGAACAGGGTCTGGGGTTTTATTCAAATCTGTTCATTGTCCCAAAGAAAGAAAATTCATTCAGACCAGTTCTGGATCTAAAAGTCTTGAATCGTTATGTAAGAGTACCAACATCCAAGGAGATTAAAAAGCCTGCTTAAAACAAATCTGCATGAAGGGGCGGCCTCTGATCCAGGATCGGATCATGTAGGGAGCAGACTGTCTTTTTTTCAGATGCCTGGTTCAAAGACGTACAGGATCTATGGGTCCTGGAGGTGGTATCTCAGGGATACAAGATAGACTTCAAATCTCATCCACCAAGGGGCAGGTTTCTTCTCTCGAATCTGTCTACCAGACCAAAAAGAGATATGGCTTTCTAGGGTGCGTTCAGGATTTATCCTCCTTAGGAGTTTTTGTACCTCTGCCTATCGAAGAAAGAGATTTGGGGTTTTATTCAAACCTTTTCGTGGTCCCAAAGGAGGTGGGAACTTTCCACCCAATTCTGGACCTTAAACCAATTTCTCAGTGTCCCTTCAAGATGGAGACGATAAGGTCCATCCTTCCTTTAATTCAGGAAGGCCAGTTTATGACCACTATAGATCTGAAAGACGCTTACCTTCATGTTACAATCCACAGGGAACACTTTCAGTTCATTGCCCTTCCGTTTGGCCTAGCTACTGCTCCAAGAATCTTTGACTGTTCTGGGGGCTCTTCTAGCTGTTGCCAGAACTCAGGATATTGCATTAGCCCCATACTTGGACGATATTCTGGTGCAAGCACCATCCTTTAGTCTTGCGAAATCATTCTCAGAGTCCCTTCTCAGTCTGAAGTACCAGGGTGGAATTCCCGGGTACTATAATAGACTCCATATCCATGAGGTTATTTCTAACAGACCACAGACGTTGCAAGCTAACTTCGGCATGTCTTGCCCTCCGGACCTCCTTGAGTCCCTCTGTGGCTTAGTGTATGGAGGTAATTGATCTCATGGTGTCCTGCATGGACATAATTCCTTTTGCCAGGTTCCATCTCAGACCTTTGCAACTGTGCATGCTGAGGCAGTATAACGGTGGTCATTCAGATCTGTTTCAAAAGATTGTATTAGACAACCTGTCGAGAGAATCGCTCTTTTGCTGGCTCTGTGCAGATCAACTGTCCAGAGGGACATGATTGTGACTGGACGCAAGCCTATCCGGATGGGGTGCTTTTTGGGGTGACAGGAAGGCACAGGGGTTGTGGAGGGGTCCTCCCTCCCGATCAATATTTTGGAACTACGGGCAATTTTCAAGGCCTTGAAAGCTTGGCCACTTCTGGGTTCTTCCCAGTTTATCAGATTCCAATCAGACAATATAACCTTGGTGGCTTACATCTACCATCAAGGGGTAACGAGAAGTTTCTTGGCGATGAAGGAAGTATCTCAGATTCTGGAGTGGGCGGAGGCCCACATCTTTTCGCTGTTAGCGAGCCACATTCCGGGTGTGGACAGCTGGAAGTCGGATTTTCTCAGCAGGCAATCCTTCACTCCAGGGTAATGATCTCTCCATCCCGAGGTGTTTGCAGAGATATGCATCAAGTGGGGGACGCCGAAGATTGATCTCATGGCATCCCGTCTCAATACCAAGCTACCCGGGTACGGGTCGAGGTCATGGGATTACCAAGCGGATCTAATGTATGCACTAGCAGTGCCCTGAAGGTTCTTTTTTTTTCCTCCATTACCGCTTCTTTCTCAAGTGGTGGCCCGCATCAAGCAGGAGCAGGTAATCCTGATTGCTCCATCATGGCCGCGAAGGACGTGGTTTGCGGTTCTAGTGGGGATGTCCACATCTCCTCCCTGGAAGTTACCTTGTCGCAGAGACCTTCTTATACAAGGTCCATTTGTTCATCAAAACCTAAATTCTCTGAGGCTGATTGGAGATTGACCGCTTAGTCTTAGCCAAGAGAGGTTTCTCTGAGAGTGCCATTGATACTCTTATTCAAGTTCGTAAACCAGTTACTCAGCGTATCTACCACAAGGTGTGGAGGACCTACTTATTCTGGTGTGAAGAGCGTGGTTTTTCCTGGCGCAGAGTTAAGGTTGCCAGGATCTTATCTTTTCTCCAGGATGGGCTGGAAAAGGGCCTTTCTGCTAGTTCCCTGAGGGGATAGATTTTGGCCTTTAAGGCTCTGATTAGGGTCAGACCTGTGTTTAGATCTGGGGATCCTCCTTGGAGCCTTAATCTTGTTCTTCAGGTTTTGCAACAGGTTCCGTTTGAGCCTCTGCATTCCTTTGACATTAAATTGTTATCTTGGAAGGTTCTCTTTTTATTGGCTATTGCCTCTGCGTGCAGAGTTTGAGATCTCTGCATTGCAATGTGATCCCCCTTATCTGATTTTTCATGCAGATATGGCAGTTTTACTTACTAAATTAGGTTTTCTTCCCAAGATTGTGTCAAATTGCAACATCAATTAGGAGATTGTGGTTCCTTCCTTGTGTCCTAATACTTCTTCATCGAAGGAACACTTACTAAACAATTTGTATGTGGTTAGCCCCTTGAAGGTCTATTTTCAGGCTACTAAGGAGTTTAGACAATCTTTTTCTTTGTTGTCTATTTGGGGAAGCATAAGGGACAGAAGGCTACTTCGACTTCCTTATCTTTTTGGTTGTGGAGTGTCATCCGCTTAGCTCACGAGACAGCGGAATGTTGTCCTCCTGAGGATAAAGGCTCATTCCACTAGAGCAGCGGCTTCATCTTGGGTCTTTAAGAACGAGGCCTCTATGTATCAGATTTGTAAGGCTGCTTCCTGGTCCTCCTTACATACTTTTTCAAAATTTTATAAGTTTGATGATCTTGCTTCGGCTGAAGCCTCTTTCGGTATAAAAGTTTTGCAGGCTGTGGTGCCCTCAGAATAGGCTCCGCCTCTTTATTTTTGTTCCCTCCCGTTAATCATTCAGTGTCCTCTGGAGCTTGGGTATAGTTTTCTTAACAGTAAGCTATGAAGCCGTGGACTCTACCTATCTTAGGAAGAAAAAAATAATTTATGCTTCCAGATAAATTCCTTTCCTTCCGGATAGGGAGAGTCAACGGCCCCCGTCCGTTCCTTTTTATCTATGTGCCGCCCCCTATTTATTTTATTCTTCTGGCACCATTTATACCCCAATATTTCTCCTACTTTTCCTTGTTCCCTCAGCAGAATGACTCGGGTAGTGAGGAAGTGGGAGGGATATGTAAACCTTTGGCTGGGGTGTCTTTGCCTCCTCCTGGTGGCTAGGTGTTGTATTTCCCAAAAGTAAGGAAAGAAGCCGTGGACCCTCCCTATCCGGAAGGAACTGAATTTAGCATAAATTATGTTTTTGATGAGGGGTCTGTCATAGGAAGATGCATAATTATAAAATTAAAATGTAGTTATTATTATCATTTATTTGTGTAGCGCTGGGTACAATGATAGGGGTATACAATGACAAAGATTTGTGATACAATACAAAACATAAGACTAAACGAATCTAGCACAGGAGGAAGAGGGCCCTGCTCCGGAGAGCTCACAGTCTATAGGTTTAGGGTGCAGAGACATAAGGTTGGGGTAGCTTGTTACATCGTTGTATTTGCAGCAGTGAGTCAGGTAGTTCATGTACATGTATTAGCTTGGTTCGGATGCGGGATGGAGGAGAGATGGTAAGCCTCTCTGAATAGGTGGGTTTTCAAGGATCTTCTGAAGCTATACAAGGTTGGAGACAGTCTGATGGACCGGGGTAGAGAGTTCCAGAGGACAGTAGCAGCACGTGCGAAGTCTTGGAGGCGGGAGTGGGATGTAGAGATAACAGGAGTGTAGAGACGTAGGTCAGAGGTTGATCGAAGAGGACGGGATGGGGAGTATTTCACGATGAGAGAGGAGATATAGTTGGGAGTTAGACTGTTAAATGCTTTGTAGGTTAGGGCTAATACTTTAAATTGTATTCTGGAGTGTATGGGGAGCCAGTGTAGAGACTGGCAGAGCGGAGCAGCTGATGTAGATCGTCGGCTTAGGTGGATGAGTCTAGCAGAAGCATTCATAATAGATTGGAGGGAGGAAAGGCGGTGTTTTGGAAGGCCATTTTAAGAGTAGATTACAAAAATCAATGCGTGACAGGATGAGGGAATGAATAAGTATTTCTCCAACATAGGTGTGTCCGGTCCACGGCGTCATCCTTACTTGTGGGATATTCTCTTCCCCAACAGGAAATGGCAAAGAGCCCAGCAAAGCTGGTCACATGATCCCTCCTAGGCTCCGCCTTCCCCAGTCATTCTCTTTGCCGTTGTACAGGCAACATCTCCACGGAGATGGCTTAGAGTTTTTTAGTGTTTAACCACAAAATATGGAAAAAATATATCTGTTGGTGTGAATCTAAAGGATTCCCTTGGGACAAGGTAAAAATTCCTAAGATTCTATCCTTTCTTCAAGAAGTTTTGGAGAAAGGATTATCTGCAAGTTCCTTGAAGGGACAGATTTCTGCCTTGTCTGTGTTACTTCACAAAAAGCTGGCAGCTGTGCCAGATGTTCAAGCCTTTGTTCAGGCTCTGGTTAGAATCAAGCCTGTTTACAAACCTTTGACTCCTCCTTGGAGTCTCAATTTAGTTCTTTCAGTTCTTCAGGGGGTTCCGTTTGAACCCTTACATTCCGTTGATATTAAGTTATTATCTTGGAAAGTTTTGTTTTTGGTTGCAATTTCTTCTGCTAGAAGAGTTTCAGAATTATCTGCTCTGCAGTGTTCTCCTCCTTATCTGGTGTTCCATGCAGATAAGGTGGTTTTACGTACTAAACCTGGTTTTCTTCCGAAAGTTGTTTCTAACAAAAACATTAACCAGGAGATAGTCGTGCCTTCTTTGTGTCCGAATCCAGTTTCAAAGAAGGAACGTTTGTTGCACAATTTGGATGATGTTCGCGCTCTAAAATTCTATTTAGATGCTACAAAGGATTTTAGACAAACATCTTCCTTGTTTGTTGTTTATTCTGGTAAAAGGAGAGGTCAAAAAGCAACCTCTACCTCTCTCTCTTTTTGGATCAAAAGCATCATCAGATTGGCTTATGAGACTGCCGGACGGCAGCCTCCTGAAAGAATCACAGCTCATTCCACTAGGGCTGTGGCTTCCACATGGGCCTTCAAGAACGAGGCTTCTGTTGATCAGATATGTAAGGCAGCGACTTGGTCTTCACTGCACACTTTTACCAAATTTTACAAGTTTGATACTTTTGCTTCTTCTGAGGCTATTTTTGGGAGAAAGGTTTTGCAAGCCGTGGTGCCTTCCATTTAGGTGACCTGATTTGCTCCCTCCCTTCATCCGTGTCCTAAAGCTTTGGTATTGGTTCCCACAAGTAAGGATGACGCCGTGGACCGGACACACCTATGTTGGAGAAAACAGAATTTATGTTTACCTGATAAATTACTTTCTCCAACGGTGTGTCCGGTCCACGGCCCGCCCTGGTTTTTTAATCAGGTCTGATAATTTATTTTCTTTAACTACAGTCACCACGGTATCATATGGTTTCTCCTATGCAAATATTCCTCCTTTACGTCGGTCGAATGACTGGGGAAGGCGGAGCCTAGGAGGGATCATGTGACCAGCTTTGCTGGGCTCTTTGCCATTTCCTGTTGGGGAAGAGAATATCCCACAAGTAAGGATGACGCCGTGGACCGGACACACCGTTGGAGAAAGTAATTTATCAGGTAAACATAAATTCTGTTTTTTGTAGTATTTTGAGTAAGGGACGGACGAATTCTGGAAATGTTGCGTAGGTGTGACCGGCAGGATTTGGTAAGCGTTTGTATATGTGGGTTGAATGTGAGTTCTGAGTCTAGTCACCCCAAGGCAGCAGACCTAGGGTGAAGTGTTGAGAATAGAGTCTCCAACCATCAGAGAAATGTCAGGTGTCGGATGTCTCGAAGAGGGGGGAATAAGAAGCAGCTCAGTTTTGGACAGATTGAGTTGGAGGTAGTGTGAAGACATCCAAGAGAAAATTGCAGAGAGGCAGTCAGAAATCTGGTTGAGTAAAGAGGGAGAGATATCAGGAGAGGAAAGATAGATTTGGGTATCATCAGCATATAGGTGGTACTGGAATCCAAAGGAGGCTATAAGTTTTCCAAGGCAGGATGTATAAAGAGAGAAAAGCAAGGGGCCCAAGACAGCCTTGCGGTACTCCAACTGAGAGAGGCATAGGATCACAAGATACGTTATTAAAGGAAACTGAAAACGAGCGTTTTGAAAGATATGATGCAAACCAGGAGAGGGCTGTGTCTCGGATGCCAAATGAATGTAGTATTTTTAGGAGGAGAGGATGGTCAACTGTGTCAAAAGCTGTGGACAGGTCAAGAAGAATTAGTAATGAGTAATGGCCTTTTGCTTTGGCTGATAACAGGTCATTTGTTACTTTAGCAAGAGCGGTTTCTGTTGAGTGTTTAGGGCAGCAACCCGATTGTAGTGGATCGAGTAAGGAGTTAGTTGTGAGAAATTGAGTTAGCCGATTATAGACTAGTCGTTCCAATAATTTTGAAGCAAAGGGAAGTAAGGAGACCGGTCGATAGTTAGAAGGCGTGGAGGGGTCAAGCGAGGGCTTTTTTAGGATTGGTATGATTGACGCATGCTTGAATGTGTCAGGAAATGTGCCAGCAGTGAGGGACTGGTTAAAGAGATGAGTTAGGGTAGGGGTTAGTGAAGCAGAGAGAGGGGGAATAAGTTGTGAAGGAATAGGGTCAAGTGGGCAGGTTGTGAGATGAGCCGAGGATAGGAGTGCAGAGACTTCTTCCTCTGTTACAGGAGGGAAATAGCATAGATTTTTGTTAATAGAAGGGGTGGGTAGGATTGCAGGGTGCGAGGTGCAGATCTCTTTTCTAATGGTGTCAATTTTATTTTTGAAGTGATCAGCAATAATTTGAGCAGTGAGGTTGGTAGTGGGCGGGGGGGGGGGGCAGGCGGACGTAGAAGGGAGTTAAAGGTTGAGAACAGTTTTCTGGGGTTGGATGCGTGAGATGACACGAGGGAGGAGAAATAGACTTGTTTTGCCAGGCTGAGCGCAGAGTTGTATGACTTAAGGGTGAATTTATAATGTTGGAAATCGGCAAAGGTGCGTGATTTCCTCCACTGCCGTTCAGCGGATCGTGAGCATCGCTGAATATATCTGGTCTGTTTAGTGTGCCACGGTTGCTGTCGAGTGATTGATGTATGTCGAAGAGTGGAGAGTGCAGTTTTGTCAAGTGTTGATTTTAGTGCCGAATTATACTGTAGAGTCACGAGGGTTGGACAAGAGAGGGATGAAATGTCAGAGAGCAGAGGACTCAGTTGAGTGGAAAAGTCTGTGAGATCCAAGTCATTTAAGTTCCTGTGAGGTAGCAGTTTTTTGGGGGCTTACAAAGATGTAGCAGGTAGAGTGAGAAAGAAAGTTAATAGATGGTGGTCAGAGAGAGGAAAGGGGAAGTTAAGGGAGTTGGAAACAGCACAGAGATTTGTGAAGACCAGGTCTATGGAGTTGCCTTCACAGTGTGTTGGAGATGTTGTCCACTGGGACAGGCCTAAAGAGGTGGTAAGGGATAGAAGTTTAGAGGCAGCAGGTGTGTTAGGCTTATCAAGGGGTATGTTGAAGTCCCCTAAGATGAGAGAAGGGACATTAGAATAGAAAAAATGTGGAAGCCAGGCTTCAAAGTGGTCCAGAAATTGTGATGCTGGGCCAAGGGGCCGATAGATAACTGCAACACGAAGAGCTATAGGGGAGAAGAGGCGGATAGCGTGAACTTCAAAAGATGAGAAGGAAAGAGAGGGGGTGAAGGAATGCAGTGAAAGGTACTGTGAGGAGACAGGAGAATTCCTACTCCTCCTCCTTGTTTGTCTCCAGGCCTGGGAGTGTGACTGAAGTGCAGGCCGTCATAGGACAGAGAGGCTACAGCAGTTGTGTTAGAGGAGGAAAGCAAAGTTTCAGTGAGTGCTAACAGGTTAAGTGAACATGAAATAAATAGGTTGTGAATAGATGTAAGCATATTGCATACCGAGCGTGCATTCCAAAGGGCACACGAGAATTGGGGTGTACTAATAGAGGTGCAGTTAATGAGGTTTAGAGGGTTACGTGTGCAAGGTGTATGAGGTGTCATTTGGGGTAGTGATCTGAGGGAAGCAGAGGGTGGACCTGGGTTAGGCGAGACATCCCCAGCTGCAAGAAGAAGAAAGATGGTGAGTGAAAGGAGATGAGAATGTGTCTTATGTGAGTGTTTAAGTTTAGGATCAGTAAAGCATGGCTGGCTGAGGGATGTGATATAGGAATGAAGTTCATGTGTGTTGTAGAGGGGGGAAGGTAGAAGGGAAGGAGAAATATGAATGTTCTGAGTGCTGTTTGTGAATGGAAGAGCTGTGACTTTAAAGAGAAGGGAGGAAAAGGTTAAAGCAGACATTAGAAAGTGTAGCATGTTTGCATTTAATGTTTGAAATTGAAAGTACTTATCTCTGTTGTCCACTCCTTTGTCTAACTCCGTTGTTATAACTCTCTCTACACTTATGAACTAGCACACTTAGGGAACTACACACAGTGCTGCTATGATCAAACAAGCTAAGCTTGATTTAACAAGCTGGGGATGTTCAATTTAAAGGTAATAACAGTCACATGATTCTAATTAGCATCGGTCATAAATTAGAGCTGGATCAAACAGGGCCTAGACAAACATTGCAAATGGCACCTTTCTTATCAAAATGGAAGACACAGAAAAGAAAGCTTTTTTTTTTTTTTTGAAGGTAATACAGACATACCAGAGAGATATAAAGTTTGGTGGGTGAAATATGCAGTTCTTATATGTGTTGCAGGGTTAAAATGGAGTCCTTAAGCACATACCAGAGAGATATAAAGTTTGGTGGGTGAAATATGCAGTTCTAATATGTGTTGCAGGGTCTACAAGAGTCTAAGTTGCCTGCTGCTAAGTTAATGTTTGCTGTCACTTTTAAGCTTGTATGGAATAAAATTTTTTCTTTTACAAGATACGATGAGTCCACAGATTTCATCCTTACTTGTGGGATATCGCCTCCTGGTCAGCAGGAGGAGGCAAAGAGCACTACAGCAGAGCTGTATATATAGCTCCTCCCTTCCCTCCCACTCCAGTCATTCTCTTTGCCTGTGTTAGTGATAGGAAGAGGCAGAGTGAGGTGTTAGTTATAGATTCTTCAATCAAGTGTTTATTATTTTTTAAGTAGTGCGACAGTGTGCTACTTTGTACTGGGGTGTAGCCTAGACCAGATCAGTCTCTTCAATAAAAAGAGAAGCATTTGGTGGCTTTAAAGCAATGGGAACTTGTGGGACATTATTGTCACTGTGTCTCCCATAGTTTGTATGCTGCCCTGTTTGTAAAAGTCTGAGGGAGAAAATGCTCAGTACTTTTTGTTTCCACAGGCCAATGTGAAGGGGAGAAGAGACCTTCACAAGCCGGGTGAGATGCCTTGCTGCCGGGCAGCCTTCTAAAGGTAAGTGTTAAGCTTTATTTTCTGGATAAAAAACCCTCTGGTGGCTCAGAGAAAAAGCAACAAGTTGGGAACCATGAGATCATTGGGTTCAATCCTGGCATGTACACAGAAAGGAGTTGGCACTTTATATTTGATAATTTATCCCTGAAATGGGGGTTAGTTTTTCAAGGGCAGCTCTGTATTCAGAAGCAACATGTCGTCTCTTCACTCTGTATAAACCCCAGCGTCTTCTACCTATTTTAGCAGCTGGCAGGGAGGGTTCTCCTATCTCACTCTTTGGTGTTATGTAGGACTGTTGTGAGGGTGTTATATTTGACATGTGTATCCTTGCGTCTTACGGTTTCTATTCCTGAAAGGAACCCGGCAGGCAGGGTGTTTCAATGTATGGTAGAATTTTATTTGTTTCATGCTTCCAATAATTATTTTGTATGAAATATTAAGATTTGGTAGTAGAAGTTATCCTGTTTTAACAGATAAGCGGTTAAAAATGAAATGTCCCTTTTCATTACAGGTGCTCCTGATCGCTACGGCTTATGTTTAAAGTAAAGCCGACAAGGAGTTTTTATGTTGCTTTGTGTTTTAGGATGTTATTTTTATTTCAGTTTTCTACTGTGTGAACTAACTTTCCCAGCGCTTAATTTTTGTTTAATACATTGTTAGCCGCATGGGTGTTGGAGATCGATACGCCCACGATGGGCGGAACTTCGATATGCGCCATTGTGTGCGCGCCCTTTGCTTGTTTATTGTCTTCTTGGCAGTTCCTGTTTGTCTACGCCCACGATCGGCGGAGGCTTGTTACCTGCCGTTGAGCACACGCCATTTGTTGACTCCAACGGAACGCCGGATGCCTCCTCAGCTGTGTTTTAAACATACAGCTGAGAGGTTTTCGCACCGTCCGAAGAGTCTTTTGGGTGCATGGAACGTTTTCTCTATCATGTTAGTCAGAGAGACGTCGCCAGCCCGTAGATATTTACAATATTTTTAAAAAAGAATATGGAAAATAAAAATTCAGTAACCGTTGCTGGTTTAGCTGATTCTGATCAGTCCCAGATAGCAGTGCCTTTATCGTTAGGAACTCTCTGAGGGGACAACTGTTTCATACGTTTGGTTGCTTCTATACTATGGAAAAGCAACAATAATGTTATTATTCTGTTCCCCATGTCTCAGAGCAATCCCTTTTAGATTGGGATGCTGTAAGCTATAGTACCTTTTAATACGTTAAACATGAACTGTTGAGTAGTTTAATAAAAAATAAAAGGCACTAAAGGGTGATTTCAGTCTCTGTTTTATTTAATATCTGTTCCTGAAATATACTAGGTTTCTTTCTGCTCAGAGACGTAACTAGTTACTGTTTAAGATAAGGACAGTAACACCTTTCATTCAGTACCCGCAATGTTTTTTTTTTCGCTGATGGGTTTTATTTCGACCTGCCTAAATCCTGATTGGCAGGCGACCAACTGTGCATATTAATTTCTGTAGGGTATTTACGTTACGCAATCTTTGGAGGCAATTGTAATTTACCTTTGCACAGAAAAGTTAATAATATCTGTCCATCAGTTTGTGAAGCATTAAGGTCCTTTTTTGTTTATTACGACATTTCTGCTGTTTAATTTTGTGTTTTCATCCTTTGTGAAAGCTTAGGATGACACAAAAGCAACCATAGCGTTGTCTTTATTTTTGAAGGTGAATTAAAGCTCTTAAATTCACTCATTCATTTCTTACAGATGCTTCTTTGCAGATTACCATGTTGGCAGGTAAGAGTTCGGGAGTTTCTATCTTAGCATGCTGAGCCTTATGGTTGAAATCCGGTTCTAGGGAAGAATATTGTTTCTGACGTTTCCTCCCTCAGGCTGAGAAGTCCTACCTTTGAAATTTCTAGGGAAGTCCCCCCTCCCTTTGATGGAGGATGGAGCAGGACAGATAGCTCAGCATGCTATGGCGCTGTGGCTGAGCTTTGTAGCAGCCCAAGGGTTGTAGGTTTGATCCCCAGCGAGGTCCACTCAGCCTTTCATCCTTCCGAGGTCGATGAAATGAGCAGCACTTGAGACCCTTACGGGTGATTAGCCGTGCTTTAGGAGTACCCAATTCATACATATACATCAAGGTATGCCTTGTGTAATATTGCCAGACAATCCCACCTGGTGACCGCACCAGTCTGGTAACGAGATTCAATAATTCAAGACGCCTGCTACTGCTCTCAAATCGGCATGTAGGGTGGACCCCCGATCAGGGATCGGATCTGGTAGGAGGCGGTCTTTCTCTCTTTCTCCAGGTTTGGATAAGAGATGTGCGGGATCCTTGTACACTAGCAATTGTGTCTCAGGGGGGTATCAGTTGGAGTTCATAAATTCCTCCTCCAGAGGAAGATTTCTTCTTTCTCAATTATCTACAGAAAGTGGCATTTTTATGTTGTGTAGGTGACCTCTCTTCCATGGGGGTAATATGTCCCGCTCCAATACAAGGACCGGGGACAATTCTCTTTGTGGTTCCACGGGTGGAAAGTGAATCTGGAAAAGAGTTCGCTAGTTCCACAGACAAGGGTTCCTTTCTTGGGAACTCTAATCGACTCTCTATCCATGAAGATCTTTTTGACGGAGATCATAAAGTTGAAGATTCTGAATACATGCAGAACCCTTCAGTCCAGTCCTCGGCCGTCAGTGGCTCAGTGCATGGAGGCAATTGGATTGATGGTAGCAACAATGGACATCATTCTGTTTGCTCGTTTTCATCTCAGACCTCTGCAACTCAACATGCTCAGTCAGTGGAATGGAAATTACACAAATTTGTCTCCTCAAATATTTCTAGATCAGGAGACAAGGAACTCTCTTCTATGGTGGTTGTCGCTGGATCATCTATCCTAGGGGACATGCTTCTGCAGACCCTCGGTGATAGTGACAACGGACGCCAGTCTGATAGGATGGGGAGCAGTCTGGAACTCCCTGGTTCCCTGGTGTATGGTCTCAATCGGAGTCTCTGCTTCCTATCAATATCCTAGAGTTGAGAGCAATATTCAATGCACTTCAGGCTTGGCCTCAGTTGTCTTCGGCTCAGATTCCAGTCGGACAACATTACGACAGTAGATTACATCATCAGGGAGGAACAAGGAGTTCCTTAGCGATGACAGAAGTAGCCAAGATAATTCAGTGGGCGGAGGCTCACTCTTGTTATCTGTCAGCAATCCACATTCCAGGAGTGGAAAACTGTGAAGTGGATTTTCTGAGCAGACAGACTTTTCATCCAGGCGAATGGGAAATCCATCCGGAGGTATTTGCCAATCTGATTCTCAGATGGGGCAGGCCGGAGTTGGATCTTATGGCATCTCGTTAGAATGCCAAGCTTTAGAGATATGGGTCCAGGTCCAGGGATCCCCAGGCCGAACTGATAGATGCCTTGGCAATGCCTTGGTCGTTCAACCTAGCTTATGTGTTCCCTCCATTTGCTCTCCTTCCCCGGGTGATTGCTCGAGTCAAACGGGAGAGGGCTTCGGTGATCCTCATTGCTCCTGCGTAGCCTCGCAGGACTTGGTATGCCGATCTGGTGGACATGTCATCTCAGCCACCGTGGAAAGACCTTCTCATTCAGGGACCCTTCCATCATCCGAATCTAGTTTCTCTGCAGCTAACTGCTTGGAGATTGAACGCTTGATTTTATCTAAGCGAGGGTTCTCTGATTCGGTCATTGATACCTTGATTCAGGCACGTAAGCCTGTTACTAGAAATATTTACCATAAGATATGGCGTAAATATCTTTATTGGTGCGAATCCAAGGGCTACTCATGGAGTAAGGTTAGGATTCCTAGGGTTTTGTCTTTTCTCCAAGAAGGATTGGAGAAAGGGTTGTCAGCAAGTTCCTTAAAGGGACAAATTTCTGCTTTGTCTATTTTGTTACACAAGTGTCTGGCAGATGTTCCAGATGTTCCATCTTTTTGTGAGGCTTTGACTAGAATCAGGCCTGTGTTTAGACCAATTGCTCCTCCTTGGAGTTTGAATTTAGTTCTTAATGTTCTTCAAGGAGTTCCGTTTCAACCTATGCATTCCATAGATATTAAGTTATTATCTTGGAAAGTTTTATTTCTCCTGTTAAGTGTAGTCAGTCCACGGGTCATCCATTACTTATGGGATTATATCTCCTCCCTAACAGGAAGTGCAAGAGGATCACCCAAGCAGAGCTGCTATATAGCTCCTCCCCTCTACGTCATACCCAGTCATTCTCTTGCACCTAACTAATAGGACGTGTGAGAGGACTGTGGTTGTTAAACTTAGTTTTTATTTCTTCAATCAAAAGTTTGTTATTTTAAACGGCACCGGAGTGTGTTGTTTCTTCTCAGGCAGCATTAGAAGAAGAATCTACCTGAGTTTGTCTATGATCTTAGCGGTCGTAACTAAGATCCACTTGCTGTTCTCGGCCATTCTGAGGAGTGAGGTAACTTCAGAACAGGGGATAGCAGGCAGGGCTCACCTGCAAGGATGTATGTTGCAGTATATTATTTTCTAAGGAATGGAATTGACTGAGAAAATACTGCTAATACCGATGTAATGTAAGTGCAGCCTTAAATGCAGTAGTAGCGACTGGTATCAGGCTGATATATATATATATATATATATATATGTATACTCTGAGGTATTTCTGGGAATGGAATTTCACTAAGAAAATACTGTCTATATTTAAGTAATATTTGAGCCTGCACTGCAGTGAAAGCGACTAGCAGCAGGCTTATTAATAACATTTCATAATTTTCATTTTTAAAACGTTTACTGGCATGTTAATCGTTTTTTCTGAGGTACTTGGTGATAAAACTTTATGGGCATGATTTTTACCACATGGCTGTCGTTTATTTCTGATGCCGTAGTACACTTAACTAAACTTACGGCTAAGAACTCCGGATTCGCCATTCAAGCGCGTAGAGCGCTGTGGCTTAAATCCTGGTCAGCTGATGTGACTTCTAAATCTAAATTGCTTAACATTCCTTTCAAAGGGCAGACATTATTCGGGCCCGGTTTGAAAGATATTATCGCTGACATTACTGGACAGGGCCAAACCAAGGGCTAAACAGTCTAATTTTCGTGCCTTTCGTAACTTCAAGGCAGGAGCAGCATCAACTTCCTCCGCTCCAAGACAGGAAGGAACTGTTGCTCGCTACAGACAGGGCTGGAAACCTAACCAGTCCTGGAACAAGGGCAAGCAGGCCAGAAAACCTGCTGCTGCCCCTAAGACAGCATGAAGTGAGGGCCCCCGATCTGGAAACGGATCTAGTGGGGGGCAGACTTTCTCTCTTCGCCCAGGCTTGGGCAAGAGATGTCCAGGATCCCTGGGCATTAGAGATCATATCTCAGGGATATCTTCTGGACTTCAAAGCTTCTCCTCCACAAGGGAGATTTCATCTTTCAAGGTTATCAGCAAACCAGATAAAGAAAGAGGCGTTTCTACGCTGTGTACAAGACCTCTTACTAATGGGAGTGATCCACCCAGTTCCGCGGTCGGAACACGGGCAAGGGTTTTATTCAAATCTGTTTGTGGTTCCCAAAAAAGAGGGAACCTTCAGACCAATCTTGGACTTAAAGATCCTAAACAAATTCCTAAGAGTTCCATCGTTCAAAATGGAAACTATTCGGACCATCTTACCTATGATCCAAGAGGGCCAGTACATGACCACTGTGGATTTAAAGGATGCCTACCTTCACATACCGATTCACAAGGATCATTACCGGTATCTAAGGTTTGCCTTCCTAAACAGGCATTACCAGTTTGTAGCTCTTCCCTTCGGGTTAGCTACAGCTCCAAGAATCTTTACAAAGGTTCTGGGCTCTCTTCTGGCGGTACTAAGACCGCGAGGAATAGCGGTAGCTCCGTACCTAGACGACATTCTGATACAAGCGTCAAGCTTCCAAACTGCCAAGTCTCATACAGAGTTGGTTCTGGCATTTCTAAGGTCGCATGGGTGGAAGGTGAACGTAGAAAAGAGTTCTCTATTGTCACTCACAAGAGTTCCCTTCTTAGGGACTCTTATAGATTCTGTAGAAATGAAAATTTACCTGACAGAGGACAGGTTATCAAAACTTCTAAATGCTTGCCGTGTCCTTCATTCCATTCAACACCCATCAGTGGCTCAATGCATGGAGGTAATCGGCTTAATGGTAGCGGCAATGGACATAGTACCTTTTGCACGCCTGCATCTCAGACCGCTGCAATTGTGCATGCTAAGTCAGTGGAATGGGGATTACTCAGATTTGTCCCCTATGCTAAATCTGGATCAAGAGACCAGAGATTCTCTTCTATGGTGGCTTTCTCGGCCACATCTGTCCAGGGGGATGCCCTTCCGCAGGCCAGATTGAACGATTGTAACAACAGACGCCAGCCTTCTAGGTTGGGGCGCAGTCTGGAATTCCCTGAAGGCTCAGGGATCATGGACTCAGGAGGAGAGACTCCTTCCAATAAACATTCTGGAATTAAGAGCAGTTTTCAATGCTCTTCTGGCTTGGCCTCAGTTAGCAACTCTGAGGTTCATCAGGTTTCAGTCGGACAACATCACGACTGTGGCTTACATCAACCATCAGGGAGGGACAAGGAGTTCCCTAGCGATGATGGAAGTCTCAAAGATAATGCGCTGGGCAGAGTCTCACTCTTGCCACCTGTCAGCGATCCACATCCCAGGCGTGGAGAACTGGGAGGCGGATTTCCTAAGTCGCCAGACTTTTCATCCGGGGGAGTGGGAACTTCATCCGGAGGTGTTTGCCCAACTGCTTCATCATTGGGGCAAACCAGATCTGGATCTCATGGCGTCTCGCCAGAACGCCAAGCTTCCTTGTTACGGATCCAGGTCCAGGGACCCGGGAGCGATACTGATAGATGCTCTGACAGAACCTTGGGTCTTCAACATGGCTTATGTGTTTCCACCCTTCCCGATGCTTCCTCGATTGATTGCCAGGATCAAACAGGAGAGAGCATCGATGATTCTAATAGCGCCTGCGTGGCCACGCAGGACCTGGTATGCAGATCTAGTGGACATGTCGTCCTGTCCACCATGGTCTCTGCCTCTGAGACAGGACCTTCTGATTCAGGGTCCTTTCAAACATCCAAATCTAATTTCTCTGAGGCTGACTGCATGGAGATTGAACGCTTGATTCTATCAAAGCGGGGATTCTCGGAGTCAGTGATTGATACCTTAAAACAGGCTAGGAAACCTGTTACCAGGAAAATTTACCATAAAATATGGCGTAAATACTTATATTGGTGCGAATCCAAGAGTTACTCATGGAGTAAGGTTAGGATTCCTAGGATATTGTCTTTTCTACAAGAAGGTTTAGAAAAGGGTTTATCTGCTAGTTCGTTAAAGGGACAGATCTCAGCTCTGTCTATCCTTTTACACAAACGTCTGTCAGAAGTTCCAGACGTTCAGGCTTTTTGTCAGGCTTTGGCTAGGATTAAGCCTGTGTTTAAAACTGTTGCTCCGCCGTGGAGCTTAAACTTAGTTCTTAACGTTCTGCAAGGTGTTCCGTTTGAACCCCTTCATTCCATTGATATCAAGCTGTTATCTTGGAAAGTCCTGTTTTTAATGGCTATTTCCTCGGCTCGAAGAGTCTCTGAGTTATCGGCCTTACATTGTGATTCTCCTTATCTGATTTTTCATTCAGACAAGGTAGTTCTGCGTACTAAACCTGGGTTCTTACCTAAGGTAGTCACTAACAAGAATATCAATCAAGAGATTGTTGTTCCATCATTGTGCCCTAACCCTTCTTCGAAGAAGGAACGACTTCTGCACAATCTGGACGTCGTCCGTGCCCTGAAATTTTATTTGCAGGCAACTAAGGAATTTCGTCAAACTTCTTCCCTGTTTGTCGTTTATTCTGGACAGAGGAGAGGTCAAAAAGCTTCGGCTACCTCTCTCTCTTTTTGGCTTCGTAGCATAATACGTTTAGCCTATGAGACTGCTGGACAGCAGCCTCCTGAAAGGATTACAGCTCATTCTACTAGAGCTGTGGCTTCCACTTGGGCCTTTAAGAATGAGGCCTCTGTTGAACAGATTTGCAAGGCTGCAACTTGGTCTTCACTTCACACTTTTTCAAAATTTTACAAATTTGACACTTTTGCTTTTTCGGAGGCTGTTTTTGGGAGAAAGGTTCTACAGGCAGTGGTTCCTTCCGTGTAAAGATCCTGCCTGTCCCTCCCGTCATCCGTGTACTTTTAGCTTTGGTATTGGTATCCCATAAGTAATGGATGACCCGTGGACTGACTACACTTAACAGGAGAAAATATAATTTATGCTTACCTGATAAATTCCTTTCTCCTGTAGTGTAGTCAGTCCACGGCCCGCCCTGTTTTTTACGGCAGGTCAAAATTTTAAATTAAACTCCAGTCACCACTGCACCCTATAGTTTCTCCTTTCTCGTTTGGTTTCGGTCGAATGACTGGGTATGACGTAGAGGGGAGGAGCTATATAGCAGCTCTGCTTGGGTGATCCTCTTGCACTTCCTGTTAGGGAGGAGATATAATCCCATAAGTAATGGATGACCCGTGGACTGACTACACTACAGGAGAAAGGAATTTATCAGGTAAGCATAAATTATATTTTTTGGTTGCTGTTTCTTCTGATCGCAGAGTTTCTGAGCTTTCGGCATTACAATGTGATTCACCTTACCTTATTTTTCATTCTGATAAGGTGGTGTTACGTACCAAATCTGGTTTTCTTCCTAAGGTTGTTTCAAATAAGAATATTAATCAGGAAATTGTGGTTCCTTCCTCGTGTCCTAATCCTTCTTCTAAGAAGGAGCGTCTGTTACATAATTTGGACGTGGTCCGTGCCTTGAAGTTCTATTTACAGGCAACTTAGGATTTTCGTCAATTGTCTTCCTTGTTTGTCGTTTTTTCAGGGAAACGTAGGGGTCAGAAAGCTACGGCTACCTCTTTCTTTTTGGCTGAAGAGTATCATCCGTTTTGCATATGAGACTGCTGGACAGCAACCTCCTGAACGAATTACGGCTCATTCCACTAGGGCTGTGGCTTCCTCATAGGCATTCAACAATGATGCTTCTGTTGAACAGGTTAGCAAAGATGCAACCTGGTCGTGTCTTCATACTTTTTTCCAAATTCTACAAATTCAATACTTTTGCCTCATCTGAGGCTGTTTTTGGGAGGACAGTTCTTCAAGCAGTGGTGCCTTCCGTTTAGGTTCCCTGTCTTGTCCCTCCCATTTCATCCATGTACTATAGCTTTGGTATTGTATCCCACAAGTAAGGATGAAATCAGTGGACTCGTCGTATCTTGTAAAAGGAAATTTATTCTTATCTGATAAATTTTTCTTTTACGATACGAGTCCACGGCCCACCCTTTTTTTTCTAAGACAGGCTTTTAATTTTGTTAAACTTCAGTCACCTCTGCACCTTGGCTTTTCTTTTCCTATTTTCGGTCGAAAGACGGGAAGGGAGGAGCTATATATACAGCTCTGCTGTGGTGCTCTTTGCCTCCTTCTGCTAACCAGGAGCTGATATCCCACAAGTAAGGATGAAATCTGTGGACTCATCGTATCGTAAAAGAAACAAATTTATCAGGTAAGAATAAATTTCCTTTTTTCTTTTCACCTTTCAGAGATGAAAAGGGCAATGATGAGAAAGCATCAAGCAGAAACAGCAATATTACGAAGAAAAGAGTATGAGGATAAAGAACGACAAAAAGAATTTTTTAAAAAGTTTGTTGAAGTAGAACGAATAAAGAAGAAAGAAGAAAAGGAGAGAATTAAGTTAGAAAAAGAGAAGGTTAGAATTTAAGTGCAATTGTACAGATGTCTATAGTTAAAGTATAATGAAGAATGCTTATTTAAAATGTAGCAACTTAGTTTTTTTCACACAATGAAGCTTGAGGATGTTCCGCACTCCCTCAGTCATGCAGTGCAGTGCACATGCCCTTTCCTTACAGCTGGGACCTAAAATATGGAATAAAAATATAGGAAAAAAAATGTACTTTGAGGTGTTAATACAGAATGTGATCTAAACGAAAAGTTGCCCACCCATCTCAGATCCCAACTGTAGCACATTTTCTATATCCACACAGCATCAAGCTATCTTTATTGGCTTGACCCTTATTTACCACCAGCTACACTTCATTTATGTGCCCAGTAGAGAGAATGTTGTTCTCATAATTTTCTTCCTCTTTACTCTTCTGGCGGACCAGAGCTCTTCACTTTCCACTGTTTTTATCTCAATCTAATCACATTCCACCTGTAGTAGTTTTCTGTGTTCTCCCTTCCTTACCTAGCCTCCCATTTGGCAGCTTTACACATTGTCAGTTTTCCTCTAAATCTGGTACGAACGCTTACATTCTCTAGCTGGATTGTTCTCTTGTAATGAGAGCACTGAATCAAGAGATCATTCAGACAAGCACATCACAGCAGCTGCTTGCTTTGCCTGTTCATGCAAGTTATTTAAATAAGTACAATGTGTGTGTGTGTGTGTTTTTGTATTAATAAGTAACACTTATATAGTGGGTATTGAAAAGAATCACCCCCCTTGAAAATAATCTCATTTTGTTGCTTTGCAGCCTGAAAGAAAGACAGTTTTTGTTTATCCAGTTGTAATTACTCAGTGCAACTTATGACATCCAAGTGAGAGATATAACATCAACATGTCAGGCCAATTTAAAGACCATTCAAAAACATAATCACTGAGTTGGATAAAGGATCACCCTCTCCTAAAATTAGCTAATCACCTTCTCAACGGCGCACACAAAGCCATTTGATCTTGAACTGTGATCAACTGTGGGCATATTGATTAGCTCAGCATGAAAAGAGCTTTCCTGTAGCATCTCAATTATTGGTAGTGCAACTGAAGCAAACAATCATGGATGGCATGGCATTGTCAGGAGATGGATACAAGAAAATATCAAAGGCTTTATCAATGTCTAGAAGCACAGTGAAGTCTATTATTAAGAAATGGAAGGTATTTGATACAACACAGACCTTCTCTGGATTAGGACGTCGCTTCAAACTGGATGAAAGAGCCAAGAGGAAACTGGTAAGATTGGTTACCAAGAGGCCCACAGCAACTCTGAAGCAGTTGCAGGAATTTATGACAGAGTGGTCGCAACAATATCACAAATTCTTCACCAATGTGGCTTGTATAGTAGGGTTGCAAGAAAAAAGCCACTCCTCAAGAAAGGCCACATGCAGTCACGACTAAGCTTTGCCATAACACACCTAGGCGATTGAGGCCACATTGTTAAGGTGTTATGGTCAGATGAGACTAAAATTTAATTATTTGGCCTCAACACCAAATGATACAGTATGCGTGGAGGAATTCCAATACAGCTCACCATCCAAATAACACCATACTGACAGTAAAGCATGGAGGTGGTAATATCCTGTTATGGGAGTGTTTCTCTGCAGCAGGCACTGGAGCACTTGTCAGGATAGAAGGAATAATGGGGCAAAATACCGTCAAATTCTTGAGGAAAATCTGCTGCCCCCGGCCAGGAAGTTGTCAATGGAAAGAAGGTTTACCTTCCAACATGACCATGATCCATAGCACACAGCAAAAATGAAGTGGTTTTCCAACTCAGTGATTCTGTTTTTAAATTGTTTGTATTTTTGCCTGACATGTTGGTGTTATATCTTTCACTTGGATGTTATAAGTTGCACTGAGTAATTACAAGTGAATAAACAAAAACTGTGTTTGTCTTTATGATAGGCTGCAAAGCAACAAACTGTGATTATTTTCAAGGTGGGTGATTGTTTTAAATACCCACTGTAACAATGTTGCTTTTATTTTGATTGTCGCTTTTTTACTTGAGCAGACTTCACTGTATCATTCTCTAACATTTTCTCTCATTCTCTCTCCCTTTCTCTCATTCTCTCTCCCTTTCTCTCATTCTCTCTCCCTTTCTCTCATTCTCTCTCCCTTTCTCTCATTCTCTCTCCCTTTCTCTCATTCTCTCTCCCTTTCTCTCATTCTCTCTCCCTTTCTCTCATTCTCTCTCCCTTTCTCTCATTCTCTCTCCCTTTCACAGACTGTTTATCTCACTTTACAACCTCTCTTAACTGTTAAAACACAATCATTTTTCTTTCTTTCTGGAATTATCTTCTGCTTCATGTAGCTTTCTCAATACGGAGAGAGAACATTTTTAATTGCAGAAATGCAGTTGTTTGAACCCTTATTTGACCCTTTGTTTTATAAGGAAGTTTATATCATAATTTTGTAAAGGTTAGGCCAAGGGACCTAGATATGCATATGTTCTTTTTTGTTCTGCTTTTTTTTTTCAGGAAAGGGAAAAAATTAGAGAAGAAAAACGCAAATATGCAGAGCGCCTAAAACTATGGAGTAAGCCCCGAGATGACATGGAGTGTGATGATCTACAGGTATGTGCGTTTTTACCCCAATAATGTGCATCTTAAGTGTACATAATTCCCAAAATATAAGCAATGCATATAAAACAGACTCTTAAAGGGACTCTTTAAACTATGATGTTCTTCAAAATTAACCCACTTGTTCTAGTCAGGGTTGTTCCTTTTGACCATGACATCTGTTTAAATTGTCTCTAGCATCCAATAGCCATTAAATTAGGTGTTTTAGGTTAGGCATACATGCCAGCTACTTTTTGGTTTACATTTCTATCATTGTTTCTTACATTTGTAATGCAAATATTTTTTAGCTGTTTTTAAAGTGTTGTATGTTTTTACATACACTTAATAGAGAATATTTGATTACAATGTGGTTTACGGAAATTTTTATGGTGGCTGTGTAGTTAAAGTAGCAGAAATTTAAGATTAGTTTTCATTTATTTATTTTGTTTTTCTGTGCTTCATAAACTAATTTCCAGCTGGCTATGTGTACAATTCTTCTTCTTCTTTTTCTTTCTTCTTTCGTTTGTTAAATTTATCGAAGGTATTTATATATCTGATTATAACATCAGATATTATTTGAAGTGACAAATACAACAAAGAAATACATTATACATATGAAACTGCAATGGGATGTAGGAGAAACACATTAATTAGGTTAAGCCAATATAATACTTCAACAGCTTGTCTACTTCAGTCCTACTGCTCATTTTTAAGTTATTTTTGAGATTGTATGAAGTCATTAATAAACTTGTTGCTCCTAATCCTTAAAATATAACAAATCTATGCCTCATTTGACATGTCTTTTGTACATTGTTAATCACCTACAATTTAACCATAGATCAAACTTTACTGTTTTATTCTTTTGTCTGTTTCAGGAGCTTCCTGAACCCATCCCAGTGAAGACCAGACTTTCTCCAGAGTGCTTTGGGGATGCGCTTATGATTTTAGAGTTCTTATATGCCTTCGGAGCACTCTTTGATCTGAGAGATGAGTTTCCAGAAGGAGTGACATTAGGTTAGTTTTTCTGAATAAAAATAGCCTGTTTCAGACAGCATACTTACAGCCAACACATCCACTGCCAGGAAAAGTGTCTTGCTTTAATAGCTGAAGATCTTTTAGCAGTTATGTTTTGCTTTTTAGACATTTGCCTTCTCCCAAAATACAAAGCAGTATGCAACTATAAACTAGAGAACAATATGGTATGTAGGGGCACAATAGATACAATACCTATAAACTTTTATAGCCAGTATAGAAATAAAAGTATCAAATACAATCCACAAATGACTGTAGTCCTATAATATTACTAAATAATTGTATCAATGATAGTCTGTAGACTTGCAAGGCATCTCTTTTGGCGTCTCACCATATAACACAATTTGCAAGCATAGATAAGACAAAAAGGCATCTCATAGGGTAGTAATGTAATACCAGATGAAAAGAGCAGAACGATCAACATTTACATAAGTCAAGCACTTGATAGTGCTATTCACACATGCTGGGTCCTCAAAAGTCCCCATGGTGTTCTGGTCCTCTCCAGGAACTTTTGTTAAGAACTTTGGGTCTCGCACCAATATTAGTCTCCCCAATCTAAGGGAAAATTCACTTGTGGGGCTGCTAGACCCCCCCAGCGTTGGTTTTCTAATGCGAATATACACTTCCCCCACTCAGGTGTGATTTTTTTTTTTTTTTTTTTTTAAATATTTACACAAATGGATACAACGTGGTTTTACTAAAACACGATTAGTAAGGTTAGACTCTGATACCTATTACGTGACATGAAAATGAATTGCAGATGCCACAGCAGTAAACTCCCAGTGAATATAAGTTACTGTTGCCGAAATGGGATATGTGGATGGTTTGGGCCAAATATGTTTATCACAGCAGCTCTCAACCTTGTTCAGTAGTGCAAACCGCGTTTCTCAGATATCTGTTTGATCAGGCTATAGTAATGGGTTTCTTTCATGTAATTGGCAAGAGTCCATGAGCTAGTGACGTATGGGATATACAATCCTACCAGGAGGGGCAAAGTTTCCCAAACCTCAAAATGCCTATAAATACACCCGTCACCACACCCACAATTCTGTTTTACAAACTTTGCCTCCTATGGAGGTGGTGAAGTAAGTTTCTACGTTGACATGCGCTTCTCAGCATTTTGAATCCCGATTTCCTCTCAGAGTACAGTGAATGTCAGAGGGATGTGAAGGGAGTATAACTTATTGAATACAATGTTTATCCTAACGGGGATCTATTTCATAGATTCTCTGTTATCGGTCGTAGAGATTCATCTCCTACCTCCCTTTTCAGATCGATGATATACTCTTATATACTATTACCTCTACTGATTCTCGTTTCAGTACTGGTTTGGCTATCTGCTATATGTGGATGAGTGTCTTTTGGTAAGAATGTTTCATTTATTTAAGACACTCTCAGCTATGGTTTGGCACTTTGTATATAAAGTTCTAAATATATGTTTATACTTTATTTGCCATGATTCAGGTTTATCAGTATATTTCCTTTTTTTGCAGACTGTCAGTTTCATATTTGGGAAATGAATTTTAAAAAAAATTTTTTTACCTGAGGTTTTCAAATTGATTTTTTTCTAAATTGCGGGCTGTATTAGGCTCGAGTGAGCCCAAAATGCTATAATTTATTGCGTCATTCTTGGCGCGAGAATTACGTTTACGCAAATTCGTCATTTCCAGCGTCTTAGTTGGCACCGAGTCTTTTCACGAGGTTGCATCATCTGACGCTCATGTTCGTTGCGGACGTTTTTGGCGCCAAAAAATATTTTCAGTTGTGGGCGTCCTACTTGGCGCCAAACTGTTTGTCATTATTTAAGACTTCATTCCTTTTGCCTCTGGTCCTTTTTTTCTTGTCAGCGGCTTATTCTGTTTGCATTTTTTCCCATTCCTGAAACTGTCATATAAGGAAATAGATAATTTTGCTTTTTTCTCTTATATATTGCAAGGTGTCTCAATCTGATCCTGTTTCAGAATCTACTACTGGAATCCTGCTGCCTGATATCGGTTCTACCAAAGCTAAGTGCATTTGTTGTAAACTTGTAGTAACTGTTCCTCCGGCTGTAGTTTGTAATAGTTGTCATGATAAACTTTTACATGCAGAGAATATTTCCATCAGTAGTGTTGCATTACCTGTTGCTGGTCCATCAGCATCTAATGTTCAGGATATTCCTGTTAATTTGAGAGAATTTATTTCTGATTCCATTCAGAAGGCTTTGTCTGCCATTCCGCCTTCTAATAAACCTAAAAGGTATTTTAAAACTTCTCAAAGAGTTGATGAATTTTCAAATGACCGACAACATACTGATTTATCTATCTCTGATGAGGATTTGTCTGATTCAGAGGATCCTGCCTCAGATATTGACACTGACAAATCTTCGTATTTATTTAAAATGGAGTATATTCGTTCTTTATTGAAGGAAGTGTTGATTGCATTAGATATAGAGGAGTCTAGTCCTCTTGATACTAAAACTAGTAAACGTTTAAATTCGGTTTATAAACCTCATGTTGTTGTTCCAGAGGTTTTTTTCATTTCCTGATGCTATTTTAGATATGATTTCAAAGGAATGGAATAGACTGGGTGGTACTTTTACTCCTTATTCAAGGTTTAAAAAATTGTATCCTTTGCCTACTGATAGATTGGAGTTTTGGGAAAAGATCCCCAAAGTTGATGGGGCCATCTCTACTCTTGCTAAACGTACTACTATTCCTACAAAGACAGTACTTCTTTTAAAGATCCTTTAGATAGGAAACTTGAATCCTTTCTAAGGAATGCTTATTTATGTTCAGGTCATCTTCTTAGGCCTGCTATTTCTTTGGCTGATGTTGCAGCTGCTTCAACTTTTTGGTTGGAAACTATAGCGCAACAAGTATCAGACCATAATATGTATAGCATTGTTAAAATTATTAGCATGTTGAATTAACTTGTTTGTGATGCCATTTTTGATATCATCAGAATTGATGTTAGATATGTCTGTAGCTATTTTAGCTAGAGCTTTATGGCTTAAATCTTGGAATGCTGATATGACTTCTAAATCAACATTGCTATCTCTTTCTTTCCAAGGTAATAAATTATTTGAGTCTCAGTTGGATTCTATAATTTCAACTGTTACTTGGGGAAGGGGGCTTTTTTACCTCAGGATAAAAAAAATCTAAGGGTAAATTTAAAGCTTCTAACCATTTTCGTTCCTTTCAACAGAATAAGGAACAGAAACCTAGTCCTTCCCTTAAGGAATCTGTTTCCAATTGGAAGCCTTCCTCAGTCTGGAATAAATCCAAGCCATTTAAGAGATCTAAACCAGCCCCCAAGTCCACATGAAGGTACGGCCCTCATTCCAGCTCAGCTGGTAGGGGGCAAATTAAAATTTCTTTCATGTAATTAACAAGAGTCCATGAGCTAGTGACGTATGGGATATACATTCCTACCAGGAGGGGCAAAGTTTCCCAAACCTCAAAATGCCTATAAATACACCCCTCACCACACCCACAATTCAGTTTTACAAACTTTGCCTCCCATGGAGGTGGTGAAGTAAGTTTGTGCTAGATTCTACGTTGATATGCGCTTCGCAGCAGGCTGGAGCCCGGTTTTCCTCTCAGAGTGCAGTGAATGTCAGAGGGATGTGAAGAGAGTATTGCCTATTTGTATACAATGGTCTTCCTTTAGGGGATCTATTTCATAGATTCTCTGTTATCGGTCGTAGAGATTTCTTCTCCTACCTCCCTTTTCAGATCGATAATATACTCTTTTATATACCATTACCTCTACTGATTCTCGTTTCAGTACTGGTTTGGCTATCTACTATATGTAGATGAGTGTCCTGGGGTAAGTAAGTCCTATTTTTTGTGACACTCTAAGCTATGGTTGGGCACTTTATATGTAAAGTTCTAAATATATGTGTTTAAACTTATATTTGCCATGATTCAGGATAATCAGTATTCCTTCATTCAGACTGTCAGTTTCATTATTTGGGATAATGCATATGAATTAATATTTTTTTCTCACCTTGAAAATTTTCAATTGACTTTTTTCCCTGCGGGCTGTTAGGCTTGCAGGGGCAGAAAATGCTTCTATTTATTGCGTCATTCTTGGCGAAAACTTTTGGCGCAAACATTTTTGTCATTTCCGGCGCCGTAGTTGACGCCGGAAGTTTGTTTGTTGTTACGTCATTTTTTGACGCATGTGTGTTCAGACATTTTTTCTCCAACATAGGTGTGTCCGGTCCACGGCGTCATCCTTACTTGTGGGATATTCTCTTCCCCAACAGGAAATGGCAAAGAGCCCAGCAAAGCTGGTCACATGATCCCTCCTAGGCTCCGCCTACCCCAGTCATTCTCTTTGCCGTTGTACAGGCAACATCTCCACGGAGATGGCTTAGAGTTTTTTAGTGTTTAACTGTAGTTTTTATTATTCAATCAAGAGTTTGTTATTTTAAAATAGTGCTGGTATGTACTATTTACTCTGAAACAGAAAAGAGATGAAGATTTCTGTTTGTAAGAGGAAAATGATTTTAGCAACCGTTACTAAAATCGATGGCTGTTCCACACAGGACTGTTGAGAGGAATTAACTTCAGTTGAGGGAACAGTGAGCAGAATTTTACTGCTTGAGGTATGACACATTCTAACAAGACGATGTAATGCTGGAAGCTGTCATTTTCCCTATGGGATCCGGTAAGCCATTTTTATTACAGACAATAAATAAGGGCTTCACAAGGGCTTTTTAAGACTGTAGACATTTTCTGGGCTAAATCGATTCATATAATAAACATATTTAGCCTTGAGGAATCATTTTAATCTGGGTATTTTGTAAAATAATATCGGCAGGCACTGTTTAGGGACACCTTATTCTCTAGGGGCTTTCCCTTATCATAGGCAGAGTCTCATTTTCGCGCCGGTATTGCGCACTTGTTTTTGAGAAGCATGACATGCAGTCGCATGTGTGAGGAGCTCTGATACATAGAAAAGACTTTCTGAAGGCGTCATTTGGTATCGTATTCCCCTTTGGGCTTGGTTGGGTCTCAGCAAAGCAGATACCAGGGACTGTAAAGGGGTTAAAGATAAAAACGGCTCCGGTTCCGTTATTTTAAGGGTTAAAGCTTCCAAATTTGGTGTGCAATACTTTTAAGGCTTTAAGACACTGTGGTGAAATTTTGGTGAATTTTGAACAATTCCTTCATACTTTTTCGCAATTGCAGTAATAAAGTGTGTTCAGTTTAAAATTTAAAGTGACAGTAACGGTTTTATTTTAAAACGTTTTTTTGTACTTTGTTATCAAGTTTATGCCTGTTTAACATGTCTGAACTACCAGATAGACTGTGTTCTGAATGTGGGGAAGCCAAGGTTCCTTCTCATTTAAATAGATGTGATTTATGTGACACAAAATTTAGAGAAAATGATGCCCAAGATGATTCCTCAAGTGAGGGGAGTAAGCATGGTACTGCATCATCCCCTCCTTCGTCTACACCAGTCTTGCCCACTCAGGAGGCCCCTAGTACATCTAGCGCGCCAATACTCCTTACTATGCAACAATTAACGGCTGTAATGGATAATTCTATCAAAAACATTTTAGCCAAAATGCCCACTTATCAGCGTAAGCGCGACTGCTCTGTTTTAGATAATACTGAAGAGCATGAGGACGCTGATGATATTGTTTCTGAAGGGCCCCTACACCAGTCTGAGGGGGCCAGGGAGGTTTTGTCTGAGGGAGAAATTTCAGATTCAGGGAAAATTTCTCAACAAGCTGAACCTGATGTGATTACATTTACATTTAAGTTGGAACATCTCCGCGCTCTGCTTAAGGAGGTGTTATCCACTCTGGATGATTGTGAGAATTTGATCATCCCAGAGAAACTATGTAAAATGGACAAGTTCCTAGAGGTCCCGGGGCCCCCAGAAGCTTTTCCTATACCCAAGCGGGTGGCGGACATTGTAAATAAAGAATGGGAAAGGCCCGGTATACCTTTCGTCCCTCCCCCCATATTTAAAAAATTGTTTCCTATGGTCGACCCCAGAAAGGACTTATGGCAGACAGTCCCCAAGGTCGAGGGGGCGGTTTCTACTTTAAACAAACGCACCACTATACCCATAGAAGATAGTTGTGCTTTCAAAGATCCTATGGATAAAAAATTAGAAGGTTTGCTTAAAAAGATGTTTGTTCAGCAAGGTTACCTTCTACAACCAATTTCATGCATTGTCCCTGTCACTACAGCCGCGTGTTTCTGGTTCGATGAGCTAGAAAAGGCGATCACTAGTGATTCTCCTCCTTATGAGGAGATTATGGACAGAATCCGTGCTCTCAAATTGGCTAATTCTTTCACCCTAGACGCCACTTTGCAATTGGCTAGGTTAGCGGCGAAAAATTCTGGGTTTGCTATTGTGGCGCGCAGAGCGCTTTGGTTGCAATCTTGGTCACCGGATGCGTCTTCCAAGAACAAATTGCTTAACATTCCTTTCAAGGGGAAAACGCTGTTTGGCCCTGACTTGAAAGAGATTATCTCTGATATCACTGGGGGCAAGGGCCACACCCTTCCTCAGGATAGGTCTTTCAAGGCCAAAAATAAACCTAATTTTCGTCCCTTTCGTAGAAACGGACCAGCCCCAAGTGCTACGTCCTCTAAGCAAGAGGGTAATACTTCTCAAGCCAAGCCAGCCTGGAGACCAATGCAAGGCTGGAACAAGGGAAAGCAGGCCAAGAAACCTGCCACTGCTACCAAGACAGCATGAACTGTTGGCCCCCGATCCGGGACCGGATCTGGTGGGGGGCAGACTCTCTCTCTTCGCTCAGGCTTGGGCAAGAGATGTTCTGGATCCTTGGGCACTAGAAATAGTCTCCCAAGGTTATCTTCTGGAATTCAAAGGGCTTCCCCCAAGGGGGAGGTTCCACAGGTCTCAATTGTCTTCAGACCACATAAAAAACAGGCATTCTTACATTGTGTAGAAGACCTGTTAAAAATGGGAGTGATTCATCCTGTTCCATTAGGGGAACAAGGGATGAGGTTCTACTCCAATCTGTTCGTAGTTCCCAAAAAAGAGGGAACGTTCAGACCAATCTTAGATCTCAAGATCCTAAACAAGTTTCTCAAGGTTCCATCGTTCAAAATGGAAACCATTCGAACAATTCTTCCTTCCATCCAGGAAGGTCAATTCATGACCACGGTGGATTTAAAGGATGCGTATCTACATATTCCTATCCACAAGGAACATCATCGGTTCCTAAGGTTCGCATTCCTGGACAAGCATTACCAGTTCGTGGCACTTCCTTTCGGATTAGCCACTGCTCCAAGGATTTTCACAAAGGTACTAGGGTCCCTTCTAGCGGTGCTAAGACCAAGGGGCATTGCAGTAGTACCTTACTTGGACGACATTCTGATTCAAGCGTCGTCCCTTCCTCAAGCAAAGGCTCACACGGACATAGTCCTGGCCTTTCTCAGATCTCACGGATGGAAAGTGAACGTAGAAAAGAGTTCTCTATCTCCGTCAACAAGGGTTCCCTTCTTGGGAACAATAATAGACTCCTTAGAAATGAGGATTTTTCTGACAGAGGCCAGAAAAACAAAACTTCTAAACTCTTGTCAAATACTTCATTCCGTTCCTCTTCCTTCCATAGCGCAGTGCATGGAAGTAATAGGTTTGATGGTAGCGGCAATGGACATAGTTCCTTTTGCGCGCATTCATCTAAGACCATTACAACTGTGCATGCTCAGTCAGTGGAATGGGGACTATACAAACTTGTCTCCGACGATACAAGTAAATCAGAGGACCAGAGATTCACTCCGTTGGTGGCTGTCCCTGGACAACCTGTCACAAGGGATGAACTTCCGCAGGCCAGAGTGGGTCATTGTCACGACCGACTCCAGTCTGATGGGCTGGGGCGCGGTCTGGGGACCCCTGAAAGCTCAGGGTCTTTGGTCTCGGGAAGAATCTCTTCTACCGATAAATATTCTGGAACTGAGAGCGATACTCAATGCTCTCAAGGCTTGGCCTCAGCTAGCAAAGGCCAAGTTCATACGGTTTCAATCAGACAACATGACGACTGTTGCGTACATCAACCATCAGGGAGGAACAAGGAGTTCCCTGGCGATGGAAGAAGTGACCAAAATCATTCAATGGGCGGAGACTCACTCCTGCCACCTGTCTGCAATCCACATCCCAGGAGTGGAAAATTGGGAAGCGGATTTTCTGAGTCGTCAGACATTACATCCGGGGGAGTGGGAACTCCATCCGGAAATCTTTGCCCAAATTACTCAACTGTGGGGCATTCCAGACATGGATCTGATGGCCTCTCGTCAGAACTTCAAGGTTCCTTGCTACGGGTCCAGATCCAGGGATCCCAAGGCGACTCTAGTAGATGCACTAGTAGCACCTTGGACCTTCAAACTAGCTTATGTATTTCCGCCGTTTCCTCTCATCCCCAGGCTGGTAGCCAGGATCAATCAGGAGAGGGCATCGGTGATCTTGATAGCTCCTGCGTGGCCACGCAGGACTTGGTATGCAGATCTGGTGAATATGTCATCGGCTCCACCATGGAAGCTACCTTTGAGACGAGACCTTCTTGTTCAAGGTCCGTTCGAACATCCGAATCTGGTCTCACTCCAACTGACTGCTTGGAGATTGAACGCTTGATCTTATCAAAGCGAGGGTTCTCAGATTCTGTTATTGATACTCTTGTTCAGGCCAGAAAGCCTGTAACCAGAAAAATTTACCACAAAATATGGAAAAAATATATCTGTTGGTGTGAATCTAAAGGATTCCCTTGGGACAAGGTAAAAATTCCTAAGATTCTATCCTTTCTTCAAGAAGGATTGGAGAAAGGATTATCTGCAAGTTCCTTGAAGGGACAGATTTCTGCCTTGTCTGTGTTACTTCACAAAAAGTTGGCAGCTGTGCCAGTTGTTCAAGCCTTTGTTCAGGCTCTGGTTAGAATCAAGCCTGTTTACAAACCTTTGACTCCTCCTTGGAGTCTCAACTTAGTTCTTTCAGTTCTTCAGGGGGTTCCGTTTGAACCCTTACATTCCGTTGATATTAAGATATTATCTTGGAAAGTTTTGTTTTTGGTTGCAATTTCTTCTGCTAGAAGAGTTTCAGAATTATCTGCTCTGCAGTGTTCTCCTCCTTATCTGGTGTTCCATGCAGATAAGGTGGTTTTACGTACTAAACCTGGTTTTCTTCCGAAAGTTGTTTCTAACAAAAACATTAACCAGGAGATAGTCGTGCCTTCTTTGTGTCCGAATCCAGTTTCAAAGAAGGAACGTTTGTTGCACAATTTGGATGTTGTTCGCGCTCTAAAATTCTATTTAGATGCTACAAAGGATTTTAGACAAACATCTTCCTTGTTTGTTGTTTACTCTGGTAAAAGGAGAGGTCAAAAAGCAACTTCTACCTCTCTCTCTTTTTGGATTAAAAGCATCATCAGATTGGCTTATGAGACTGCCGGACGGCAGCCTCCTGAAAGAATCACAGCTCATTCCACTAGGGCTGTGGCTTCCACATGGGCCTTCAAGAACGAGGCTTCTGTTGATCAGATATGTCGGGCAGCGACTTGGTCTTCACTGCACACTTTTACCAAATTTTACAAGTTTGATACTTTTGCTTCTTCTGAGGCTATTTTTGGGAGAAAGGTTTTGCAAGCCGTGGTGCCTTCCATTTAGGTGACCTGATTTGCTCCCTCCCTTCATCCGTGTCCTAAAGCTTTGGTATTGGTTCTTACAAGTAAGGATGACGCCGTGGACCGGACACACCTATGTTGGAGAAAACAGAATTTATGTTTACCTGATAAATTACTTTCTCCAACGGTGTGTCCGGTCCACGGCCCGCCCTGGTTTTTTAATCAGGTCTGATAATTTATTTTCTTTAACTACAGTCACCACGGTATCATATGGTTTCTCCTATGCAAATATTCCTCCTTTACGTCGGTCGAATGACTGGGGTAGGCGGAGCCTAGGAGGGATCATGTGACCAGCTTTGCTGGGCTCTTTGCCATTTCCTGTTGGGGAAGAGAATATCCCACAAGTAAGGATGACGCCGTGGACCGGACACACCGTTGGAGAAAGTAATTTATCAGGTAAACATAAATTCTGTTTTTGCGCCAAAAAATGTGGGCGTCGTTTTCGGGGTCAGAGGACGTGGCGTCATACTTGGCGCCAAAAATATGGGCGCTGTACTTGGCGCCAAAAAATATGGGCGTTGTACTTGGCGCCAATAATGTGGGTGTCATACTTGTTCACTTTTTCTCACATTATTTAAGTCTCACTTTTTTGTTGCTTCTGGTTGCTAGAAGCTTGTTTTGCATTTTTTCCCATTCCTGAAACTGTCATTTAAGGAATTTTGATAATTTTGCTTTATATGTTGTTTTTTTCTATTACATATTGCAAGATTTTCCATTCACTGTTCCTGGATCAGAACATGCTGAGGAATTCCTGTTGACTGAGATCAGTCCTACCAAAGCTAAGTTCATTTATTGTAAATGTTATGAATGTTTATCTTTAGCTATGGTTTGTAATAAGTTATCATGATAAACCTTTACATGCAGAATCCATTAGTATTTATGCTTTATATATTGCTATTCTTTTTACATCTCATGTACAAGATATACTTAGAAATTTATAAGAATTTTTTTTATTCTATTTTAAAGGCTTTGTCTGACATCCCGCCTTCTAATACATTTTTAGGTCTTTTTCAAACTTCTTTTTTAGTTGATGAAGTTTCAAATGACCAACAACATATTGAATTATCCTTCTCTGATGGTGTTTTTTTCTCATTCAGAATTTTTCTTCATCAGATATTGACACTAACAAATCTACTTTTTTATTTTTTAATTAGAGTACATTTGTTCTTTGTTCAAAAGGTGTTGATTATTTTGGATATTTAAGTAACTAGTTCTTTGGATTTTAAAGACTAGCTAACATTTAAATTCTGCTTATTTATCTTCTGAGGTTTTTTCCAGTTCCTGATACTAGGAAATGGAATAGGCTGAGAATTTTCTTTTAGTCCTTATTTAAGGTTTTTAAATTGTATTCTTTGCCGGCAGTTAGTTTTGAGGAAAGATTCCCCAAGTTAATGGGGCTATCTCTACTCTTGCTAAATATACTATTATTCTTATAGCAAATAGTATTTATTTTTTTCCTTCAGATGGTTGTATCTTATTTAAGGAAAATTATTTTCAGGTACTTTTCTTAGACCTGTAATTTATTTGGCTGATGTTGCAATTGCTTCATCTTTCTGGTTGGATACTTTAAGATCAAGTATTGGATTATGATTTGTTTAGCATTGTTAAAAGGACAAAATATACTACTCATTTGAGGTTCAGACTAAGTGCTATTGCATTGTCTTGTTTTCTTGCATTTGTTGTGCAAGTCCAGTGTGTTGACTGGTCCTTTAACTTAATTAACATGCTAATAATTTCATTTGTGTTGTCATTTTATTAAATATTTTCGCAAATGAGGTTTAATCTATGTCTTTAGCTATTTTAGCTAGAATAACTTTGTGATTTCAATCTTGGAATGCTAATTTGATTTCTAAAATCCATATTTCTTTTTTTCCAAGGTAATCAATTATTTGGTTCATAATTGGATTCAATTCTTTAACTGTTACTATGGGCTTCAAGATTGAGTTCTAAGACTAAAACTTTAAGCTTATATTAGTTTTCTGTTCTTACTAAAGAATGGAGTCCTGAATTCTTCCCCAAGTAACATGTTTATAATTGGAAGTTTTTTTCATCATTCAATTAAGCCTTTAAGTCAGCTCCCCAAATTTGCATGTAGGTGCGGTTCTTATTCCAGCTTGGCTGGTAAGGGGCAGGTTGATACTTTTTTGAAATTTGTTTGGTTCTATTCGGTCCAAACTTCTTAGACTTTGGGTACAGAATAGGATTCAGAGTAAAACCATCTGTGAGAAGTCTTTTTTTTTCTCTATCGTATTCCAGCTATTTCAGTAAGACTAACACTTTCCTGAAGTGTATTCAGACCTATATGTTTTGGGTACTGGTGAAGCGCGGCTGGTCACCCGTTGGGGCTCAAGCGCTGCTCAGACCTGGAGTCTTCTGGGGTATTTATTCCAGTTCCATCTCTAGGAACTGGGTTTTGGGGTTTTATTCAAGACTATTCATTGTTCCAAAGATAGAAAATCTTTTTGAATTGTCATATAAGTGTACCATCTTTTAGAATGGAGTTTATATGGTCTATTCTGCCTTTTTGGTCAGTGATGGCATTATTTGTTTACAATAGATACAATAGATGCATATCTTCATTTTCTGTTTTCATTCAGATTATTTTATTTTCTGAGATTCTCTTTTTTTGACAAGTATTACCAATTTGTTGCTTTTCCTTCTGGTCTAGCGACAGCTCTAAGAATCTTTTCTAAGGTTCTCAGTGTTCCTTATTTGGACGGTATGGTGGTACTGGTTCAGTCTTTTCATTCTGTGGAATCTCATACGATTCAACTTTGTTGTCTCTTCAAGACATGGATCTTCTTGTCAAAAGCTCCTTGATTTCTCACACAAGGGTCACCTTTTTTTAGGTTTCCAGATTAATTGTGTCAATGTTTTTGTCTCTAACAGACAAGTGACAAGTTTATTGGGTTCCGTTTGTCGGAATTTTCAGTCTCTATTATTTCCTTCAAGTTGCTATATATGCATGGAAGTTTTAGGTTTCATGGCTGCAGCATTGGATTCGATTCCCTTTGCTCATTTAGGAAACCTTTCAGTTTTCTTATGCTGAATAATGGTGCAGGGATTCTAGGATATCACTTTTTTTATATCTTTGAATCCTAATGTTTAACTATCTTTGATTCGGTGGTTAAGATCACCATCATTTAGTTCTATAGGTCTCTTCGGTTCTTTCAACCTGGACCATGATCTGCAGATGCGCGAGTCTTTTAGGTTGGGAGGCTGCCTGAGGATCTCTGTCAGCACAAGGGGTTTGGAAATCTCAGGAGGCGAGATTACCATTTCATATTTTTGGAACTCCGTGCATTCTCAGAGTTCTTCAGTTTGGTTTCTTTTTGAAGAAGAGACGTTTGTTTTCAGACAGACATTGTCACAACTGTGGCGTATGTCAATTATCAGGGTTGGACTATCAGTTCTTAGGCTGTGACAGAAATATCTTGGATATTTGCTTGGGCTAAATTCAGCTCCTATCTAATTTCTGTGGTCTTTTTCCCAGGTATAGACATTGGGAACCGGATTATCTCTGTTAATCATACTTTACATCCGAGAGAATGGTCTTTTTAACCAGATATGTTTCTTAATTTTTCAGATGTGAGGTCTTCCAGTAATAGATCTGTTGGCATCTCATCTAAACAAGGAACTTCCCAGGGGCCTATTCAGGTTCAGGGATCCTCAGGCGGAAGTAGTGTATGCATTGACACTTCTTTGGAATTATCAATCTGCCTATATTTTTTCATCTCTGGTTCTTCTTTTAAAAAGTGATTTTCAAAATCATCAGAGAGCAATCTTTGGTGTGGCTGGTGGCTTTAGCATGGCCACACAGGTTTTGGTATATAGTTCTTGGTCGGATGTTCAGTAGCCAATCTTGGTTATTTCCATTATAGCCAGACCTTATATCTTAACTTTTATTTTTTTTCAGCAGGAATTCAAATTATTAATTTGATGGTATGAAAATTTAATGCTTAGTACTTAGTCATAGGAGTTTCTCTGACTCAGTAAGTAATACTATGTTGCAGGCTCATAAATCTGTGTCTAATAGGATTTATTATCGAGTTTGGAAGATTTACATCTCATGATGCTCTTCTTATGAATTCTCTTGGCATTCTTTTAGAATTCCTAGGATTTTATAGTCTCTTCATAAGGTTTTGTCTGCATGTTCCTTGAAAGGACAAATCTCTGCTTTTCCTGTGCGGTTTCACAGTAAGAATTGCTAAATCTTTCTAATATTCTTTTGTTTTGTTCAGGCTTTGGTTCGTATCAAGCCTGTCATTAAGTCAATTTCTCCTCTCTGGAGTCTTAATTTGATTCTGAAGGCTTTACAGGCTCTTCTGTTTGAGCATATGCTTTTTTTGGACATTAATTACTTTTATGAAAAGTATTGTTCTTTTTAGACATCTCTTCAACTAGAACAGTTTTAAATTATCTGTTCTTTCTTGTGAATCTCCTTGTTCTGATTTTTCATCAGGATAAGGTGGTTTTTCCTCATTTCAATTTTCACCTAAAGTTGTGAATTCTAACAACATTAGTGGAGGAATTATTGTCTTTTCATTGTGTCTTAATCCTAAGAATTCTTTGGTAAGATTCTTACATTCTTTGGATGTGGTAAGAGTTTTGAAATATTATGTTGAAGCTATTCAGATTTCAGACAGACTTCTAGTCTATTTGTTATCTTTTCTGGTTTTAGGAAAGGTCAGAAGGCTTCTGCCATTTCTTTGGCATCTTGGTTAAAGCTTTTGATTCATCATGCTTATTTGGAGTCGGGTTAATCCCCGTCTCAGAGGATTACGGCTCATTCTACTAGGTCAGTTTCTACTTCCTGGGCTTTTTAAAAATGAAGCTTCTGTTGATCAGATTTGCAAAGCAATGACTTGGTCTTCTTTGCATACTTTTACTAAATTCTACCATTTTGATGTTTTCTCTTCTTAGAAGCAGATTTTGGTAGAATAGTACTTCAGGCAGCTGTTTCAGTTTGATTCTTCTGCTTATAATTTCAATTTTTTTCATTTTAAAAATTGAAACTCTTGATTTGGGTAGTGGATTAATTTTTTAGCGGAATTGGCTGTCTTTATTTTATCCCTCCCTCTCTAGTGACTCTTGCGTGGAAGTTCCACATCTTGGGTATCTGCTATCCCATACGTCACTAGCTCATGGACTCTTGCTAATTACATGAAAGAAAACATAAATTATGTAAGAACTTACCTGATAAATTCATTTCTTTCATATTAGCAAGAGTCCATGTGGCCCACCCTTTTTTGTGGTGGTTATGATTTTTTTGTATAAAGCACAATTATTCCAATTCCTTATTTTTGATGCTTTCACTCCTTTCTTATCACCCCACTTCTTGGCTATTCGTTAAACTGAATTGTGGGTGTGGTGAGGGGTGTATTTATAGGCATTTTAAGGTTTGGGAAACTTTGCCCCTCCTGGTTGGAATGTATATCCCATACGTCACTAGCTCATGGACTCTTGCTAATATGAAATAAATGAATTTATCAGGTAAGTTCTTACATAAATTATGTTTTTTCAAGGATGTTTGGATAAATACAGTCTAAAATCATTGGATTCAGAACATTGTCTTTCAGGGGTACAGAATAGGTTTCAGAGTAAGACCACCTGTGAGAAGTTTCTTTTTCTCACGCATTCCAGTGAACCCCGAGAAAGCACAGGCTTTGCTGAAGTGTGTTTCAGACCTAGAGTCTTTTGGGGTTATCGTGCCGGTTCCTTTTCAGGAACAGGGTCTGGGGTTTTATTCAAATCTGTTCATTGTCCCAAAGAGAGAAAATTCATTGAGACCAGTTCTGGATCTAAAACTCTTGAATCGTTATGTAAGAATACCAACATTCAAAATGCTGACTATAAGGACAATTCTGCTTTTTGTTCTGCAAGGGCATCATATGTCCACAATAGACTTACAGGATGCTTATCTTCATATTCCAATTCATCCAGATCACTATCAGTTCCTGAGATTCTCTTTTCTAGACAAGCATTACCAATTTGTTGCTCTTCGTTTTGGCCTAGCAACAGCTTCAAGGATCTTTTCAAAGGTTCTCGGTGCCCTTCTCTCTGTAATCAGAGAGCAGGGTATTGCGGTGTTTCCTTATTTGGACGATATCTTGGTACTCGCTCAGTCTTTAAGTTCTGCAGAATCTCACACAAATCAACTATTGTTGTTTCTTCAAAAACATGTTTGGAGGATCAATTTACCAAAAAGTTCTTTGATTCCTCAGACAAGGGTAACCTTTTTAGGTTTCCAGATAGATTCAGTATCCATGACTTTCTAACAGACAAGAGACGTTTGAAGTTGGTTGCAGCCTGTCGGAACCTTCAGTCTCAGTCATTCCCTTCAGTAGCTATGTGCATGGAGGTTTTAGGTCTCATGACTGCAGCATCGGACGCGATCTCCTTTGTTCGTTTTCGCATGAGAACTCTTCAGCTTTGTATGCTGAACGAATGGTGCAGGGATTATACAAGGATATCACAATTAATATCCTTAAATCCCAATGTTCGACTATCTCTGACTTGGTGGTTAGATCACCATCGTATAGTTCAAGGGGCCTCTTGTTCGTCCAACCTGGACCGTGATCACAACAGATACGAGTCTTTCAGGTTGGGGAGCTGTCTGGGGATCTCTGACAGCACAGGGGTTTTGGAAATCTCAAGAGGCGAGATTACCAATCAATATTTTGGAACTCCGTGCGATTTTCAGGGCTCTTCAGATTTGGCCTCTCTTTCAGAGAGATCCGTTCATTTGTTTTCAGACAGACAATATCACAACTGTGGCATATGTCAATCAGGGTGGGACTCACAGTCCCCAAGCTATGAAAGAAGTATCTCGGATACTTGTCTGGGCGGAATCCAGCTCCTGTCTAATTTCTGCGGTCCATATTCCAGGTATAGACAATTGGGAAGCTGATTATCTCAGTCTTCAGACGTTGCATTCGGGAGTGTGGTCTCTTCACCCAGATGTGTTTTTTCAAATTGTTCAGATGTGAGGTCTTCCAGAAAAAGATCTGATGGCATCTCATCTAAACAAGAAACTTCCCAGGTACCTGTCCAGGTCCAGGGATCCTCAGGCGGAGGCAGTGGATGCATTGACACTTCCTTGGAGTTATCAACCTGCCTATCTTTTTCCGCCTCTAGTTCTTCTCCCAAGAGTTTTTTCCAAAATCATCATGGAGCAATCGTTTGTGCTGCTGGTGGCTCCAGCATGGCCACACAGGTTTTGGTATGCGGCTCTTGTTTGGATGTCCAGTTGGACATTGGAAATAGAACGCTTAGTGCTTAGTCATAGAGGTTTCTCTGACTCAGTAATTAAAACTATGTTGCAGGCCCGTAAATCTGTTTCTAGAAAGATTTATTATCGAGTTTGGAAAACCTACTTTTCATGGTGTTCTTCTCATAAGTTTACTTGGCATTATTTTAGAATTCCAAGAATTTTACATTTTCTTCAGGATGGTTTGGATAAGGGTTTGTCTGTTCTTTCAAAGGACAAATTTCTTCTCCTTCTGTCTTATTCCACAGAAAAATTGCTAAACTTCCTGATATTCATTGTTTTTTTTACAGGCGTTGGTCCGTATCAAGCCTGTCATTAAATCAATCTCTCCTCCCTGGAGTCTTAATTTGGTTTTAAAGGCTTTACAGGCTCGTCCGTTTGAGCCTATGCATTCTTTGGACATTAAATTTGCTTTCTTGGAAAGTGTTGTTCCTTTTGACCATCTCTTCTGCTAGAAGAGTTTCTGAATTATCTGATCTTTCTTGTGAGTCTCCTTTTCTGATTTTTCTTCAGGATAAGGCGGTTATGCGGACTTCATTTAAATTCCTACCTAAGGTTGTGAATTCCAACAATATTAGTAGAGAAATTGTTGTCCCTTCCTTGTGTCCTAATCCTAAGAATTCTTTGGAAAAATCCTTACATTCTTTGGATGGGGTGAGAGCTTTGAAATATTATGTTGAAATACTAAAGATTTCAGGAAGACTTCTAGTCTATTTGTTATCTTTTCTGGTTCTAGGAAAGGTCAGAAGGCTTCTGCTGTTTCCTTAGCTTCGTGGTTAAAGCTTTTGATTCATCACGCTTATTTGGAGTCGGAGTTGAATGAAGCTTTAGTTGATCGGATTTGCAAAGCAGCAACTTGGTCTTCTTTGCATACATTTACTAAATTCTACCATTTTTGATGTTTTTTCTTCTTCAGAAGCAGTTTTTGGTAGAAAAGTTCTTCAGGCAGCTGTTTAATTCCTCTGCTTATAATTTCATTTTTTTTCTTTTTCTTTATAAGATTACAATTTATGATTTGGTTTGTGGATTCATTTTTTTCAGCGGAATTGGCTGTCTTGGCTATGGTCCATTTGACCCCTTCAAAATTCTACAGGTTTTTCTCTTGTAAGGTGTATCCAGTCCACGGATCATCTATTACTTGTGGGATATTCTCGTTCCCAACAGGAAGCTGCAAGAGGATCACCCACAGCAGAGCTGTCTATATAGCTCCTCCTCTAACTGCCACTCCCAGTCATTCTCTTGCAGCTCTCGACAAGAAAGGAAGTAGCTAGAGAGATGTGGTGTTTTTATTTAGTTTATCTTCAATCTCACATTACTGAAAAATAAAACGTTTGCTGGATGTGTTTAAACGTTTTTTTATACATATTGGTGATAAAACTTTATTGGGGCCCAGTTTTTTCCACATGGCTGGCTAGATTTTGCCTAGGGATAGTTTTGTTAGGCCCTCTCACTGTGAATACAGGGTGGGAGGGGCCTATTTTCGCGCCTAAATGCGCATTAGATTTTGCAGCTTGAGACATCCAGTTTCCCTGAAGGAGTCCCCTGAACACTTAGGACCTCTCTGAAGGGTTTTTGTGCCTTTTAAAGTCGTTATATGGGCAGGTAGGGCCACAGCAGAGCTGTGGCAGTTTGTTGTGACTGTTGAAAAACGTTTATATTGTTTTTTTGATCCGGTTTGGAAACTAAGGGGTTAATCATCCATTCGCAAGTGGGTGCAATGCTCTGTTAGTCTATTATACACACTGTAAAAATTTCGTAAGATTTACTGCTTTTTATCTCTGTTTTTCAATTTCTGACAAAAATTTTCTCTTAAAGGCACAGTACCGTTTTTATTTTTTGCTTGTTTACATTTATCAAAGTGTTTTCCAAGCTTGCTGGTCTCATTGCTAGTCTGTTTCAACATGTCTGACATAGAGGAAACTCCTTTTTCATTATGTTTAGAAGCCATTGTGGAACCCCCTCTTAGAATGTGTACCAAATGTACTGATTTTACTTTAAGTTATAAAGATCATATTCTCTCTTTATAAGATTTATCACCAGAGGAAACTGACAAGGGGGAAGTTATTCCGACTAACTCGCCCCACATGTCAGAACCTTTGACTCCCGCTCAAGGGACTCCCGCTCAAGAGGCGCCAAGTACATCTAGCGCGCCCATGGCGTTTACTTTACAAGACATGGCGGCAGTTATGGATCATACCCTTACAGCGGTATTGTCCAAACTACCAGGGTTACATGGAAAGCGAGACAGCTCTGGGGCTAGAAAAAATACAGAGCACTCTGACGCTTTAGTAGCTATGTCTGATATCCCCTCACAATATGCAGAAGCTGAGGCAGGAGAGCTTCTTTCTGTGGGTGATTTTTCTGACTCGGGGAAGATGCTTCAACCTGATTCTGATATGTCAACATTTAAATTTAAGCTTGAACACCTCCGCGTGTTGCTCAGGGAGGTTTTAGCTACTCTGGATGACTGTGACACCATTATAGTGCCAGAGAAATTGTGTAGATTGGATAAATACTATGCAGTGCCTGTTTACACTGATGTTTTTCCAATACCTAAAAGGTTTTCAGAAATTATTACTAAGGAATGGGATAGACCAGGTGTACCGTTCTCTCCCCCTTCTCTCCCCCTCCTATTTTTAAGAAAATGTTTTCAATAGATGCCTCTACACGGGACTTATGGCAAATGGTCCCTAAGGTGGAGGGAGCAGTTTCTACCCTAGCTAAGCGTACAACTATCCCCGTCGAGGACAGTTGTGCTTTCCTAGATCCAATGGATAAAAAGTTAGAGGGTTACCTTAAGAAAATGTTTATTCAACAAGGTTTTATTCTCCAGCCTCTTGTATACATTGCCCCGGTCACTGCTGCTGCGGCCTTCTGGTTTGAGTCTCTGGAAGAGGCCTTACAGGTAGAAACTCCATTGGATGATATACTTGACAAACTTAAAGCGCTTAAGCTAGCCAATTCATTTGTTTCTGACGCCGTTGTTCATTTAACTAAATTAACGGCTAAGAACTCAGGTTTTGCTATTCAGGCGCGTAGGGCGCTATGGCTTAAATCCTGGTCAGCTGACGTTACTTCAAAGTCTAAGCTTCTCAATATTCCCTTCAAGGGGCAGACCCTGTTCGGGCCTGGACTGAAGGAGATCATTTCTGATATTACTGAAGGAAAAGGTCACGCCCTTCCTCAGGATAGGTCCAACAAATTAAGGACCAAACAAACTCATTTTCGTGCCTTTCGAAACTTTAAGACGAGCACGGCATCATCTTCTTCCAATACAAAACAAGAGGGAAATTTTGCCCAGTCCAAGCCGGTCTGGAGACCTAACCAGGCTTGGAACAAAGGTAAACAGGCCAAGAAGCCTGCTGCTGCCTCTAAGACAGCATGAAAGATTGGCCCCCGATCCGGAAACGGATCTTGTAGGGGGCAGACTTTCTCTCTTCGCCCAGGCTTGGGCAAGAGATGTCCAGGATCCCTGGGCGTTGGAAATTGTGTCCCAGAGATATCTTCTGGACTTCAAAGCTTCCTCCCCAAAAGGAAGATTTCACCTTTCACAATTATCTGCAGACCAGATAAAGAGAGAGGCATTCTTACATTGTGTTCAAGACCTCCTAGTTATGGGAGTGATCCACCCAGTTCCAAAGGAGGAACAGGGGCAAGGATTCTATTCAAATCTATTTGTGGTTCCCAAGAAAGAGGGAACCTTCAGACCAATCTTAGATCTCAAGATCCTAAACAAATTTCTCAGGGTCCCATCTTTCAAGATGGAGACTATTCAAACCATCCTACCTATGATCCAGGAGGGTCAATACATGACTACCGTGGACTTAAAGGATGCTTATCTTCACATTCCGATACACAAAGATCATCATCGGTTTCTCAGGTTCACCTTCCTAGACAGGCATTACCAGTTTGTGGCTCTTCCCTTTGGGTTAGCTATGGCACCAAGAATCTTTACGAAGGTTCAGGGGTCACTTCTAGTGGTCCTAAGGCCGCGGGGCATAGCAGTAGCCCCTTACTTAGACGCCATTCTGATACAGGCGTCGAATTTCCAAATTGCCAAGTCCCATACGGACATTGTTCTGGCATTCCTGAGGTCTCATGGGTGGAAAGTGAACGAAAAGAAGAGTTCTCTATCCCCTCTCACAAGAGTCTCCTTCCTGGGAACTCTGATAGATTCTGTAGAAATGAGGATTTACCTGACAGAGGCCAAGTTGTCAAAACTTCTAAATTCTTGCCGTGTTCTTTATTCTACTTCTCGCCCTTCGGTGGCCCAGTGTATGGAAGTAATTGGCTTAATGGTAGCGGCAATGGACATAGTGCCATTTGCCCGCCTACATCTCAGACCGCTGCAACTCTGCATGCTCAGTCAGTGGAATGGGGATTACACAGATTTGTCCCCTCTACTAAATCTGGATCAAGAGACCAGGGATTCTCTTCTCTGGTGGCTATCTCGAGTCCATCTGTCCAAAGGTATGACCTTCCGCAGGCCAGATTGGACAATAGTAACAACAGATGCCAGCCTTCTGGGCTGGGGGCCAGTCTGGAACTCTCTGAAGGCTCAGGGGTCATGGACTCAGGAGGAGGCTCTCCTTCCTATAAACATTCTGGAACGAAGAGTGATATTCAATGCTCTTCAGGCTTGGCCTCAGCTAGCGGCAGTGAGGTTCATCAGATTTCAGTCGGACAACATCACGACTGTGGCTTACATCAACCATCAAGGGGGAACAAGGAGTTCCCTAGCGATGTTGGAGGTTTCAAAGATAATTCGTTGGGCAGAGATTCACTCTTGCCACCTATCAGCTATCCATATCCCAGGAGTAGAGAACTGGGAGGCGGATTTTCTAAGTCGACAGACTATTCATCCGGGGGAGTGGGAGCTCCATCCGGAGGTGTTTGCACAGTTGATTCAACGTTGGGGCAAACCAGAACTGGATCTCATGGCGTCTCGCCAGAACACCAAGCTTCCTTGTTACGGATCCAGGTCCAGGGATCCCAAGGCAGCGCCTTGGTCCTTCAACCTGGCTTATGTGTTTCCACCGTTTCCTCTGCTCCCTCGTCTGATTGCCTTGGTCAAGCAGGAGAGAGCTTCAGTGATTTTGATAGCACCTGCGTGGCCACGCAGGACTTGGTATGCAGATCTGGTGGACATGTCATTCTTTCCACTATGGACTCTGCCTCTGAGACAGGACCTTCTACTTCAGGGTCCTTTCAACCATCCAAATCTAATTTCTCTGCGGCTGACTGCTTGGAGATTGAACGCTTGATTTTATCAAAGCGTGGTTTCTCCGAGTCGGTCATTGATACCTTAATACAGGCGCGAAGGCCTGTCACCAGGAAAATCTATCATAAGATATGGTGTAAATATCTTCATTGGTGTGAATCCAAGGGTTACTCATGGAGTAAAGTCAGGATTCCTAGGATATTATCTTTTCTCCAAGAAGGATTGGAGAAGGGTTTGTCAGAGAGTTCCTTAAAGGGACAGATTTCTGCTCTGTCTATTCTTTTGCACAAACGTCTGGCTGAGGTTCCAGACATGCAGGCGTTTTGTCAGGCTTTAGTCAGAATCAAGCCTGTGTTTAAACCTGTTGCTCCGCCTTGGAGTCTAAATTTAGTTCTTAAGGTTCTTCAAGGGGTTCCGTTTGAACCTTTGCATTCCATAGATATTAAGCTCTTATCTTGGAAAGTTTTGTTTTTAGTAGCTATCTCCTTGGCTCAAAGAGTTTTGGAGTTATCTGCTTTACAATGTGATTCTCCTTATCTCATTTTTCATTCCGATAAGGTAGTGTTACGTACCAAACCTGGTTTTCTACCTAAGGTGGTATCTAATAAAAATATCAATCAGGAGATTGTTGTTCCGTCACTGTGTCCTAATTCTTCTTCAAAGAAGGAACGTCTTTTACACAATCTTGACGTAGTTCGTGCTTTAAAGTTTTATTTACAAGCTACTAAAGATTTTCTTCAAACATCTGCATTGTTTGTTGTCTACTCTGGACAGCGGAGAGGCCAAAAGGCTTCGGCAACTTCTCTTTCTTTTTGGCTAAGGAGTATAATACAGCTCATTTTACTAGAGCGGTAGCTTCCACATGGGCTTTTAAAAATGAGGCTTCTGTTGAACAGATTTGTAAGACGGCGACTTGGTATTCGCTTCATACCTTTTCAAAATTCTATAAATTTGATACTTTTGCTTCTTCGGAGGCTATTTTTGGAAGAAAGGTCTTGCAGGCAGTGGTGCCTTCCGTTTAAGCACCTGCCTTGTCTGTCCCTTCATCCGTGTCCTATAGCTTTGGTATTGGTATCCCACAAGTAATGGATGATCCGTGGACTGGATACACCTTACAAGAGAAAACATAATTTATGCTTACCTGATAAATTTATTTCTCTTGTGGTGTATCCAGTCCACGGCCTGCCCTGTCATTTTAAGGCATGTGTGTTTTATTTTTAAACTACAGTCAGCACTGCACCCTATGGTTTCTCCTTTCTCTTGCTTGTCTTCGGTCGAATGACTGGGAGTGGCAGTTAGAGGAGGAGCTATATAGACAGCTCTGCTGTGGGTGATCCTCTTGCAGCTTCCTGTTGGGAAGGAGAATATCCCACAAGTAATGGATGATCCGTGGACTGGATACACCACAAGAGAAATACATTTATCAGGTAAGCATAAATTTTGTTTTCTCTTGCAAGGTGTATCCAGTCCACGGATTCATCCTTACTTGTGGGATATTCTCCTTCCCAACAGGAAGCTGCAAGAGGATCACCCACAGCAGAGCTGTCTATATAGCTCCTCCTCTAACTGCCACTCCATTAAGATATGTTCAGTCATCTTTTTTCTAGTCAAGACCAGATAATGCTAGAAGACTGACAAGAATCCCCATGTGGGAAGGGTAAGCCATGTTCTGAGACTCAGTATAGAATTAAAGGCTTATTTAACAGGGCTCAATAGGCTGGTTGACACTGTTGCTGGGCAATCGATTATTTAATTTCACAAATACTCGCTGTAGACACTTTTAAACACTTTTGGTGTGTTTATTCCGGGGTTTTTTCCACATGGCATAATTTTAGTGATCTAAATGTGATTTTGAAGGCCTCACAACTCCGGAGTGGAGTGGGAGGGGGCCTATTTTCGCGCCTCAGTTGCGCAGTTAATTTCATCAGACAGTTCATGCTGCTTCACATGGAGGGTCCAGAGACTGTTTGAGGAACTCAAAGAAGCTGTTTTCCCCAAAACTAATCCCTAAGGGCAGGTAGGGCCACAGCAGGCTGCTGTGGCAAGGTGCTGTAGTTTGTTAACCGGTTGTGGGCTTTAGGCTGCTCTGGTTTGGGCATTAAGGGGTTAATCAGGCTGAAACTTGGTGTGCAATCATATCGAAGCATTAGGCACATACTGTGAAAATTTCAAAAGGATTGGTACATTTTTCACTGATTTGTAAAATTGTGTGCGCTTTTTATTTCTTAAAGGCACAGTATCGTTTTTTTCAAATTGTGATTTTACTTGCTTAAAGTGTTTTCCAAACATGTCTGACACTAAGGAAAAGCCTTGTTCTGTGTGTTCAGTAGCCATGGTGGAACCCCCTCTCAAAATGTGTCCCAAGTGCACTAATGTGTCTATACACTTTAAAGATCATATTGTGTCACTTATAAATGTAGCCCTAGATGATTCTATGACGGAAGGTAATGAGGATAGTCCACCTTCCTCTCCCCAGGTGTCATCACCAGTTACGCCCGCTCAAGCAATACCTAGTACCTCTAGTGCATTGGCACCTATTACATTGCAACAGCGACAGTCATGGATAATTCCCTTGCGGCCTTTCTATCCAAACTGCCAGTTTTCCCTACAAAGCGAGATAGCTCTGTTTTAAGAACAGATTATGAGCAGTCGGAAGCTTTGGGAGGTTTATCTGACGTACCCTCACAACACTCTGATGTGGGAGCGAGGGATGTGATGTCTGAGGGAGAAATTTCTGACTCAGGAAAGGTTTCTCAACGGGCAGAATCAGATTCACTAGTGTTTAAATTTAAGTTGGAACACCTCCGCGTATTGCTTAGGGAGGTTTTATCCACTCTGGATGATTGTGACCCTATGGTGGTTCCAGAGAAATTGTATAAGATGGACAAATACCTAGAAGTCCCTGTATACACTGATGCGTTTCCGATCCCTTAGAGGGTGGCAGATATTGTGGCTAGGGAGTGGGAGAGACCAGGTGTTCCATTTGTTCCCCCCCCTATCTTTAAGAAAATGTTCCCCATAACTGACCCCAGGCGGGACTCGTGGCAGACGGTCCCTAAGGTAGAGGGGGCAGTTTCGACACTGGCCAAGCGCACAACCATTCCAATCGAAGACAGTTGTGCTTTCAAAGATCCTATGGATAAAAAGTTAGGTTTACTAAAGAAAATATTTGTTCAACAAGATTTCCTTCTCCAACCTATTGCCTGCAGTATTATTATACTGCAGCGGCTTTTTGGTTTGAGGCGCTGGAGGAGTCGCTCCAGAGGGAGACCTCATATGACGAAGTCATGGATGGAATTAATGCACTAAAACTGGCTAATTCTTTTATCACAGATGCCGCTTTGCAATTAGCTAAGTTAGCGGCAAAAAATTCTGGTTTCGCCATTATGGCGCGCAGAGCGCTTTGGCTCAAGTCATGGTCGGCCGACGTGTTGTCCAAATCAAAATTACTAAATATTCCTTTCAAGGGAAAGACCCTTTTCGGGCCCGAGTTGAAGGAGATTATTTCAGATATCACCGGGGGAAAGGGCCATGCTCTCCCGCAGGATAGGCCTTTTAAGGCTAAAAACAAAGCTAATTTTCGTTCCTATCGCAACTTCAGGAGCGGTCCAGCTTCAACCTCTACTGCTGCAAAGCAAGAGGGTAACGCTTCACAGCCCAAGGCGACCTGGAAGCCTTTGCAGGGCTGGAACAAGGGTAAACAGGCCAAGAATCCTGCAGCTGCTACTAAGACAGCATGAAGGGGTAGCCCCCGATCTGGGACCGGATCTGGTAGGGGGCAGACTCTCTTCGCTCAGGCTTGGGCAAGAGATGTTCACGATCCCTGGGCATTAGAGATTGTTACTCAGGGATATCTTCTAGAATTCAAGGACTCCCCTCCAAGGGGAAGGTTCCACATTTCTCGTCTGTCTGCAGACCAGACAAAGAGGCGTTCTTACGCTGTGTAGAAGATCTACTCACGATGGGAGTGATATATCCAGTTCCAATTGCAGAACAAGGACAGGGTTTTTACTCAAACCTGTTTGTGGTTCCCAAAAAGGAAGGAACTTTCAGACCAATCCTGGATCTAAAAATTCTAAACAAATTCCTCAGAGTTCCATCATTCAAGATGGAGACCATTCGAACAATCTTACCTATGATCCAGGAAGGTCAATATATGACTACTGTGGATCTAAAGGATGCGTACCTACATATTCCTATCCACAAAGATCATCACCAGTTCCTAAGGTTCGCTTTTCTGGAGAAGCATTACCAGTTCGTGGCCCTTCCTTTCGGTTTGGCCACTGCTCCCAGAATTTTTACAAAGGTACTAGGGTCCCTTCTGGCGGTACTAAGACCGCGGGGCATTGCAGTAGCACCTTATCTGGACGACATCTTAATACAGGCGTCTTTTCCCAGAGCCAAGGCTCACACGGAGATTGTACTGGCCTTTCTAAGGTCTCACGGGTGGAAGGTGAACATCGAAAAAAGTTCTCTGTCCCCGCTCACAAGGGTTCCCTTCCTGGGAACACTAATAGATTCGGTAGAAATGAAAATATTTCTGACGGAGGTCAGGAAGTTAAGGCTTGTAACTACTTGCTGAGTTCTTCATTCCATTCCTCTGCCATCTGTAGCTCAGTGCATGGAGGTAATCGGATTAATGGTAGCGGCAATGGACGTAGTCCCTTTTGCGCAAATACATCTCAGACCACTGCAACTGTGCATGCTCAAACAGTGGAATGGGGATTATGCAGATTTGTCTCCTCAAATACAACTGGACCAGGGAACCAGAGATTCTCTTCTCTGGTGGTTGTCTCAGGATCACCTGTCTCAGGGAATATGCTTCCGCAGACCAGAGTGGATCATTGTAACGACCGACGCCAGTCTGTTAGGCTCGGGTGCGGTCTGGGACTCCCTGAAAGCTCAGGGCTTATGGTCTCGGGAAGAGTCAATTCTCCCGATAAATATTTTGGAACAGAGAGCGATATTCAACACGCTTCAGGCATGGCCTCAACTAGCTGCGGCCAAATTCATCAGATTTCAGTCGGACAACATCACGACTGTAGCGTACATCAATCATCAGGGGGGAACAAAGAGTTCCCTAGCGATGAAGGAAGTAACCAAAATAATCAGGTGGGCGGAGGATCACTCCTGCCATCTATCAGCAATTCACATCCCAGGAGTAGAAAACTGGGAGGCGGATTTTCTAAGTCAGACTTTTCACCCGGGGGAGTGGGAACTCCACCCGGAGGTTTTTGCTCAGCTGACCCAGCTATGGGGCATTCCAGAGTTGGATTTGATGGCGTCCCGTCAGAACACCAAACTTCCTCTCTCTACGGATCCAGGTCCAGGGACCCCAAGGCGGCATTGATAGATGCTCTAGCAGCGCCTTGGTCCTTCAATCTGGCTTATGTCTTTCCACCGTTTCCTCTTCTCCCTCGGCTAGTAGCCAGAATCAAACAGGAGAAGGCTTCGGTAATTCTGATAGCGCCTGCGTGGCCACGCAGGACTTGGTATGCAGACCTAGTGGACATGTCATCTGTCCCACCATGGACACTGCCAATGAGGCAGGATCTTCTAATACAGGGTCCATTCAAGCATCCAAATCTAGTTTCTCTGAGGCTGACTGCTTGGAGATTGAACGCTTAATTTTATCCAAGCGTGGTTTCTCTGAATCAGTTATAGATACTCTGATCCAGGCTAGAAAGCCTGTCACCAGGAATATTTACCATAAGATATGGCGGAAATATCTTTGTTGGTGTGAATCCAAGGGTTACTCGTGGAGTAAGATTAGGATTCCCAGGATATTGTCTTTTCTCCAAGATGGATTGGAGAAAGGTTTGTCAGCTAGTTCCTTAAAGGGACAGATATCTGCTCTGTCTATCCTTTTACACAAGTGTCTGGCAGAGGTACCAGACGTTCAAGCGTTTGCTCAGGCTTAAGTCAGAATCAAGCCTGTCTATAAACCTGTGGCTCCGCCATGGAGTCTAAATTTAGTTCTTTCAGTTCTTCATGGTGTTCCGTTTGAACCTTTACATTCCATAGATATTAAGCTTTTATCTTGGAAAGTTTTGTTTTTGGTAGCTATATCTTCTGCTCGAAGAGTTTCAGAATTGTCTGCTTTGCAGTGTAATTCACCCTATCTGGTGTTCCATGCAGATAAGGTTGTTTTGCGTACCAAACCTGGTTTCCTTCCTAAAGTTGTTTCTAATAAGAATATTAACCAGGAAATCATTGTTCCCTCTCTGTGTCCTAATCCATCTTCAAAGAAGGAACGGCTATTACACAATCTTGATGTGGTTCGTGCTTTAAAATTCTATTTACAAGCAACTAAAGATTTCAGACAAACATCATCCTTGTTTGTTGTCTATTCTGGTAAAAGGAGATGTCAGAAAGCGACTGCTACCTCTCTTTCCTTCTGGCTGAAAAGCATCATCCGATTGGCTTATGAGACTGCTGGACAGCAGCCTCCTGAACGAATTACCGCTCATTCTACCAGAGCTGTGGCTTCCACATGGGCTTTCAAGAATGAGGCTTCTGTTGAACCGATTTGTAAGGCAGCGACCTGGTCTTCACTGCATACTTTTGCCAAATTTTACAAATTCGATACTTTTGCTTCTTCGGAGGCTATTTTTGGGAGAGAGGTTTTGCAAGCAGTGGTGCCTTCCGTTTAGGTTACCTGTCTTGTTCCCTCCCTTCATCCGTGTCCTAAAGCTTTGGTATTGGTATCCCACAAGTAAGGATGAATCCATGGACTGGATACACCTTGCAAGAGAAAACAGAATTTATGCTTACCTGATAAATTACTTTCTCTTGCGGTGTATCCAGTCCACGGCCCGCCCTGGCAATTAAGTCAGGTTAAAATTGAATGATGAATCCGTGGACTGGATACACCGCAAGAGAAAGTAATTTATCAGGTAAGCATAAATTCTGTTTTTCCCCCATGAGGTCATGTGACAAAGGGGGAGGAGTATATCTGCAGGGGAAAAACATAATTTCTCCTGTTAAGTGTGGTCAGTCCACGGGTCATAATTACTTCTGGGATATTAACTCCTCCCCAACAGGAAGTGCAAGAGGATCACCCAAGCAGAGCTGTTATATAGCTCCTCCCCTCTACGTCACACCCAGTCATTCTCTTGCACCCAACTAATAGATAGGATGTGTGAGAGGACTGTGGTGATTATACTTAGTTTTTGTATCTTCAATCAAAAGTTTGTTATTTTAAAACAGCACCGGAGTGTGTTGTTCCTTCTCAGGTAGAATTTGAAGAAGAATCTACCTGAGTTTTTGGATGATTTTAGCCGGCGTAGCTAAAATTCATTTTGCTGTTCTCGGCCATTCTGAGGAGTGAGGTAAACTTCAGATCAGGGGACAGCGGGCAGGTTCACCTGCAAAGAGGTATGTTGCAGTATATTATTTTCTGAGGAATGGAATTGACTGAGAAAATACTGCCAATACCAATATAATGTAAGTTCAGCCTTAAATGCAGTAGTAGCAACTGGTATCAGGCTGTTTATGTATATATGTGTACACTTCTGTATTCTGGGGAATGGCACTTCTCTGGGTAATACTATATGCATATAATCTTTAGCCTTACTTGCAGTGGGAACGTCTAGCAACAGGCTGTTAATGGCATTTCATGATATTTGATTTTAAACGTTTTTGCTGGCATGCTAAATTGTTTAAATATCTGAGGTACTGGGTGAAAAATAGTTTTTGGGCACTGTTTTTCCACTTGGCTATCGTTTATTTTAATCTGAGACAGTTTACTGAACATCCCTCACTGCTGTGAGTGAGGGGGAGGGGCCTATTTTGGCGCTTTTGCTACGCATCAAAAATTCAGTCAAAAGTCTGTTTCTCTTCCTGCATGATCCGGATCGTCTCTACAGAGCTCAAGGGTCTTCAAAAATTATTTCTTCTGTTATGTGTGATCAGTCCACGGGTCATCATTACTTCTGGGATATAACTCCTCCCCAACAGGAAATGCAAGAGGATTCACCCAGCAGAGCTGCATATAGCTCCTCCCCTCTACGTCACTCCCAGTCATTCTCTTGCACCCAACGACTAGATCGGATGTGTGAGAGGACTATGGTGATTATACTTAGTTTTTATAACTTCAATCAAAAGTTTGTTATTTTACAATAGCACCGGAGCGTGTTATTGCCTCTCTGGCAGAGTTTGAAGAAGAATCTACCAGAGTTTTTACTATGATTTTAACCGGAGTAGTTAAGATCATATTGCTGTTTCTCGGCCATCTGAGGGAGGTAAAAGCTTCAGATCAGGGGACAGCGGGCAGATGAATCTGCATTGAGGTATGTAGCAGTTTTTATTTTCTGAATGGAATTGATGAGAAAATCCTGCCATACCGTTATAATAACATGTATGTATACTCTACACTTCAGTATTCCGGGGATGGTACTTCACTGGAATTACTCTGTAAAAAGTACATTAAACCTTTTAATAGGTATTTATTATGTTAAACGTTTTTGCTGGAATGTAGAATCGTTTGCATTTTCTGAGGTACTGAGTGAATAAATGTTTGGGCATTATTTTTCCACTTGGCAGTTGCTTGTTTTAATTGTGACAGTTTCGTTTCTCTTTCACTGCTGTGTGTGAGGGGGAGGGGCCGTTTTTGGCGCTCTTTGCTACGCATCAAAAATTTCCAGTCAGTTACTCTTTTATTTCCTGCATGATCCGGTTCATCTCTAACGGAACTCAGGGGTCTTCAAACTTCTTTGAAGGGAGGTAGATTCTCTCAGCAGAGCTGTGAGACTTATATATTGACTGTGATTAAAAACGTTGCTCTGTAATTTTTACGTTTCAAATTTAATTATTGTTACTTTACTAATGGGAACAAACCTTTGCTAAAAGTTGTGTTGTTTTCAAGGATTGATGCTATAACAGTTTTTCAGTTCATTATTTCAACTGTCATTTAATCGTTTAGTGCTTCTTTGAGGCACAGTACGTTTTTGTTAAATAAGATTGTAACCAAGTTGCAAGTTTATTTGCTAGTGTGTTAAACATGTCTGATTCAGAGGAAGATACCTGTGTCATTTGTTCCAATGCCAAGGTGGAGCCCAATAGAAATTTATGTACTAACTGTATTGATGCTACTTTAAATAAAAGCCAATCTGTACAAATTGAACAAATTTCACCAAACAGCGAGGGGAGAGTTATGCCGACTAACTCGCCTCACGTGTCAGTACCTGCATCTCCCGCCCGGGAGGTGCGTGATATGGTGACGCCTAGTACATCTGGGCGGCCATTACAGATAACATTACAAGATATGGCTACTGTTATGACTGAAGTTTTGGCTAAATTACCAGAACTAAGGGGCAAGCGTGATCACTCTGGGGTGAGAACAGAGTGCGCTGATAATACTAGAGCCATGTCTGATACTGCGTCACAGCTTGCAGAGCATGAGGACGGAGAGCTTCATTCTGTGGGTGACGGTTCTGATCCAAACAGATTGGATTCAGATATTTCAAATTTTAAATTTAAATTGGAGAACCTCCGCGTATTACTAGGGGAGGTCTTAGCGGCTCTTAATGATTGTAACACTGTTGCAATACCAGAGAAATTGTGTAGGTTGGATAAATACTTTGCAGTACCGGCGAGTACTGACGTTTTTCCTATACCTAAGAGACTAACTGAAATTGTTACTAAGGAGTGGGATAGACCCGGTGTGCCGTTCTCACCCCCTCCAATATTTAGAAAGATGTTTCCAATAGACGCCACCACACGGGACTTATGGCAAACGGTCCCTAAGGTGGAGGGAGCAGTTTCTACTTTAGCTAAGCGTACCACTATCCCGGTGGAGGATAGCTGTGCTTTTTCAGATCCAATGGATAAAAAATTAGAGGGTTACCTTAAGAAAATGTTTGTTCAACAAGGTTTTATATTGCAACCCCTTGCATGCATCGCGCCGATTACGGCTGCGGCAGCATTTTGGATGGAGTCTCTGGAAGAGAACCTTAGTTCAGCTACGCTGGACGACATTACGGACAGGCTTAGAGTCCTTAAACTAGCTAATTCATTCATTTCGGAGGCCGTAGTACATTTAACCAAACTTACGGCTAAGAACTCAGGATTCGCCATTCAGGCACGTAGGGCGCTGTGGCTAAAATCCTGGTCAGCTGATGTAACTTCTAAGTCCAAATTACTTAATATACCTTTCAAAGGGCAAACTTTATTTGGGCCCGGTTTGAAAGAAATTATCGCTGACATTACAGGAGGTAAGGGCCACGCCCTGCCTCAAGACAAAGCCAAAGCTAAGGCTAGACAGTCTAATTTTCGTCCCTTTCGGAATTTCAAAGCAGGAGCAGCACCAACTTCCACTGCACCAAAACAGGAAGGAGCCGTTGCTCGTTACAGACAAGGCTGGAAACCTAACCAGTCCTGGAACAAGGGCAAGCAGGCCAGGAAACCTGCTGCTGCCCCTAAGACAGCATGAATCGAGGGCCCCCGATCCGGGACCGGATCTAGTGGGGGGCAGACTCTCTCTCTTCGCCCAGGCTTGGGCAAGAGATGTTCAGGATCCCTGGGCGCTAGAGATCATATCTCAGGGATACCTTCTAGACTTCAAATTCTCTCCCCCAAGAGGGAGATTTCATCTGTCAAGGTTGTCAACAAACCAGATAAAGAAAGAAGCGTTTCTACGCTGTGTACAAGATCTGTTATTAATGGGAGTGATCCATCCGGTTCCGCGATCGGAACAAGGACAAGGGTTTTACTCAAACCTGTTTGTGGTTCCCAAAAAAGAGGGAACTTTCAGGCCAATCTTGGATTTAAAGATCCTAAACAAATTCCTAAGAGTTCCATCGTTCAAAATGGAAACTATTCGGACAATCTTACCCATGATCCAAAAGGGTCAGTACATGACCACAGTGGATTTAAAGGATGCTTACCTTCACATACCGATTCACAAAGATCATTACCGGTATCTAAGGTTTGCCTTCTTAGACAGGCATTACCAGTTTGTAGCTCTTCCATTCGGATTGGCTAAGGCTCCAAGAATCTTCACAAAGGTTCTGGGTGCCCTTCTGGCGGTACTGAGACCGCGAGGAATTTCGGTAGCTCCGTACCTAGACGACATTCTGATACAAGCTTCAAGCTTTCAAACTGCCAAGTCTCATACAGAGTTAGTTCTGGCATTTCTAAGGTCGCATGGATGGAAAGTGAACGAAAAGAAGAGTTCTCTCTTTCCTCTCACAAGAGTTCCATTCTTGGGGACTCTTATAGATTCTGTAGAAATGAAGATTTATCTGACAGAAGACAGATTAACAAAGCTTCTAAATGCATGCCGTGTCCTTCATTCCATTCAACTCCCGTCAGTAGCTCAATGCATGGAGGTGATCGGCTTAATGGTAGCAGCAATGGACATAGTACCCTTTGCACGTCTACATCTCAGACCGCTGCAATTGTGCATGCTGAGTCAGTGGAATGGGGATTACTCAGACTTGTCCCCTACTCTGAATCTGGATCAAGAGACCAGAAACTCTCTTCTATGGTGGCTTTCTCGGCCACATCTGTCCAGGGGGATGCCATTCAGCAGACCGGACTGGACAATTGTAACAACAGACGCCAGCCTACTAGGTTGGGGCGCTGTCTGGAATTCTCTGAAGGCTCAGGGACAATGGAATCAGGAGGAAAGTCTCCTACCAATAAACATTCTGGAATTGAGAGCAGTTCTCAATGCCCTTCTGGCTTGGCCCCAGTTAAAAACTCGGGGGTTCATCAGGTTTCAGTCGGACAACATCACGACTGTAGCTTACATCAACCATCAAGGAGGGACAAGAAGCTCCCTAGCGATGATGGAAGAATCAAAGATAATTCGCTGGGCAGAGTCTCACTCTTGCCACCTGTCAGCAATCCACATCCCGGGAGTGGAGAACTGGGAGGCGGATTTCTTGAGTCGCCAGACTTTTCATCCGGGGGAGTGGGAACTTCATCCGGAGGTCTTTGCCCAAATACTTCGACGTTGGGGCAAACCAGAGATAGATCTCATGGCGTCTCGCCAGAACGCCAAACTTCCTCGCTACGGGTCCAGAGCCAGGGATCCGGGAGCGGTTCTGATAGATGCTTTGACAGCACCTTGGAACTTCGGGATGGCTTATGTGTTTCCACCCTTCCCGCTGCTTCCTCGATTGATTGCCAAAATCAAACAGGAGAGAGCATCAGTGATTCTAATAGCGCCTGCATGGCCACGCAGGACTTGGTATGCAGATCTAGTGGACATGTCATCCTGTCCGCCTTGGTCTCTACCTCTAAGACAGGACCTTCTGATACAGGGTCCATTCAAACATCAAAATCTAACTTCTCTGAAGCTGACTGCTTGGAAATTGAACGCTTGATTTTATCAAAACGTGGTTTTTCTGAGTCGGTTATTGATACCCTGATACAGGCTAGGAAGCCTGTTACCAGAAGGATTTACCATAAGATATGGCGTAAATACCTATACTGGTGCGAATCCAAAGGTTACTCCTGGAGTAGGGTTAGGATTCCTAGGATATTGTCCTTTCTACAAGAAGGTTTAGAAAAGGGTTTATCGGCTAGTTCATTAAAGGGACAGATCTCAGCTCTGTCCATCTTGTTGCACAGGCGTCTGTCAGAAAATCCAGACGTCCAGGCCTTTTGTCAGGCTTTAGCTAGAATCAAGCCTGTGTTTAAAACTGTTGCTCCGCCATGGAGTTTAAACCTTGTTCTTAACGTACTACAAGGAGTTCCGTTTGAACCCCTTCATTCCATTGATATAAAGTTGTTATCTTGGAAAGTGTTATTTTTAATGGCTATTTCTTCGGCTCGGAGAGTCTCTGAGTTATCAGCTTTACATTGTGATTCTCCTTATTTGATTTTTCATTCAGATAAGGTAGTTCTGCGTACTAAACCTGGGTTCTTACCTAAGGTAGTCACTAACAGGAACATCAATCAAGAGATCGTGGTTCCTTCCCTGTGCCCGAATCCTTCTTCAAAGAAGGAACGTCTTCTACACAATCTGGATGTAGTTCGTGCCCTCAAGTTCTACTTGCAGGCAACTAAGGATTTTTGACAAACGTCTTCCCTGTTTGTCGTGTACTCTGGTCAGAGGAGAGGTCATAAGGCTTCGGCTACCTCTCTCTCCTTCTGGCTTCGTAACATAATTCGTTTAGCCTATGAGACTGCTGGACAGCAGCCTCCTGAAAGAATTACAGCTCATTCTACTAGAGCTGTGGCTTCCACTTGGGCCTTTAAGAATGAGGCCTCTGTTGAACAGATTTGCAAGGCTGCAACTTGGTCTTCGCTTCATACTTTTTCCAAATTTTACAAATTTGACACTTTTGCTTCTTCGGAGGCTATTTTTGGGAGAAAGGTTCTTCAGGCAGTGGTTCCTTCTGTATAATGAGCCTGCCTATCCCTCCCGTCATCCGTGTACTTTTGCTTTGGTATTGGTATCCCAGAAGTAATGATGACCCGTGGACTGATCACACATAACAGAAGAAAACATAATTTATGCTTACCTGATAAATTCCTTTCTTCTGTTGTGTGATCAGTCCACGGCCCGCCCTGTTTTTTTTAAGGCAGGTAGATATTTTTTAAATTATACTCCAGTCACCACTTCACCCTTGGTTTCTCCTTTCTCGTTGATTCTTGGTCGAATGACTGGGAGTGACGTAGAGGGGAGGAGCTATATGCAGCTCTGCTGGGTGAATCCTCTTGCATTTCCTGTTGGGGAGGAGTTATATCCCAGAAGTAATGATGACCCGTGGACTGATCACACAACAGAAGAAAGGAATTTATCAGGTAAGCATAAATTATGTTTTTGAGGGAGGTAATCACTCACAGCAGACCTGTGAGATTGTGCTTTGACTGTGATAAAAAACGTTTATATTTTGTACATTTTTTTCTGCCATTAAGGGTTAGTTATCCATTGCTAATGGGGGCAATCCTTTGCTAAATTTATGCCTTTACTGGGAAAAATCTGATTGTTATAATTTTTCCAGTTCATTATTATTAAACTGTCATAATTTTTTTCTGTGCTTCTTAAAGGCACAGTGCGTTTTTCACATTACTTGTAATTTGAGTGAAAAGTATTTCCAAGCTTGCTAGTTTAATTGCTAGTTTGTTAAACATGTCTGACTCAGAGGAATATCTCTGTGCTATATGTGCAAAAGCCAAGGTGGAGCCCAATAGAAATTTATGTACTAATTGCATTGATGCTACTTTGAATAAGAGTCATTCTGTACAAATTGAACATCATTCACCAAACAACGAGGGGGAAGTTATGCCGACTAACTTGCCTCACGTGTCGGTACCTGCATCTCCCGCTCGGGAGGTGCGTGATATTGTAACGCCGAGTACTTCAGGGCGGCCATTACAAATCACACTACAGGACATGGCTAATGTTATGACTGAAGTTTTGTCTAAATTACCAGAACTTAGAGGTAAGCGAGATCACTCTGGGGTGAGAACAGAGTGCGCTGATAATATTAGGGCCATGTCAGATACTGCGTCACAATTTGCAGAACATGAGGACGGAGAGCTTCATTCTGCGGGTGACGGATCTGATCCAAATAAACTGGATTCAGACATTTCAAATTTTAAGTTTAAGCTGGAAAACCTCCGTGTATTTTTCGGGGAGGTTTTACCGGCTCTGAATGATTGTAACACAGTTGCAATACCAGAGAAAATGTGTAGGTTGGATAAATATTTTGCGGTACCGTCGAGTACTGACGTTTTTCCAATACCTGAGAGACTTACTGAAATTGTTACTAAGGAGTGGGACAGACCCGGTGTGCCTTTCTCACCCCCTCCTATATTCAGAAAGATGTTTCCAATAGACGCCACCACACGGGACTTATGGCAAACGGTCCCTAAGGTGGAGGGAGCAGTTTCTACTTTAGCTAAGCGTACCACTATCCCGGTGGAGGATAGCTGCGCCTTTTCAGATCCAATGGATAAAAAATTAGAGGGTTACCTTAAGAAAATGTTTGTTCAACAAGGTTTTATATTGCAACCCCTTGCATGCATTGCGCCTGTCACGGCTGCAGCAGCATTTTGGTTTGAGTCTCTGGAAGAGACCCTTGAATCAGCTCCATTAGATGAGATTACACACAAGCTTAAAACCCTTAAGCTAGCTAATTCATTTATTTCTGATGCCGTAGTACACTTAACTAAACTTACGGCTAAGAATTCCGGATTCGCCATTCAGGCACGCAGAGCGCTGTGGCTAAAATCCTGGTCAGCTGATGTTACTTCTAAATCTAAACTACTTAACATACCTTTCAAAGGGCAGACCTTATTCGGGCCCGGTTTGAAGGAAATTATCGCTGACATTACAGGAGGTAAAGGCCATGCCCTGCCTCAAGACAGAGCCAAACCTAGGGCTAGACAGTCTAATTTTCGTGCCTTTCGTAACTTCAAGGCAGGAGCAGCATCAACTTCCTCTGCACCAAAACAGGAAGGAGCTGTTGCTCGATACAGACAAGGCTGGAAACCTAACCAGTCCTGGAACAAGGGCAAACAGGCCAGAAAGCCTGCTGCTGCCCCTAAGACAGCATGAAGTGAGGGCCCCCGATCCGGGAACGGATCTAGTGGGGGGCAGACTCTCTCTCTTCGCCCAGGCTTGGGCAAGAGATGTCCAGGATCCCTGGGCGTTAGAGATCATATCTCAGGGATATCTTCTGGACTTCAAAGCCTCTCCCCCAAAAGGGAGATTTCATCTTTCAAGGTTGTCAACAAACCAGATAAAGAAAGAGGTGTTTCTACGCTGTGTACAAGATCTTTTACTAATGGGAGTGATCCATCCGGTTCCGCGGTCGGAACACGGACAAGGTTTTTACTCAAATCTGTTTGTGGTTCCCAAGAAAGAAGGAACCTTCAGACCAATCTTGGATTTAAAGATTCTAAACAAATTCCTAAGAGTTCCATCGTTCAAAATGGAAACTATTCGGACAATCTTACCCATGATCCAAAAGGGTCAGTACATGACCACAGTGGATTTAAAGGATGCCTACCTTCATATACCGATTCACAAAGATCATTACCGGTATCTAAGGTTTGCCTTCCTAGACAGGCATTACCAGTTTGTAGCTCTTCCATTCGGGTTGGCTACGGCTCCAAGAATCTTCACAAAGGTTCTGGGCTCTCTTCTGGCGGTGCTAAGGCCGCAAGGAATTTCGGTGGCTCCGTACCTAGACGACATTCTGATACAAGCGTCAAGCTTTCAAACTGCCAAGTCTCATACAGAGTTAGTACTGGCATTTCTAAGGTCGCATGGGTGGAAGGTGAACGTAGAGAAGAGTTCTCTCTTACCACTCACAAGGGTTCCCTTCTTGGGGACTCTTATAGACTCTGTAGAAATGAAGATTTACCTGACAGAAGACAGGTTAACAAAGCTTCAAAATGCTTGCCGTGTCCTTCATTCCATTCAACACCCGTCAGTGGCTCAATGCATGGAGGTAATCGGCTTAATGGTAGCGGCAATGGACATAGTACCCTTTGCACGCCTACATCTCAGACCGCTGCAATTGTGCATGCTAAGTCAGTGGAATGGGGATTACTCAGACTTGTCCCCTACTCTGAATCTGGATCAAGAGACCAGAAATTCTCTTCTATGGTGGCTTTCTCGGCCACATCTGTCCAGGGGGATGCCATTCAGCAGACCAGATTGGACAATTGTAACAACAGACGCCAGCCTACTAGGTTGGGGCGCTGTCTGGAATTCCCTGAAGGCTCAGGGATCATGGACTCAGGAGGAAAGTCTCCTTCCAATAAACATTCTGGAATTGAGAGCAGTTCTCAATGCCCTTCTGGCTTGGCCTCAGTTAACAACTCGGGGGTTCATCAGGTTTCAGTCGGACAACATCACGACTGTAGCTTACATCAACCATCAAGGAGGGACAAGAAGCTCCCTAGCGATGATGGAAGTATCAAAGATAATTCGCTGGGCAGAGTCTCACTCTTGCCACCTGTCAGCGATCCACATTCCTGGAGTGGAAAACTGGGAGGCGGATTTCCTAAGTCGTCAGACTTTTCATCCGGGGGAGTGGGAACTTCATCCGGAGATCTTTGCCCAAATACTTCGACTTTGGGGCAAACCAGAGATAGATCTCATGGCGTCTCGCCAGAACGCCAAGCTTCCTTGTTACGGGTCCAGGTCCAGGGACCCGGGAGCAGTCCTGGTAGATGCTTTGACAGCACCTTGGACCTTCGGGATGGCCTATGTGTTTCCACCCTTCCCGATGCTTCCTCGATTGATTGCCAGGATCAAACAGGAGAGAGCATCGGTGATTCTGATAGCGCCTGCGTGGCCACGCAGGACCTGGTATGCAGATCTAGTGGACATGTCATCCTGTCCACCTTGGTCTCTGCCTCTGAGACAGGACCTTCTAATTCAGGGTCCTTTCAAACATCAAAATCTAATTTCTCTGAAGCTGACTGCTTGGAAATTGAACGCTTGATTTTATCAAAGCGTGGTTTTTCGGAGTCAGTTATTGATACCTTAATACAGGCTAGGAAGCCTGTTACCAGAAAGATTTACCATAAAATATGGCGTAAATACTTACATTGGTGCGAATCCAAGAGTTACTCATGGAGTAAAGTTAGGATTCCTAGGATATTGTCCTTTCTACAAGAAGGTTTAGAAAAGGGTTTATCTGCTAGTTCCTTAAAGGGACAGATCTCAGCTCTGTCCATTCTTTTACACAAGCGTCTGTCAGAAGTTCCAGACGTTCAGGCTTTTTGCCAGGCTTTGGCCAGGATTAAGCCTGTGTTTAAAACTGTTGCTCCACCATGGAGCTTAAATTTAGTTCTTAACGTTTTACAGGGTGTTCCGTTTGAACCCCTTCATTCCATTGATATCAAGCTGTTATCTTGGAAAGTTCTGTTTTTAATGGCTATTTCCTCGGCTCGTAGAGTCTCTGAGTTATCAGCCTTACATTGTGATTCTCCGTATCTGATTTTTCATTCAGATAAGGTAGTTCTGCGTACTTAACCTGGGTTCTTACCTAAGGTTGTCACTAATAAGAATATCAATCAAGAGATTGTTGTGCCATCATTGTGTCCGAATCCTTCTTCAAAGAAGGAACGACTTCTGCACAATCTAGATGTAGTCCGTGCCCTGAAATTTTATTTACAGGCAACTAAAGATTTTCGCCAAACTTCTTCCCTGTTTGTCGTTTATTCTGGACAGAGGAGAGGTCAAAAAGCTTCGGCTACCTCTCTCTCTTTTTGGCTTCGTAGCATAATACGTTTAGCCTATGAGACTGCTGGACAGCAGCCTCCTGCAAGAATTACAGCTCATTCCACTAGAGCTGTGGCTTCCACTTGGGCCTTTAAGAATGAGGCCTCTGTTGAACAGATTTGCAAGGCTGCAACTTGGTCTTCTCTTCATACTTTTTCCAAATTTTACAAATTTGACACTTTTGCTTCTTCGGAGGCTGTTTTTGGGAGAAAGGTTCTTCAGGCAGTGGTTCCTTCCGTATAAAGATCCTGCCTGTCCCTCCCGTCATCCGTGTACTTTAGCTTTGGTATTGGTATCCCAGAAGTAATGATGACCCGTGGACTGACCACACTTAACAGGAGAAAACATAATTTATGCTTACCTGATAAATTCCTTTCTCCTGTAGTGTGGTCAGTCCACGGCCCGCCCTGTTTTTTATGGCAGGTCTAAATTTTTCAATTATACTCCAGTCACCACTGCACCCTATAGTTTCTCCTTTCTCGTTTGGTTCTTGGTCGAATGACTGGGTGTGACGTAGAGGGGAGGAGCTATATAACAGCTCTGCTTGGGTGATCCTCTTGCACTTCCTGTTGGGGAGGAGTTAATATCTCAGAAGTAATGATGACCCGTGGACTGACCACACTACAGGAGAAAGGAATTTATCAGGTAAGCATAAATTATGTTTTATGTAAGAATTTACCTGATAAATTCATTTTTTATATTGGCAAGAGTCCATGAGGCCCACCCTTTTTATGTTGGTTATGATTATTTTGTATAAAGCACAATTATTCCAATTCCTTTGTTGATGCTTTTTTACTCCTTTCTTTATCACCCCCATTACTTGGCTATTCGTTAAACTTAATTGTGGGTGTGGTGAGGGATGTATTTATAGGCATTTTGAGGTTTGGGAAACTTTGCTCCTCCTGGTAGGATTGTATATACCAATACGTCACTAGCTAATGGACTCTTGCCAATATGAAATAAATGAATTTATCAGGTAAATGCTTACATAAATTGTTTTTCCCCTGCAGATATACTCCTCCCCCTTTGTCACATGACCTCATGGGGGAAAAAACCTGTAGAATTTTAAAGGGGTCAAATGGACCATATAGTGTAAGATCACCATTGTAACACCGCAATGTACAATATTCATATCGCATTATGTCTAATTTTAAACCAGTGGGTAATTAAAGGGACAGGAAACCCCAACATTTTCTTTCATGATTTAGAAAAAACGTACAATTTTAAACAACTTTCCAATTTACTTCCATTATCAAATTTGCTTTGTTCTCTTGTTATCCTTTGCAGAGGGGACATCATTGCACTACTGGGAGCAAGATGAACACATCTAGTCAGTCAATCACAAAATATAAATGTGTTTAGGCACCAATCAGCAGCAGGTCCCATTAGTTTGGGATATGTGCGCATTCTTTTTCTTTCTAATGACACATTGAGTCCACGGATCATCAATAATTACTGTTGGGAATATCACTCCTGGCCAGCAGGAGGAGGCAAAGAGCACCACAACAAAGCTGATAAATATCACTTCCCTACCCACAATCCCCCAGTCATTCTCTTTGCCTACAGTGCAAGGAGGAGGTGAAGTTATTTTCAATTAAGATTTTATTGTTTTAAAGCAGAGTAGGTTTCCTCTGATCTTTTCTGGGGTCTAGCCTTAGTCCACGTCAGTCTCTTTAGTAGGGCAGTGGTGGCTTTTGAGCAATTGGGAACTTGTGTGGTAAAATCCTCTCTGCGTTTTCCCAAGGTTGTTGCTGCCCTAATCAGAAAGCTTGAGTAGGTTTACTCAGATTCTTTCTTTTTCCACAGGTCTATGTGAGGTGCTGCACCCTCTTAAACCAGGTGAGCGGTCCTGCTGCCGGACAGACTGTTTTTCAGGTAAGTGCTATTTTAATTAGAGGCGGGTTAGCTTTTAGGCGTGCTTTCAGTTGCGCTGTCTGCTTGTGTTGGTGAAGCAGTTATTACAGTTTCTCCGTGAAGAAAATCTTTTCAAGCTTTTATAGGTCTGAAACGGACTTTTGGGAGTAGAACTCTTTATTTTGGCTGCAGGACAGGTAGGCACCTCAGTGAAGCTACTGAGGTGTTTGGGTTGCCTGGGGTTTATTGCGGAATTTGCTCCCTTCATGAAAGTTTAATTTAAAGGCACAGTACACTCAATTTATTTTTCATTAAAAACACTTACTTTTTTTCCTGTTCACATGTTTTTTTTTTTTTTTTTGCAAATATGGAAGAGGCTGTACAAATTGTTTCATGCCAGCTGTGCTTTGATTCCCAAGTGGAACCTCCTATACCATTTTGTTCCTCATGCATTGAGAGAACTTTGAGTTATAGAGATCAAATTTTTAACAATTAGCCACCATTAGCTAGGGCGGATGCTGTTCAGGTGTCTCTCCTGTATCAGATACGCTGCAGCTTTCTCCTCAAGTGCCAATCTTTTCTGTGTCCACATGCAGTGCCCTGCTTTTCCTCTAATAATCCGGTGGGATTTTCTTTGCAATATATTGTTTCCCAGGTATCTTCTGCGGTATCTTAGGCCTTGTCAGCTTTTCCCATGTTGCAGGGGAAGCGTAAAAGGAAGCTTAAGGAATCAGAGAGTAAGGTTTCTTATCAAGTTGTGGCTATCCAAGATGCTCCTTCCCACAAGTCGGAGGAGGAAGACATTTCAATAGCGTCTGAGGATGAAATAGAGACTCAGTATAATTCCTTCTTCTGATGCTGAAGTTGTATCCTTCAGATTTATGCTAGAACAACTCTGCATGTTACTTAAGGAGGTTTTGGCTACCTTGGACGACTCCGATACAACTGTCGTAGTCAATCCTAAGAAAATCTAGTAAGCTGAACAAGTACTTTGATGTTCCCTCCTCTGTGGAGGTTTTCCCTGTGCCAGACCGTGCTACAGAGATTATTGCTCGGGAATGGGAGTGACCTAGTATTCCCTTTTCTCAATCTCCACTTTTCAAGAAAATGCTTCCTATAGCGGAGTCTATTAAGGTGTCGTGGCAAACGGTTCCTAAGGTGGAAGGGGTGATTTCCACTTTGGCTAAGAGGACTACTATTCCCATAGACAATAGTTGTTCTTTTATGGATCCAATGGATAAGAAGCTGGAGGCATTGTTAAAGAAAACTTACGTCCACTAGGGTCTCCAATGGCAGCCTGCGGTGTGTATTGCTACTGTTGCCAGCGCTGCAGCTTACTGGTTTGATGTGCTGTCTGATATTTGGACAGATACTCCGCTTGAGAAGATCCGGGACAGGATTAAGGCCCTGAAGTTAGCCTATTCCTTTATTGCGGATGTTTCCTTACAAGTCATTAAATTGGGAGCAAATATTTCGTTTTTCGGTCCTATCTCGCAGAGCCTTATGGTTAAAGTCTTGGTCTGTGGATGTTTCATCTAAGTTCAAACTTTTGGCGATCCCCTACAAGGGTAAGACCTTGTTCGGGCCTGGTTTGGATGAAATTATCTCAGATATTACAGGAGGGAAGGGTTCTTTTCTTCCTCAAGATAAAAAGAATAAGCAGAAAGGACGTCAGAGTAATTTTCGTTCCTTTCATAACTTTAGAGGTAAACCCACCACTCCCTCCTCCAGGCAAGATCAAGTCAAATCTTCCTGGAAACCTAGCCAGTCTTGAATAAGGGGAAGCAGTCTAAGAAACCTGCTGCTGATTCCAAGTCAGCATGAATGGTCGGCCCCCGATCCGGGAGCGGATGTAGTAGGGGGCAGACTTTCTCTTTTCTCTCAAGCCTGGATAAGAGATGTTCCGGATCCCTGGGCGGTGGGCATCGTAACCCAAGTGTACAAGATAGAATTGAAAACTTTCCCTCCCAGAGGCAGGCTTCTCCTCTCCAGATTATCAGACACCATTCGGGACTCTTGGCAGTCAGTCCCTAAGGTGGAGGGAGCTATTTCTACCCTGGCTAAGCGTACAACTATACCTATTGAAGACAGTTGTGCTTTCAAAGACCCTATGGATAAGAAGTTAGAGGGTCTTCTAAAGAAATTATTTATTCATCAGGGTTTCCTTTAACAACCAACCGCTTGCATTGTTCCAGTTACTACTGCAGCATCTTTTTGGTTTGATGCTCTAGAAGAGTCTCTGAAGGTTGAGACCCCTTTAGAGGAGATTTTAGATAGAATTAGGGCTGTCAAGCTAGCTAATTATTTTATTACAGATGCCGCCTTTCAAATTGCTAAGTTGGCGGCAAAAATGCAGGATTTGCCATTTTGGCGCGTAGAGCATTATGGTTAAAATCGTGGTCTGCTGATGTGTCATCTAAATCAAAGTTCTTAGCTATTCCTTTCAAGGGTAAGACCCTATTCGGGCCTGAGTTGAAGGAAATAATTTCTGACATTACTGGAGGTAAAGGTCACGCCCTACCTCAGGATAAGTCTCTTAAGATGAGGGGTAAACAAAATAATTTTTGTTCCTTTCGACATTTTAAAGGAGTACCCTCTGCTTCTTCTTCCTCCACAAAGCAGGAAGGGAATTTCACTCAGGCCAAGTCCGTCTGGGACCCAACCAGGCTTGGAACAAGGGTAAGCAACCCTAGAAGTCCGTTGCTGCTACAAAGACAGCATGAAGGGACGGCCCCCGATCCGGGTCCGGATCTAGTAGGGGGCAGACTTTCTTTCTTTACCCAGGCTTGGGTAAGAGATGTTCAGGACCCCTGGGCACTGGAAATAGTTACCAACGGGTATCAACTGGAATTTAAGAATTCTTCTTTCTCAATTGTCTGTAAACCAGATAAAAAGAGAGGCGTTCTTACGTTGTGTAAGAGACCGATCTACTATGGGAGTAATTCGTCCCATTCCAAGATAAGAACAGGGACAGGGATTTTACTCAAATCTTTTCGTAGTTCCCAAAAAAGAGGGAGCGTTCAGACCTATTTTAGACCTCAAGTCTAAACAAGTTTCTCAGAGTTCCACCCTTCAAGATGGAGACCATCCGAACAATTTTACCAATGATCCAGGAGGGTCAATATTTGACTACCATGGACTTGAAGGATGCATGCCTTCATATTCCTATCCAGAAGGATCATCATCAGTTCCTAAGGTTTGCCTTCCTGGACAAACTTTTTCAGTTTGTGGCTCTTCCCTTCAGGTTGGCCACAGCACCCAGGATCTTCACGAAGGTTCTAGGGTCCCTTCTGGCGGTTCTCAGGCAGCAGGGCATAGCAGTGGCGCCTTATCTGGACGATATTTTGATTCAGGCGTCAACTTATCTGACGAAATCTCATACAGACACAGTGTTGTCCTTTCTGAGAACTCACGGATGGAAGGTGAACCTAGAAAAGAGTTCACTAGTTCCACGGACAAGGGTTCCCTTCTTGGGAACTCTGATAGATTCTGTAGACATGAAAGTATTTCTGACGGAGGTCAGAAAGTCACAAATTCTAAATACTTTCCAAGCCCTTCAGTCCAATCCTCGGCCATCAGTGGCTCAGTGTCTCAGTGTATGGAGGTAATTGGATTAATGGTAGCGGCAATGGACATCATTCCGTTTGCTCGTTTTCATCTCAGACCACTGCAGCTGTGCATGCTTGGACAGTGGAATGGGGACTATGCAAATTTATCTCCTCTGATAAATCTGGATCAAGAGACCAGAGACTCCTCTTCTTTGGTGGTTGTTGCCGGATCATCTGTCCCAGGGGACGTGTTTCCGCAGACCCTCGTGGGTGATAGTGACAACGGACGCCAGCCTTCTGGGCTGTGGTGCAGTCTGGAATTCCCTGAAGGCTCAGGGTGTATGGACTCGGGTAGAATCTCTACTTCCAATCAATATTCTGGAATTGAGAGCAATATTCAATGCGCTTCAGGCATGGCCTCAGTTGGCTTCAGCCAAATTCATCAGATTCCAGTCGGACAACATCACGACTGTGGCTTATATAAATCATCAGGGGGGAACGAGGAGTTCCTTAGCGATGACATAAGTATCCAAGATAATTTGATGGGCGGAGGCCCACTCTTGTTATCTGTCAGCAATCTACATCCCAGGAGTAGACAACTGGGAAGCGGATTTCTTAAGCCGGCAGGCTTTTCATCCGGGGGGAGTGGGAACTATTTGCCTCACTGATTCTCCGATGGGGCAGACAGGAATTGGATCTTATGGGATCTCGACAGAATGCCAAGCTTCCAAGATACGGATCCAGGTCGAGGGATCCTCAGGCCGAACTAATAGATGCCTTGGCAGTGCCTTGGTCGTTCAGCCTAGCTTATGTGTTTCCACCGTTCCCTCTCCTTCCCCGCGTGATTGCTCGGATCAAACAGGAGAGAGCTTCAGTAATTCTGATCGCGCCTGCGTGGCCACGCAGGACCTGGTATGCGGATCTAGTGGACATGTCCTCTCTGCCACCGTGGAAACTTCCTTTGAGACAGGATCTTCTCATTCAAGGTCTGTTCCAACATCCAAATCTAAATTCTCTGCAGCTGACTGCTTGGAGATTGAACACTTGATTTTATCTAAGCGGGGATTCTCCGATTCGGTCATCGATACTTTGATTCAGGCACGTAAGCCTGTCACTAGCAAGATCTATTATAAGATATGGTGTAAATATCTTTTTGGTGTGAATCCAAGGGCTACTCATGGAGTAAAGTTAGGATTCCCAGGATTCTGTCTTTTCTCCAAGAAGGAATGGAGAAAGGGTTATCAGCGAGTTCCTTAAAGGGACAGATTTCTGCTTTGTCAATTTTGCTACACAAACGTTTGACAGATGTTCAGTCTTTCTTTCATGTAATTAGCAAGAGTCCATGAGCTAGTGACGTATGGGATATACATTCCTACCAGGAGGGGCAAAGTTTCCCAAACCTTAAAATGCCTATAAATACACCCCTCACCACACCCACAATTCAGTTTTACAAACTTTGCCTCCGATGGAGGTGGTGAAGTAAGTTTGTGCTAGATTCTACGTTGATATGCGCTCCGCAGCAAGTTGGAGCCCGGTTTTCCTCTCAGCGTGCAGTGAATGTCAGAGGGATGTGAGGAGAGTATTGCCTATTTGAATGCAGTGATCTCCTTCTACGGGGTCTATTTCATAGGTTCTCTGTTATCGGTCGTAGAGATTCATCTCTTACCTCCCTTTTCAGATCGACGATATACTCTTATATATACCATTACCTCTGCTGATTCTCGTTTCAGTACTGGTTTGGCTTTCTACAAACATGTAGATGAGTGTCCTGGGGTAAGTAAATCTTATTTTTTGTGACACTCTAAGCTATGGTTGGGCACTTTGTTTATAAAGTTCTAAATATATGTATTCAAACATTTATTTGCCTTGACTCAGAATGTTCAACATTCCTTATTTTTCAGACAGTCAGTTTCATAATTGGGATAAATGCATTTGTTTCAATCATTTTTTCTTACCTTAAAAAATTTGACTTTTTCCCTGTGGGCTGTTAGGCTCGCGGGGGCAGAAAATGCTTCATTTTATTGAGTCATTCTTGGCGCGGACTTTTTTGGCGCAAATTTTTTTTTTCTGTTTCCGGCGTCATACGTGTCGCCGGAAGTTGCGTCATTTTTTGACTTTTTTTGCGTCAAAAATGTCGGCGTTCCGGATGTGGCGTCATTTTTGGCGCCAAAAGCATTTAGGCGCCAAATAATGTGGGCGTCTTTTTTTGGCGCTAAAAAATATGGGCGTCACTTTTGTCTCCACATTATTTAAGTCACATTATTTATTGCTTCTGGTTGCTAGAAGCTTGTTCACTGGCATTTTTTTCCCATTCCTGAAACTGTCATTTAAGGAATTTGATCAATTTTGCTTTATATGTTGTTTTTTTCTTTTACATATTGCAAGATGTTCCACGTTGCAACTGAGTCAGAAGATACTTCAGGAAAATCACTGCCCAGTGCTGGAGCTGCCAAGCTAAGTGTATCTGCTATAAACTTTTGGTATCTGTTTCTCCAGCTGTTGTTTGTATTGCATGTCATGTCAAACTTATTAATGCAGATAAAATTTCCTTTAGTACTGTTACATTACCTGTTGCTGTTCCGTCAACATCTAATTTTCAGAGTGTTCCTGATAACATAAGAGATTTTTTTTTTTTTTTTTTTTTTAAACTTATTTTTTTATTGAGGTTTCAAAAATATACATAAGTCAGACAACAGCTCAACATTACAGTGGTCAATAGAGTTGCAGAACAAAATGAGAAACTAACATTGTTGTAAACAGACAGTATGGGTACACAACAAAGGCATCATAGGTAACATTTAGATATATGATAAAATGGAGCTTCAATGTTAGATCTGTACTACAAGGTAAGCTTAACTGATAGGATGTATCCTATTGACAAGTTTTAATAGGAAGACCATGGTTAAAATATTACACAATGTTGAGTTGTCATTAAAGTAACCTCAGTTTTCAGTTTTAAATAGGTAATGGTAGCTGAAGCTCAGGTAATATGTGGGGTGATGAGGGAAAACCCATATAATAAAAGAAAGTAAGGGAAACTTATGCTTAAGTAGGTTAGTGGAGATCTGGCATGTCCTCTAAAAAAAAAAAAGGGTTTAAGGCATGTAAATGATGAGCTTAGCTAGTGATCAGGGTGTATGGTAAGGGAGTGCAGCGGGCTAGAGCCGCTCATAGAGGGATGGGGGGTATTCTTATTATATAAACCGGACCTATTAGAATATGTTATTAAAGATATGGGTTGCATATGGGGAATATTAGGAGAGAGATCTATATAAGTGCAATCTGCCACGAATAAATGGGGGGCTAGAGTAGATAAGAGGAGATGGCTATGTAGGGAGCAGGGATGATGTTGACCAGGGGTATGGTAGCTAAAGGGATCTGTGTTCAATACTGGGCTATATAGGAGAAGACAAGGGAGGACTGTATTGTCTTAAATTGTCTAGTGACAGGGGCAGTTCCGCTATGTTTGGGGATAGGGGTGGGATCTAAAAGGGATGATATGTCATATGGGGCTTGTAAGTTGTGCTGAGCTGTTTAAGATAGCATAAGGGCAATAACACTTTGAACATGAAGAGAGCTAGAGAGCCAAAGGGGTAAAAATGACCACGCATAATGTATTATAATATCTTCTCTGTCTGTATAGGAATGAATAACTGGGGAGCTTCTGTAGATGAAAGTTGTAAGATAAATCAATCTGAGCTCATAGGATAGTAAAGGGGTTCGCATGAGGGTAATAATAAAGGAATAACAAGTACTAAGAGCTGCTGGAGGAGTTGTAAATAAGAGAATTGTGGGCTAGGTAGTTGTATGGTTGAAGGGTAGAGTATAAACGTAGAGAGAGAGACAGAACTCTGCCAAATCTATGTCCTAGCAAGCACTTACTCAGCTTGTTCTACCTTGGCTGCACCTGTGTTATTAGATATTGGGCAAACATCACTAAGAGCAATCCATGGTGTAAGCACCTAGTATTTCAAACATTTCATACAGACTCCAGTGTGACATTGGTTACAAAGATATAGTCTAGCGTTAGGTAAATTGAATATCCTACATGGCCCTCATATGTGAGTTATATTACTAATGAGCTCTGCTTGCTTAAATATGTAATAGATACAGTGAAGTGGAGTTAGTCCAAATGTAATTTTTACAACATAGAAGATCCTTCGATTTTAACGACATTAAGGTATCTGCAATCTCGCTGTGACACCACAACACATGAAAAACATCTTAAAGGAACTAAACAAGTAATGTGGGTATCACTAACAACTATGAAACTGTAGGGGGGTAAATAGGTGGGGATATCAGGAAAGTTAGAATTAGATCCCTGGCGGAAGGCATGAGACCTTGTCGCTGTAAGTAACCATACTGTTTCATCCTATTCCCAACGGATTGTAAAATCTGGCTTGCGGGTAACTAATCCAAAGAGTATGCAAAAAGTTCCACTGATGATGAAACCCTATCGCTGTCATTGAGTCTTCTGGGTGCTTTAAGGACACATTCGTTGGCAAGTTCACAGTGGTGCAGAGCTGATGCACAGCCAAGTGCTTCAGGGAGAAACCTAACCGGAACCCACTTTCGACCGGCCGCATCTCCAGCGGGTCCGGTTTCGGCTGAGTTTTGACGGATGAGATATCAGTGCACAAGCATGTGGAAAACATGGCGCCTGTCGATGAGGAGCAAGGTGTAGTCCCAACTGCATCTCCAAGAGGAGTAACTGTACAGTCGTCGCCATCCGGATATTGAGGACCGTTGCAGCAGCAAATCTCCATGATCTCGGTCTGTATAACGCTTAGGTAGGAGTCAATGCTTAGGCTCCCAGTCTCCTCCTCGTCAATGCTCTCTGAGTTAAGCACCGCCATGAGGGAGATGTGATGTCCGTCTAGCTTGCGTGAGACTAATTGCAATAAGGTTACTAGTGTGGGTTCCATCGTGAGGAAGTGTATTCTTATCTTTTTTGTAAGCGATAGTGGGCAGTGATTCTTACTCCTTCTCAGTATGTAAACCTCTCCGTACTCTGTTATAACCGATTCACCCAGCTTAATGTGAGGCCGGGGGGGGAGAGATGGTAAAATCGTGAATTGGGCCACAGCCAGGGGTTACAGTTGGTTAGGATTTCCTACGGTGTAGATATGCGGTAAAAATCGGATCCTTAGAAAGCAATCCTCTTCTCCGAGGGATGCATAACAAATAAATTGGAAATATAGCTCTGAAAGTTGGAGATAAATGTCCAAGAGTTCAAGATAATTTCGGAGCTAGTAAGAGGCACTTCTTATCATGGCTGCCGAGATTTTATTTTTTAAATCCATTAAGAAGGCTATGTCTGTTATTTCTCCTTCTAGTATACATAAAAGTCTTTTAAAACTTCTCTTTTTTCAGATGAATTTTTAAATGAACATCATCATTCTGATACTGATAATGGTTCTTCTGGTTCAGAGGTTTCTGTCTCAGAGGTTGATGCTGATAAATCTTTGTATTTGTTCAAGATGGAATTTATTCGTTCTTTACTTAAAGAAGTATTATTTGCATTAGAAATAGAGGATTCTGGTCCTCTTGATACTAAATGTAAACGTTTAAATAAGGTTTTTAAATCTCCTGTAGTTATTCCAGAAGTGTTTTATCTCCCTGATGCTATTTCTGAAGTAATTTCCAGGGAATGGAATAATTTGGGTAATTTATTTACTCCTTCTAGACGTTTAAGCAATTATATCCTGTGCCATCTGACAGATAAGAGTTTTTTTGGGACAAAAATCCCTAAGGTTATGGGGCTGTCTCTACTCCTGCTAATGTACTACTATTCCTACGGCAGATAGTACTTCATTTAAGGATCCTTTAGATAGGAAAATTGAATCCTTTCTAAGAAAAGCTTACTTATGTTCAGGTAATCTTCTTAGACCTGCTATATTTTTAGCGGATGTTGCTGCAGCTTCAACTTTTTGGTTAGAAGCTTTAGCGCAACAAGTAACAGATCATAATTTTATAGCATTATTATTATTCTATAACATGCTAATAATTTTATTGGTGATACCATCTTTTGATATCATTAGAGTTGATGTCAGGTATATGTCTCTAGCTATTTTAGCTAGAAAAGCTTTATGGATTAAACTTGGAATGCTGATATGTCTTTTAAGTCAACTTTGCTTTCCCTTTCTTTCCAGGGTAAATAATCATTTTCGTTCCTTTCCTCACAACAAGGAACAAAAGCCTGATCCTTCATCCTCAGGAGCGGTATCAGTTTGGAAACTATTTCCAGTTTGGAATATATCCAAGCCTTATAGAAACCTATAGCCAGCTCCTAAGTACCTATGAAGGTGCGGCCCTTATTCCAGCTCAGCTGGTATGGGGCAGATTACGTTTTCTTCAAAGAAATTTGGATCAATTCCGTTCTCAATCTCTGGTTTCAGAACATTGTTTCAGAAAGGTACAGAATTGGCTTCAAGTTAAGGCCTCCTGCTAAGAGATTTTTTTCTTTCCCGTGTCCCAGTTAACACAGCAAAGGCTCAGCATTTCTGAAATGTGTTTCAGATCTAGAGTTGGCTGGAGTATTTATGCCAGTTCCAGTTCTGGAACAGGGGCTGGGGTTTTATTTTATCTCTTCATTGTACCAAAGAAGGTCAATTCCTTCAGACCAGTTCCGGATCTATCATTATTGAATCGTTATGTTAGGATACCAACATTCAAGATGGTTACTGTAGGACTATCCTGCCTTTTGTTTAGCAAGGGCATTATATGTCTACAATAGATTTACAGGATGTGTATCTGCATATTCCGATTCATCCAGATCACTTTTAGTGTCTGAGATTCTCTTTTTAGACAAGCATTACCAGTTGTTTGGCCTAGCCTCAGTTCCAAGAATTTTTTTCAAAGGTTCTCGGTGCCCTTCTTTCTGTAATCAGAGAACAGGGTTTTGGTATTTCCTTATTTGGACGATATCTTGGTACTTGCTCAGTCTTCTCATTTTCGAAGAATCTCATACGAATCGACTTGTGTTGTTTCTTCAAGTTCATGGTTGGAGGATCAATTTACCAATCAATTCATTGATTCCTCAGACAAGGGTAACCTTTTTAGGTTTCTAGATAGATTCAGTGTCTGACTCTGTCCTTGTCAGACAAGAGAAGTTTAACATTGATATCAGCTTGTCAAAACCTTCAGTCACAATCATTCCCTTTGGTAGCCTTATGCATGGAAATGTTGGGTCTTAGGACTGCCGCATCAGATGCGATCTCCTTTGCTCGTTTTCACATGCGACCTCTTCAGCTCTGTATGCTGAACCAATGATGCAGGGATTACTCAAAGATATCTCAATTAATATCTTTAAACCGATTATACGACACTCTCTGACATGGTGGACAGATCACCATCGTTTAGTTCAGGGGGCTTCTTGTTCTTCCGACCTGGACTATAATCTCAACAGATGCAAGTCTTACAGGTTGGGGAGCTGTGTGGGGGTATCTGACGGCACAAGGGGTTTGGGAATCTCAGGAGGTGAGATTTCCGATCAATATTTTGGAACTCCGTGCAATTTTCAGAGCTCTTCAGTCTTGGCCTCTTCTGAAGAGAGAGTTGTTCATTTGTTTTCAGATAGACAATGTCACAACTGTGGCATACATCAATCATCAAGGAGGGACTCACAGTCCTCTGGCTATGAAAGAAGTATCTCGAATTTTGGTTTGGGCGGAATCCAGCTCCTGTCTAATCTCTGCGGTTCATATCCCAGGTATGGACAATTGGAAAGCGGATTATCTCAGTCGCCAAACGTTGCATCCGGGCGAATGGTCTCTTCACCCAGAGGTATTTCTTCAGATTATTCAAATGTGGGAACTTCCAGAAATAGATCTGATGGCTTCTCATCTAAACAAGAAACTTCCCAGGTATCTGTCCAGATCCCGGGATCCTCAGGCGGAGGCAGTGGATGCATTATCACTTCCTTGGAAGTATCATCCTGCCTATATCTTTCCGCCTCTAGTTCTTCTTCCAAGAGTAATCTCCAAGATTCTGAAGGAATGCTCGTTTGTTCTGCTGGTAGCTCCGGCATGGCCTCACAGGTTTTGGTATGCGGATCTTGTCCGGATGGCCTCTTGCCAACCGTGGACTCTTCCGTTAAGACCAGACCTTCTGTCTCAAGGTCCTTTTTTCCATCAGGATCTGAAATCCTTAAATTTAAAGGTATGGAGATTGAACGCTTGATTCTTGGTCAAAGAGGTTTCTCTGACTCTGTGATTAATACTATGTTTCAGGCTCGTAAATCTGTATCCAGAGAGATATATTATAGAGTCTGGAAGACTTATATTTCTTGGTGTCTTTCTCATCATTTTTCTTGGCATTCTTTTAGAATACCGAGAATATTACAGTTTCTTCAGGATGGTTTAGATAAGGGTTTGTCCGCAAGTTCCTTGAAAGGACAAATCTCTGCTCTTTCTGTTCTTTTTCACAGAAAGATTGCTATTCTTCCTGATATTCATTGTTTTGTACAAGCTTTGGTTCGTATAAAGCCTGTCATTAAGTCAATTTCTCCTCCTTGGAGTTTGAATTTGGTTCTGGGGGCTCTTCAAGCTCCTCCATTTGAACCTATGCATTCATTGGACATTAAATTACTTTCTTGGAAAGTTTTGTTCCTTTTGGCCATCTCTTCTGCCAGAAGAGTTTCTGAATTATCTGCACTTTCTTGTGAGTCTCCTTTTCTGATTTTTCATCAGGATAAGGCGGTGTTGCGAACTTCTTTTGAATTTTTACCTAAGTTGTGAATTCCAACAACATTAGTAGAGACATTGTGGTTCCTTCATTATGTCCTAATCCTAAGAATTCTAAGGAGAAATCGTTGCATTCTTTGGATATTGTTAGAGCTTTGAAATATTATGTTGAAGCTACTAAGTCTTTCCGAAAGACTTCTAGTTTATTTGTTATCTTTTCCGGTTCTAGAAAGGCCAGAAAACTTCTGCCATTTCTTTGACATCTTGGTTGAAATCTTTAATTCATCTTGCCTATGTTGAGTCGGGTAAAACTCTGCCTCAGAGGATTACAGCTCATTCTACTAGGTCAGTTTCTACTTCCTGGGCGTTTAGGAATGAAGCTTCGGTTGATCAGATTTGCAAAGCGGCAACTTGGTCCTCTTTGCATACTTTTACCAAATTCTACCATTTTGATGTATTTTCTTCTTCTGAAGCAGTTTTTGGTAGAAAAGTACTTCAGGCAGCGGTTTCAGTTTGAATCTTCTGCTTATGTTTTTCATTAAACTTTATTTTGGGTGTGGATTATTTTCAGCAGGAATTGACTGTCTTTATTTTATCCCTCCCTCTCTAGTGACTCTTGTGTGGAAAGATCCACATCTTGGGTAGTCATTATCCCATACGTCACTAGCTCATGGACTCTTGCTAATTACATGAAAGAAAACATAATTTATGTAAGAACTTACCTGATAAATTCATTTCTTTCATATTAGCAAGAGTCCATGAGGCCCGCCCTTTTTTGTGGTGGTTATGATTTTTTTGTATAAAGCACAATTATTCCAATTCCTTATTTTATATGCTTTCGCACTTTTTTCTTATCACCCCACTTCTTGGCTATTCGTTAAACTGAATTGTGGGTGTGGTGAGGGGTGTATTTATAGGCATTTTAAGGTTTGGGAAACTTTGCCCCTCCTGGTAGGAATGTATATCCCATACGTCACTAGCTCATGGACTCTTGCTAATATGAAAGAAATGAATTTATCATGTAAGTTCTTACATAAATTATGTTTTTTGTCAGGCTCTAACCAGAATTAAGCCTGTATTTAGACCAATTGCTCCACCTTAAAGTTTGAATTTAGTTCTTAGAGGGGTTCCGTTTGAACCCATGCATTCCATAGATATTAAATTGTTATCTTGGAAAGTTTTTTGTTTTTGGTTGCTATTTCCTCTGCTTGTAGAGTTTCTGAGCTTTCAGCGTTACAATGTGATTCGCCTTATCTTTCATTCTGATAAGGTGGTTTTGCGTACCAAATTGTTGTTCCTTCCTTGTGTCCTAATCCTTCTTCTAAGAAGGAGCGTAGGTTACATAACCTGGACGTGGTCCGTGCCTTGAAGTTTTACTTGCAGGCGACTAAGGATTTCCGTCAATCATCTTCATTATTCATTGTTTATTCTGGAAAGCGTAGGGGTCAGAAAGCTACGGCTGCCTCTTTCTTTTTGGCTGAAGAGTATCATCCGTCTGGCATTTGAGACTGCTGGACAGCAGCCTCCTGAAAAAATTACGGCTCATTCTACTAGGGCTTTGGCTTCCACATGGGCTTTTAAAAACAATGCTTCTGTTGAACAGATTTGCAAGGCTGCGACTTGGTCGTCTCTTAATACTTTTTCCAAACTTTACAAATTTGATACTTTTGCTTCTTCTGAGGCTGTTTTTGGGAGAAAAGTTCTTCAAGCAGTGGTGCCTTCCGTTTAGGTCTCTGTCTTGTCCCTCCCGTTTCATCAGTGTCCTGTAGCTTTGGTATTGTATCCCACAAGTAAGGATGAAATCCGTGGACTCGTCTAGAGCTGCAACAACTAATCGTCATAATCGATAATAATCGATTATGAAAATAGTTGTCAACGAATCTCATAATCGATTAATCGATTAGTTGGTTTGCAATTAGTTGGTCTGTGCACAACACCAGCTGCTTCACTCCAATGAACTCCTGCACATGGTATTGTGTTTTATGCTTATGTCCTTAGCCTAAAGAACGTCTACAGGTGTTTACTTTTCACTTTTTCAGAACAGTATACGTTTACAACTACCCCTGGCTTATGTGCAACCCAGATATAATAGTCATCATTTGGATTGTTTATATTAAATCTGGTGATTTGGAACTATGCTTTTCATGACATAGTGCTAAGCTTGTTGTTTACACCTTGCCCCTAGATTGATGGGAGTTATTTAAATTGATGTGCACTATTATCTGTTTGCACAATTATTAGCGTATTGCTTGCTATTGCTGATTATATGTACACTACTGTATAAATAAACGTGTAAGGCTTTGTTCTGTTATTGATATACAGTCCTTAGCGCTTTTTGATTTTGTTTTTATTGTTTTTTTTATATTTTTAATAAATTGTGATAATATGTACCAGATTCAACCTTTATAAGTATATATCTGTTATTTTTAGAGCGGACTAGATATTTCCCCTAACCTTATAGCTTATTTACCATTGCATATAGATATTCAAGATATTTTTATGTTAGAATGAAGTCAAGGGTTACTTTATTGAGAGGCCCCTTGCCAAGGTAGAAAACACTTAGCATTGGTTAAGAGCTAACAAAGATAAATATCCCACTTTGGTGAAATTGGCAAAACCCTACTTATACATCTCAAGCACCTCAACACCATCTGAGTGCCTCTTCTCTGCTGCAGGAAATATAGATGCAAACAGAGAACCAGCCTTAGCCAGAAGCATTTGGACATGTTGAGATTTTTGCATTTCAATGCAAAGTTTCTGAAAGAGTGAATAACAGAATGTTATTAACAGTGATAGTCTAACTCTTTCTAGTTCTACCTCTTTTCAAACAGTTTGTGGTTTTGTTTTGTTTAATTATAAAACTGTGCTCTGCTGCATAAAAATTGAAGAAACATTTGTGTTAATGTAAAGTTTTAGTCTGAAGTTTATATTTGTAACACTCATTATGTGGATTTTATTTAAAACATAGAAAACTATTATTGATTCTCTTTTTATCCGATTAGTCGATTAATCGAAAAAATAATTGTCCGATTAATCGATTATGAAAATAATCGTTAGTTGCAGCCCTAGACTCGTCGTATCTTGTAGAAGAAAAGGAAATTTATGCTTACCTGATAAATTAATTTCTTCTACGATACGACGAGTCCACGGCCCTCCCTGTCATTTTTCAGACTGATTTAGATTATATTTTATTTTTTATAACTTCAGTCACCTTTAGCTTTTCCTTTCTCTCCCTAAACCTTCGGTCGAATGACTGGGGGTGGAGGAAAGGGAGGAGCTATATATACAGCTCTGCTGTGGTGCTCTTTGCCACTTCCTGTTAGCAGGAGGTTAATATCCCACAAGTAAGGATGAAATTTGTGGACTCGTCGTATCGTAAAAGAAATTAATTTATCAGGTAAGCATAAATTTACTTTTTATCCGATTCCATTTGGACATCACCTCAGTGGCATACATCAACCACCAGGGAGGGACTTGGAGTTCCTTAGCCATGGAGGTGACTCACATTCTGTAGTGGGCGGAAGCCCACATTTGTCTCCTATCTGCAATCCACATTCTAGGAGTGGACAACTGGGAAACAGAGATTTTCTGAGCAGACAGACCTTTCATCCCGGGGAGTGGGCTCTCCATCCGGAAGTGTCCTCTCAGATATCCCTCAAGGTGGGGGGGGGGGTTAGAGTTGGATCTGATGGCGTCCCACCACAATACCAAGGTTCCAAATTATGGATCAAGGTCAAGAGATCCTCGGGCCGTTCTGATAGATGCTCTAGCGGTTCCTTGGAGGTTTTCTCTGGCTTATCTGTTTCCTCAGTTTGCTCTCCTTCCACGAGTCATTGCTCGTATCAAACAGGAGAGAGCAACGATGATACTAATAGCTCCTGCATGGCTTTGCAGGATCTGGTATGCGGAGCTAGTAAGGATGTCATCTCTACCTCCTTGGAGGTTACCTCAGAGGAAAGACCTTCTACTTCAGAGTGCTTCCATCCATCCAAATCTAGATTCTCTGAAGCTAACTGCTTCTTGATTGAACGCCTAGTTCGGTCTAAACGTGTTTTCGTTTTAAAGACACGATGAGTCCACGAATCATCATCCTTTTCTTGTGGGATTACACCTCCTGGTCAGCAGGAGGCAAAAAGCACCACAGGAGATCTGTTATATATAGCTCCTCCCTTCCCTCCCACCCCAGTCATTCTCTTTGCCTACGTTAGTGATAGGAAGAGGTAAAGTGAGGTGTTACTATAGATTCTTCAATCAAGAGTTTATTATTTTTAAAGTAGTGCAAGATTGTGCTGCTTTGTTTTAGGGTGTAGCCTAGTCCATATCTGTCTCTTCAGTAGAGCTTTTGGTGGCTTTAGAGCAATAGGAACTGTGGGACATAATTCTCACTGCGCCTCCTTTACATTTATGCTGCCCTAATCCTGATAGCCTAAGCACATTTAACTCAGGCTTATCTTATTCCACAGGGCTATGGGAGGGAGAGGACCTCTTAAACCTGCTGGACTGTCCTGCTGTCGGACAGCATTTAAGGTAAGTGCTAACTTTGTTCATTCTGGGGAGTAGACTTAGAGTAAAGTGGGCACTTAAAACTTTATTTGAAGCTTACATAAGACTCATTCAGGGTTTCTTATGTTGGGACATTAATCACTCTTATATGGAGGGTTTGGTTTGGACAGCCATGAGTACTGGGGCTGGGAGAAGGCTTGTAGTCTCTTGCCGAATTTTTCAATTGAAAGCAGACTGTAAAGGATGTTTTGGCTCATTTTATTATAAAAGGTGGTTGCGGTTCCTCATTTCTTTCATGTAATTAACAAGAGTCCATGAGCTAGTGACGTATGGGATATACATTCCTACCAGGAGGGGCAAAGTTTCCCAAACCTTAAAATGCCTATAAATACACCCCTCACCACACCCACAAATCAGTTTTACAAACTTTGCCTCCAAAGGAGGTGGTGAAGTAAGTTTGTGCTAGATTCTACGTTGATATGCGCTCCGCAGCAAGTTGGAGCCCGGTTTTCCTCTCAGCGTGCAGTGAATGTCAGAGGGATGTGAGGAGAGTATTGCCTATTGAATGCAGTGATCTCCTTCTACGGGGTCTATTTCATAAGGTTCTCTGTTATCGGTCGTAGAGATTCATCTCTTACCTCCCTTTTCAGATCGACGATATACTCTTATATTTACCATTTCCTCTACTGATTCTCGTTTCAGTACTGGTTTGGCTTTCTACAAACATGTAGATGAGTGTCCTGGGGTAAGTAAGTCTTATTTTCTGTGACACTCTAAGCTATGGTTGGGCACTTTATTTATAAAGTTCTAAATATATGTATTCAAACATTTATTTGCCTTGACTCAGAATGTTCAACTTTCCTTATTTCCAGACAGTCAGTTTCATATTTGGGATTATGCTTTAATTATCATATTTTTTCTTACCTCAAAAATTTGACTTTTTTCCCTGTGGGCTGTTAGGCTCGCGGGGGCTGAAAATGCTTCATTTTATTGCGTCATTCTTGGCGCGGACTTTTTTTGGCGCAAAAATTCTTTTCCGTTTCCGGCGTCATACGTGTCGCCGGAAGTTGCGTCATTTTTTGACGTTATTTTGCGCCAAAAATGTCGGCGTTCCGGATGTGGCGTCATTTTTGGCGCCAAAAGCATTTAGGCGCCAAATAATGTGGGCGTCTTATTTGGCGCCAAAAAATATGGGCGTCGCTTTTGTCTCCACATTATTTCAGTCTCATTTTTCATTTGCTTCTGGTTGCTAGAAGCTTGATGTTTGGCATTTTTTTCCCATTCCTGAAACTGTCTTATAAGGAATTTGATCTATTTTGCTTTATATGTTGTTTTTTCTCTTACATATTGCAAGATGTCTCACGTTGCATCTGAGCCAGAAGATACTACAGGAAAACCTCTGCCTGCTGGATCTACCAAAGCTAAGTGTATCTGCTGTAAACTTTTGGTAGCTATTCCTCCAGCTGTTGTTTGTATTAAATGTCATGACAAACTTGTTAATGCAGATAATATTTCCTTTAGTGATGTACCATTGCCTGTTGCAGTTCCCTCAACATCTAAGGTGCAGAATGTTCCTGATAACATAAGAGATTTTGTTTCTGAATCCATAAAGAAGGCTTTGTCTGTTATTTCTCCTTCTAGTAAACGTAAAAAGTCTTTTAAATCTTCTCTCTCTACAGATGAATTTTTAAATGAACACCATCATTCTGATTCTTTGGACTCTTCTGGTTCAGAGGATTCTGTCTCAGAGATTGATGCTGATAAATCTTCATATTTATTTAAGATGGAATTTATTCGCTCTTTACTTAAAGAAGTACTAATTGCTTTAGAAATAGAGGATTCTAGTCCTCTTGATACTAATTCTATACGTTTGGATAAGGTTTTTAAAGCTCCTGCGGTTATTCCAGAAGTCTTTCCTGTTCCTAATGCTATTTCTGCAGTAATTGCTAAGGAATGGGATAAATTGGGCAATTCATTTACTCCTTCTAAACGTTTTAAGCAATTATATCCTGTTCCGCCTGACAGGTTAGAATTTTGGGACAAAATCCCTAAAGTTGATGGGGCTATTTCTACCCTTGCTAAACGTACTACCATTCCTACATCAGATGGTACCTCGTTTAAGGATCCTTTAGATAGAAAAATTGAATCTTTTCTAAGAAAAGCTTATCTATGTTCAGGTAATCTTCTTAGACCTGCTATATCATTGGCTGATGTTGCTGCAGCTTCAACTTTTTGGTTGGAAACTCTAGCGCAACAAGTAACAAATCGTGATTCTCATGATATTATTATTCTTCTCCAGCATGCTAATAATTTCATCTGTGATGCCATTTTTGATATTATTAGAGTTGATGTTAGATTGATGTCTCTGGCTATCTTAGCCAGAAGAGCTTTATGGCTTAAGACTTGGAATGCTGATATGGCTTCTAAATCAACTCTACTTTCCATTTCTTTCCAGGGAAACAAATTATTTGGTTCTCAGTTGGATTCTATTATTTCAACTGTTACTGGTGGGAAAGGAACTTTTTTACCACAGGATAAAAAGTCTAAAGGTAAAAACAGGGCTAACAATCGTTTTCGTTCCTTTCGTTTCAACAAAGAACAAAAGCCTGATCCTTCGTCCTCAGGAGCAGTTTCAGTTTGGAAACCATCTCCAGTCTGGAATAAATCCAAGCCTGCTAGAAAGGCAAAGCCTGCTTCTAAGTTCACATGAAGGTACGGCCCTCATTCCAGTTCAGCTGGTAGGGGGCAGGTTACGTTTTTTCAAAGAAATTTGGATCAATTCTGTTCTCAATCTTTGGATTCAGAACATTGTTTCAGAAGGGTACAGAATTGGTTTCAAGATGAGACCTCCTGCAAAGAGATTTTTTCTTTCCCATGTCCCAGTAAATCCAGTGAAAGCTCAAGCATTTCTGAATTGTGTTTCAGATCTAGAGTTGGCTGGAGTAATTATGCCAGTTCCAGTTCCGGAACAGGGGATGGGGTTTTATTCAAATCTCTTCATTGTACCAAAGAAGGAGAATTCCTTCAGACCAGTTCTGGATCTAAAATTATTGAATCGTTATGTAAGGATACCAACGTTCAAGATGGTAACTGTAAGGACTATATTGCCTTTTGTTCAGCAAGGGAATTATATGTCCACAATAGATTTACAGGATGCATATCTGCATATTCCGATTCATCCAGATCATTATCAGTTCCTGAGATTCTCTTTTCTAGACAAGCATTACCAATTTGTGGCTCTACCGTTTGGCCTTGCTACAGCTCCCAGAATTTTCACAAAGATTCTCGGTGCCCTTCTGTCTGTAATCAGAGAACAGGGTATTGTGGTATTTCCTTATTTGGACGATATCTTGGTACTTGCTCCGTCTTTACATTTAGCAGAGTCTCATACGAATCGACTTGTGTTGTTTCTTCAAGATCATGGTTGGAGGATCAATTTACCAAAAAGTTCTTTGATTCCTCAAACAAGGGTAACCTTTCTGGGTTTCCAGATAGATTCAGTGTCCATGACTTTGTCTTTAACAGACAAGAGACGTCTAAAATTGATTACAGCCTGTCGAAACCTTCAGTCTCAATCATTCCCTTCGGTAGCCTTATGCATGGAAATTCTAGGTCTTATGACTGCTGCATCGGACGCGATCCCCTTTGCTCGTTTTCACATGCGACCTCTTCAGCTCTGTATGCTGAACCAATGGTGCAGGGATTACACGAAGATATATCAATTAATATCTTTAAAACCGATTGTTCGGCACTCTCTAACGTGGTGGACAGATCACCATCGTTTAATTCAGGGGGCTTCTTTTGTTCTTCCGACCTGGACTGTAATTTCAACAGATGCAAGTCTCACAGGTTGGGGAGCTGTGTGGGGATCTCTGACGGCACAAGGAGTCTGGGAATCTCAGGAGGTGAGATTACCGATCAATATCTTGGAACTCCGTGCAGTTTTCAGAGCTCTTCAGTTTTGGCCTCTTCTGAAGAGAGAATCGTTCATTTGTTTTCAGACAGACAATGTCACAACTGTGGCATACATCAATCATCAAGGAGGGACTCACAGTCCTCTGGCTATGAAAGAAGTATCTCGAATTTTGGTTTGGGCGGAATCCAGCTCCTGTCTAATCTCTGCGGTTCATATCCCAGGTGTAGACAATTGGGAAGCGGATTATCTCAGCCGCCAAACGTTGCATCCGGGCGAATGGTCCCTTCACCCAGAGGTATTTCTTCAGATTGTTCAAATGTGGGGGCTCCCAGAGATAGATCTGATGGCCTCTCATCTAAACAAGAAACTTCCCAGGTATCTGTCCAGATCCCGGGATCCTCAGGCGGAGGCAGTGGATGCATTATCACTTCCTTGGAAGTATCATCCTGCCTATATCTTTCCGCCTCTAGTTCTTCTTCCAAGAGTAATCTCCAAGATTCTGAGGGAATGCTCGTTTGTTCTGCTAATAGCTCCGGCATGGCCTCACAGGTTTTGGTATGCGGATCTTGTCCGGATGGCATCTTGCCAACCATGGACTCTTCCGTTAAGACCAGACCTTCTGTCTCAAGGTCCTTTTTTCCATCCGGATCTGAAATCCTTAAATTTAAGGGTATGGAGATTGAACGCTTGATTCTTGGTCATAGAGGTTTCTCTGACTCCGTGATTAATACTATGTTACAGGCTCGTAAATCTGTATCTCGAGAGATATATTATAGAGTCTGGAAGACTTATATTTCTTGGTGTCTTTCTCATCATTTTTCTTGGCATTCTTTTAGAATACCGAGAATTTTACAGTTTCTTCAGGATGGTTTAGATAAGGGTTTGTCCGCGAGTTCTTTGAAAGGACAAATCTCCGCTCTTTCTGTTCTTTTTCACAGAAAGATTGCTATTCTTCCTGATATTCATTGTTTTGTACAAGCTTTGGTTTGTATAAAACCTGTCATTAAGTCAATTTCTCCTCCATGGAGTTTGAATTTGGTTTTGGGAGCTCTTCAAGCTCCTCCGTTTGAACCTATGCATTCATTGGACATTAAATTACTTTCTTGGAAAGTTTTGTTCCTTTTGGCCATCTCTTCTGCTAGAAGAGTTTCTGAATTATCTGCTCTTTCGTGTGAGTCTCCTTTTCTGATTTTTCATCAGGATAAGGCGGTGTTGCGAACTTGTTTTGAATTTTTACCTAAAGTTGTGAATTCCAACAACATTAGTAGAGAAATTGTGGTTCCTTCATTATGTCCTAATCCTAAGAATTCTAAGGAGAAATCATTGCATTCTTTGGATGTTGTTAGAGCTTTGAAATATTATGTTGAAGCTACGAAATCTTTCCGTAAGACTTCTAGTCTATTTGTTATCTTTTCCGGTTCTAGGAAAGGCCAGAAAGCTTCTGCCATTTCTTTGGCATCTTGGTTGAAATCTTTAATTCATCTTGCCTATGTTGAGTCGGGTAAAATTCCGCCTCAAAGAATTACAGCTCATTCTACTAGGTCAGTTTCTACTTCCTGGGCGTTTAGGAATGAAGCTTCGGTTGACCAGATGTGCAAAGCAGCAACTTGGTCCTCTTTGCATACTTTTACTAAATTCTACCATTTTGATGTATTTTCTTCTTCTGAAGCAGTTTTTGGTAGAAAAGTTCTTCAGGCAGCGGTTTCAGTTTGAATCTTCTGCTTATGTTTTTTGTTAAACTTTATTTTGGGTGTGGATTATTTTCAGCAGGAATTGGCTGTCTTTATTTTATCCCTCCCTCTCTAGTGACTCTTGTGTGGAAAGATCCACATCTTGGGTAGTCATTATCCCATACGTCACTAGCTCATGGACTCTTGTTAATTACATGAAAGAAAACATAATTTATGTAAGAACTTACCTGATAAATTCATTTCTTTCATATTAACAAGAGTCCATGAGGCCCACCCTTTTTTGTGGTGGTTATGATTTTTTTGTATAAAGCACAATTATTCCAATTCCTTATTTTATATGCTTCGCACTTTTTTTCTTATCACCCCACTTCTTGGCTATTCGTTAAACTGATTTGTGGGTGTGGTGAGGGGTGTATTTATAGGCATTTTAAGGTTTGGGAAACTTTGCCCCTCCTGGTAGGAATGTATATCCCATACGTCACTAGCTCATGGACTCTTGTTAATATGAAAGAAATGAATTTATCAGGTAAGTTCTTACATAAATTATGTTTTTCTTTTACACCGTTGTCGGGTAATGTGTTTGGGTAAGTTACGCCCATGATGGGCGGGGCTATATTTTCGCACACTGCCTTTAGACTATTGCGCAGTCCTAAGCCGACAGAAGTGGACGTCTGCACTCGTGGCTCTACTACCGCATGTCTTTCTGAATAATCAGACAAGCGGTTGTAGCGTTTTGGTGCCCTGAGTGTCCGGATCGTTTTCATCTATAAAGCTATAATTGTTCCGGTCAGGGAGCGAGTTTGTTGGCAGGTAGGCACCTCAGCAGAGTTGCTGAGGTGTATAGGTGTAATGCAGTAAAAAAGTTGCGGTTTTAAAATTTAAAGGCACAGTATCGTTTTGATTTTTCCTCTTTTCTGTCATCAATTTTTTTGTGAACAATTTGATTAGCTTTGGACATATGTTTCTTATATAATATAAAAGGTTACTTTTGTAAACTCTGAAAGAGACAGTAACGTTTTTGATTTTTTTTAAAGAAAAAGAGATTTTGTTTTTTCTTTTTGCATTTTAGTATGGACATAGGAGCCGTGCAAAATGTTACTTTCTCCATGTGTTTGTGTTTGCTAATGTGGAACCACAAATCCCTTTCTGTCCCTCATGTATTGAGAGGGCTTTAAGTTATAAGAAAGATTTTCCATGAGGCGAATGCTTCTCAGGAGTCTAATGATGAGATTCAGAGTATGCCGCAGCTTTCTACCCAGGCGTTGCAATATTTAACGCCTGCACAAGCAGTGCCCTGTACTTCTGCTCTAGCGCCTGCTGGAGTTACCTTAAAAGACATAGCTGCGCTTATGTCTTCCACAATTTCTGAGGAAGGACAACCATGTTGTCAGTGAGGTTTCTGATACAATGGTGGCAATCTCGGATGTACCCTCCCAGGGAACTGAGTTGGAGGGTATGGAGGTTCTATCAGAAGGCAAAATTTCAGATTCAGAAAGTTCATAACCTTTGACTGATTCGGAGGTTGTATCTTTCAGGTTTAAACTAGAACACCTCCGCCTTTTACTCAGGGAGGTTTTGGTGACTTTAGACAACTGGGATTCTACAGTAGTAGTCGCTCCTGTGAAGTCGAATAAATTGGACAGATATTTTGAAGTTCCTTCTTACTCAGACGTAAGGTGGAAGGAGCTATTTCCACCCTAGCCAAGCAAACTACTATTCCCATTTAGGATAGTTGTGCTTTTACAGATCCCATGGACAAGAAGTTGGAGGGTCTACTTAAAAAGATTTATGTTCACCAGGGTCTGCTATTGCAGCCGGCTGGGTGCATTGCTACTGTCACTAGTGCAGCAGCTTATTGGTTTGATGCTCTGTCTCAGTCTCTCAGAACTGAGACCACTTTAGAGGAGATCCAAGATAGGATTAAAGCTCTAAAGTTGGCTAATGCCTTTTTTTTTTATTTTTTTATTTATAACCAACAAATGTGGAACCACAAATCCCTTTCTGTCCCTCATGTATTGAGAGGGCTTTAAGTTATAAGAAAGATTTTCCATGAGGCGAATGCTTCTCAGGAGTCTAATGATGAGATTCAGAGTATGCCGCAGCTTTCTACCCAGGCGTTGCAATATTTAACGCCTGCACAAGCAGTGCCCTGTACTTCTGCTCTAGCGCCTGCTGGAGTTACCTTAAAAGACATAGCTGCGCTTATGTCTTCCACAATTTCTGAGGAAGGACAACCATGTTGTCAGTGAGGTTTCTGATACAATGGTGGCAATCTCGGATGTACCCTCCCAGGGAACTGAGTTGGAGGGTATGGAGGTTCTATCAGAAGGCAAAATTTCAGATTCAGAAAGTTCATAACCTTTGACTGATTCGGAGGTTGTATCTTTCAGGTTTAAACTAGAACACCTCCGCCTTTTACTCAGGGAGGTTTTGGTGACTTTAGACAACTGGGATTCTACAGTAGTAGTCGCTCCTGTGAAGTCGAATAAATTGGACAGATATTTTGAAGTTCCTTCTTACTCAGACGTAAGGTGGAAGGAGCTATTTCCACCCTAGCCAAGCAAACTACTATTCCCATTGAGGATAGTTGTGCTTTTACAGATCCCATGGACAAGAAGTTGGAGGGTCTACTTAAAAAGATTTATGTTCACCAGGGTCTGCTATTGCAGCCGGCTGGGTGCATTGCTACTGTCACTAGTGCAGCAGCTTATTGGTTTGATGCTCTGTCTCAGTCTCTCAGAACTGAGACCACTTTAGAGGAGATCCAAGATAGGATTAAAGCTCTAAAGTTGGCTAATGCCTTTTTTATTTTTTTATTTTTTATTTATAACCATCAAATGGTACAGTGGTAAGATAAAAATCAATGACACACCACGCAGGGTGCGGTAAGAGAATATAAAAGGCAATATGATATACAACATCGCAATTTTATCAGATATAATAGCATTCAGTGTTCATATTTATATTGAGGTCTGCAAAAGACTTATATGGTTTAGAGAAGTCTAGCATATGTACTCACTTGTACCACATTGTTGGGGTTTTATTTTTGTGTAAACTAACACAACCAACTTAAACCTAATCTAACATAATCTTTAACATACAAACTAAACAAAAAACAAAACAAATAGAATACCCTATCTTTAGTCTCTAAGAAACCTGTGTGGCCCTATTAGGACTTCAGAGTAAGACTCAGAGAAGCTGCCATATGCTTTGTATGATGAGTATTTGCTCCATATCTTTACAAGTTTGTCGCACAATAACACCCCTCCGAAGTCCAGTATTCAAGTCATTGGAAATATTGTCAGGTTTTAATAGTATACTTATAATTAAGCTAAACTAAACCCCTATATAACGAATTCTGATCTGACGGGGAATGAATCTACTCTGGTGTTAGTGTGTGTTGGCCCAGTAGTAATAGATAAGGTGCACATGAAACTAGCTTTCCTGCGGCCTGGTTCAATCGCGCTATTAAATATAACATCAATTTTAGTATTGTGCAATAGATGATATAGTTAGGGTAAAGATTTGTGCCTTGGGAACGCTTTGTGGTGTAATTATGCATACAAATCAACATGTCTGCGAATTAAGAGGCTACGCAATTCATGAAATGAGTTTACACATTGACTGAAATGCTAGGGAGTGAAGTAATCATCTCAACTAAACTACAGACACACTATGAACCTAGCTCGTCCTGTCCCATGTTTTCCAGGTAGGACCATTGCATTAACTAGGTTCCCTAATGCCGTTCAAGTTTGAAAACTAGGAAATATATTTGCGGTAACATAGAGTTTCAGAGTACATCTTGGCCTAGGGCATGCGATACAGTTGTGAAATTACAAATATTATACAATGCGCTGAGTTAACTTGTAAAATCCAGCAGCGTTACCACGTCACTTCAGTTGATATACATTTTTATAAAAACACTTTTGAGGGACATAATGCAGTGCTTAATTTTTGAGGAAGAAAAGATACTGTTGGATAAGTCAGTAAACTGAACAAAGTATATATTTGGGACCCGGCCACTGGGTATTGAGATATGATTCTGCATTCATTATATCCGTGGCAAAGAAGCAGTCGCGGGGTTAAAGCCTAACAAGCCTTTAATATCAAGAGTCTGCTGTTCTGTATATGAGTCATTGATAACTCTCAGTGACTGAGAATGTAAAATAGATTAACTCATTCTGTTTCTATGGGTGGCGTGCAGCCTGGTGCTATCTAACTGTTTTAGTGTTATATATATTGGTTAGAAGGAAGTTATTGCTAGCTGTTACACTTATGCCACTGATTATACAGAGTATAAGAGAATAAGAGGGAGCATATGGGTGCTAATATCAAGTCCAACATACATCCATATTCAGGCACATTGACAAACGAGCATTGCATGCTGCCTATATGGCAAGAATGTTAAACCTAAGAAAGTAAATATCCTTAGGGTTCTTCAGCAATATACACAAGCTGCCTTGTCAGTGTCCATGAACCCCAACTATAGTGAAAGATTTGTAGATTAGCCAATACCCTTAGCCAGACGGGTCCTACACTGTTTCCAGCAGAAGTACATCTTATGGGAATGGCAGTACGGTGCTCTCTGCAGGTCTGTGTCCTGCTCCTTCTTTGCAGTATAACCCGTAGCCTCCCTGATAAACATGTCCGGTCTGAGGTTGGTGGCGTACACACAATGATGATCATACGAGTCCCCACACTCCACGGCACTCACACACTGTGCGCTGAGAGGGACCTCTGCCATTGCCGCTAGACTAGAGGCGAGCTCCTCCGCTCTGAATCCAAGGACTGTGTCCTGTGCAGTCGTCGGGAAGGAGACGGAATCCATGCTAGGCTCCAACAGGTTCAGGTAAGTGAGAGTTGTTCCGATCTCCGTAGTTATTACCTCACCACTCCGTAAGGGGTGAAAGATTCCACATGGTTTTATACTCAGACCGCTTCTCCATGCAGTTGTTTGTGTTTTTTACATCGTCGTTCCGGTGGGCGGGGCCTATTTTCGCGCGCTCAGACGCGCTCTTCACTGTGACTGTAATAGAAGCAGGCATTAGCTCCGGTTGAGCCCAGACTACTATTTAGTTATCCGGATTGTTGTTACGTCAGTTGATAGTACCCTGAGGGCAGGTAGGCGCCAAAGCAGAGCTGTGGCGAGGTGCAGGGGTTCTTTTTGTTACGCTTGTTAAAATTAACATGTTTTAGGCGTAAATGTCTCTTAATGGTTAATTTCTCCTTTTATCTTGGGGATGCAATATATTTGGGAACGTTTGCTTAAGGATTGCGAATTTTAAAGCTTTAATAACATTTTTGGAACAGTTTGGAAAAATTGTGTACTTTTTATTTCTTAAAGGTAACAGTACACATTTTTCAAAAAATTGTTTAAATCAATAAATAAAGTGTTTAACGACTTTTGTGGTTATTACTAGTCTGTTCAACATGTCTGACATTGAGGAAAATCATTGTTCTATGTGTTTAGAAGCCATTGTGGAACCCCCTCTTACATTGTGTACCTCTTGTACTGAAAGGGCCTTACATTGTAAAGAGCATATTTTAGGTAATGAAAGTGTGTCTAAGGATGAGTCTCAGTCTGAAGAGAATCAGGATATGCCATCTATTTCTCCCCAAGTGTCTCAAACTTGAACGCCCACACAAGTGACGCCAAGTACCTCTTGTGTGTCTAATTATTTTACTCTGCAAGATATGGCTGCAGTTATGTCAACTACCCTTACAGAGGTATTATCTAAATTACTAGTATTACAGGGTAAACGCAGTAGGCCAGGTATTAATGTAAATACTGAACCCTCTGATGCTTTATTAGCCATTTCTGATGTATCCTCACAGTTCTCTGATTTGGGGGTCAGGGAATTGCTGTCAGAGGGAGAACTTTCAGAATCAGGAAATGTGTTTCCTCAGACAGATTCGGACGTCACGTCCTTTAAATTTAAACTTTTTTTTTTTTTTTTATATAATAATTTTTATTATTTCAATAAATGAGTAAACATAACATCAAAAGCGTACATTTGAATATCGGTAGTACAGAGTACGGTACTAGTTGGAAATTACAATATGTGGAACAGACATGCATAATAATAAAGATACAAAAGAGAACACTGAATGCTGAAAGCAAATGCCTATGGGTTATCAGCTATACCCCCATCTCAACAAACATGGGGGCCAACTGTTGGCTGCTTCAAAGAGGCAAGCATGTTGCTAGTTATCTAATTAAGGCAGCATTTTCATAAAACATAAGAGTCTAAACATGGCTGTTCTTACCAAAATCAAAACATAAACATACTGTGTTGCAAAGCAAGTATATCAGTCGATCCAGATAATGACTGTGTCTAGCTATCAGTTAGGGGGAGAGGGGAGGAGAAAAGAGAAAAAAAAAAAAAAAAAAAAAAGAGGGGTTATAGGGGGGGTTTAGGGGAGAAGGCAGGGAGAGTTGGATTCATTCTAGGGAGGGTAGGAAGGAGGTGGGGCAGGTGAAAGTATTCAGGAGGGGCTAGAGTAAGACAGAGTGCAGGGACTGTGAGTGCCCTGTGGTATATACGGCGAGAATTACTTTGGGCCATACTCCCAAATTTTGATTTGGAGATCTGCAGACCCATGAATGTGTGAGACATAGGACTCCATTTTCCTCACAACGTTTAATATGTCAGTCACTTGTTCCCATAAGGGTGAGGTACGCTGCAGCCACATGCGGGCCACAGCCAGCTTAACGGCTAAGAATAGGTAAATACAAAACAATTTTTGAGGCAGGGTCAGCTGCCTAGGCAGAATATGAAGCAGACATGCACTTGGGGACATAGGTAGATGAATGCCCCCGGAAGAGCAAAATTGGATTGCCTTCTGCCAAAGCGGCTGAATCTGTGAGCAGGACCACCATATATGTTGATTTAAATTTAAACTTTAACACCTCTGCCTGTTACTCAGGGAGGTTTTAGCGACTGGATGATTGTGACCCTATTACAAGTTGTGTAAGATGGACAAATATCTAGAGGTGCCTACTTACACTGACTTTTTTCCGGTTCCTAAAAGAATTTCGGAAATTGTTAAAATGAAATGGGATAGACCAGGTATACCGTTTTCTCCCCCTCCTAATTTTAAGAAAATGTTTCCTATATCAGACACCATTCGGGAATCTTGGCAAATGGTCCCTAAGGTGAAGGGAGCAATATCTACTCTAGCTAAGCATACAACTATACCTATTGAGGACAGTTGTGCTTTCAAAGATACTATGGATAAAAAGTTAGAGGGCCTTCTAAAGAAATTATTTGTTCACCAGGGTTTTCTTTTACAGCCTACAGCCTGCATTGTTCCAGTAACTACTGCAGCGGCTTTCTGGTTTGACGCCCTAGAAGAGTCTCTGAAGGTAGAGACACCTTTAGAAGACATTTTAGATAGAATTAAAGCTCTCAAGCTAGCCAATTTTTTTATCACAGATGCTGCTTTTCAAATTAGTGGCGAAAAACGCAGGCTTTGCCATTCTGGCGCGCAGAGCGTTATGGCTAAAATCGTGGTCTGCTGATGTGTCATTCAAATCTAAACTTTTAGCTATTCCTTTCAAGGGTAAGACCCTATTCTGGCCTGAATTGAAGGAAATCATTTCTGACATCACTGGAGGTAAGGGTCACGCCCTACCTCAGGACAAGTCCCTTAAGATGAGGGGTAAACAAAATAATTTTTGTTCCTTTCGGAATTTTAAAGGAGTACCCTCTGCTTCCTCTTCCTCCTCTAAGCAGGAAGGGAATTTTGCTCAATCCAAGTCAGTCTGGAGACCTAACTAGGCTTGGAATAAAGGTAAACAAGCTAAGAAGTCCGCTGCTGCTACCAAGACAGTATGAAGGGGCAGCCCCCGATCCGGGACCGGATCTAGTAGGAGGCAGACTTTCCTTCTTTGTTCAGGCTTGGGCAAGGAATGTTCAGGACCCCTGGGCATTGGAAATTGTGACCCATGGGTATCAACTGGAATTGAAGGATTTCCTCCCAATAGGGAGATTTCATCTTTCGTGTTTGTCTGTAGACCAGATAAAAAGAGAGGCGTTCTTACGCTGTGTAAAAGACCTCTATACCATGGGAGTAATTTGTCCCGTTCCAAAGCTGGAACAGGGACAGTGGTTTTACTCAAATCTTTTCGTGGTTCCCAAAAAAGGAGTCCCATCGTTTAAGATGAAGACTATACCAACAATCTTACCAATGATCCAGGAGGGTCAATACATAACCACCGTGGACCTGAAGGATGCATACCTTCACATTCCTATTCACAAGGATCATCATCAGTTTCTAAGGTTTGCCTTTCTGGACAAACATTATCAGTTCGTGGCCCTTCCCTTCGGGTTGGCCACAGCTCCCAGAATCTTCACAAAAGTACTAGGGTCTCTTCTAGCGGTTCTCAGGCCGCGGGGCATAGCAGTGGCGCCCTATCTGGGCGATATTCTGATCCAGACATCACTTATCTGGCCAAAATTCACACGGACATTGTGTTGTCGTTCCTAAGAACTCACGGTTGGAAAGTGAACATAGAAAAGAGTTCACTAGTTCCACAGTCAAGGGTTCCCTTCTTGGTGACTCTGAGACTCGGTAGAGATGAAAATATTACTGACGGAGGTCAGAAAATCAAAGATTCTAAATACTTGCCGATCACTTCAGTCCATTCCTCGGCCATCAGTGGCTCAGTGTATGGAGGTCATTGGATTAATGGTAGTGGCAATGGACATAATTCCGTTTGCTCGCTTTCATCTCAGACCACTGCAACTGTGCATGCTCAGACAGTGGAATGGGGACTATGCGAATTTATCTCCTCAGATAAATATGGATCAAGAGAGCAGAAACTCTCTTCTTTGGTGGTTGTCGCCGGATCATCTGTCCCAGGGGACATGCTTCCGCAGACCCTCATGGGTAATAGTGACAACGGACGCCAGCCTTCTGGGCTGTGGTGCAGTCTGGAATTCCCTGAAGGCTCAGGGTGTTTGGACTCAGGTGGAGTCTCTACTTCCGATCAATATTCTGGAACTGAGAGCAATATTCAATACGCTTCAGGCGTGGCCTCAGTTGGCTTCGGCCAAATTCATAAGATACCAGTCGGACGACATAACAACTGTGGCATATATCAATCATCAGTGGGGGAACAAGGAGTTCTTTAGGGATGATAGAGGTATCAAAGATAATCCGATGGGCGGAGGCTCACTCTTGCCATCTATCGGCGTTCTACATCCCAGGAGTAGAGAACTGGGAAGCGGATTTTCTAAGTCGTCAGACTTTTCATCCGGAGGAGTGTTTGCATCATTGATTCGTCAATGGGGCAGACCGGAATTGGATCTGATGGCATCTCGACAGATTGCCATGCTTCCATGTTACGGATCCAGGTCAAGGGATCCCCAGGCTGCACTGATAGATGCTCTTGCAGTGCCTTGGTCGTTCAACCTGGCTTATGCGTTTCCACCGTTCCCTCTCCTGCCTCGTGTGATTGCACGAATCAAACAGGAGAGCGCTTCTGTAATATTGATAGCACCTGCGTGGCCACGTAGGACTTGGTATGCGGATCTAGTGGACATGTCCTCTCTGCCTCCGTGGAAACTTCCTTTGAGAGAGGATATTTTCATTCAAGGTCCTTTCCAACATCCAAATCTAAATTCTCTGCAGCTGACTGCCTGGAGATGGAACGCTTAATTTTATCTAAGCGGGGATTCTCTGAGTCGGTCATTGATACTTTGATTCAGGCACGTAAGTCTGTCACTAGGAAGATTTACCATAAGATATGGCGTAAATATCTTTATTGGTGCGAATCCAAGGGCTACTCATGGAGTAGGGTTAGGATTCCTAGGATTTTGTCCTTTCTCCAAGAAGGATTGGAGAAGGGGTTATCTGCTAGTTCCTTAAAGGGACAAATTTCTGCTTTGTCAATTTTACTACACAAGCGTCTTGCGGATGTTCCAGACGTTCAGTCTTTTTGTCAGGCTTTAATCAGAATCAAGCCTGTGTTTATACCTATTGCTCCGTCATGGAGTTTGAATTTAGTTCTCAATGTTCTTCAAGGGGTTTCGTTTGAACCCATGCATTCCGTAGATATTAAGTTATCTTGGAAAGTTTTGTTTTTGGTTGCTATCTCTTCTGCTCGAAGAGTTTCTGAGCTTTCTGCGTTACAATGTGATTTGCCTTATCTTATATTCCATTCTGATTAGGTGGTTTTGAGTACTAAACCTGGATTCCTTCCTAAGGTTGTTTCAAATAAGAATATTAATCAGGAAATTGTTGTTCCTTCCTTGTGTCCTAATCCTTCTTCTAAGAAGGAACGTCTGTTACATAACTTGGACGTGGTTCGTGCCTTGAAGTTTTACTTACAAGCGACCAAGGATTTCCGACAATCATCTTCTCTATTCATTGTTTATTCTGGAAAGCGTAGGGGTCAAAAAGCTACGGCTACCTCTTTCTTTTTGGCTGAAGAGCATCATCCGCCTGGCATACGAGACTGCTGGACAGCAGCCTCCTGAAAAGATTAAGGCTCATTCTACTAGAGCTTTGGCTTCCACATGGGCTTTTTAAAATGATGCTTCTGTTGAACAGATTTGTAAGACTGCAACTTGGTCCTCCCTTCATACTTTTTCCAAATTTTCCAAATTTGATACTTTTGCTTCTTCTAAGACTGTTTTTGGGAGAAAAGTTCTTCAAGCAGTGGTGCCTTCGTTTAGGTCTCTGTCTTGTCCCTCCCTTTCATCCGTGTCCTGTAGCTTTGGTATTGTATCCCACAAGTAAGGATGAAATCCGTGGACTCGTCGTATCTTGTAGAAGAAAAGGAAATTTATGCTTACCTGATTGATTTCTTCTACGATACGACAAGTCCACAGCACTCCCTGTCAATTTAAGACAGATTATATTTTTTATTATTTACAACTTCAGTCACCTCTGCACCTTTTAGCTTTTCCTTTCTCTCCCTATAACCTTCGGTCGAATGACTGGAGGGGAAGGGAGGAGCTATATATACAGCTCTGCTATGGTGCTCTTTCCCACTTCCTGTTACTTGTGGGATATTATCCTTCTGCTAAGGATGAAATCCGTGGACTCGTATCGTAGAAGAAATCAATTTATCAGGTAAGCATAAATTTCCTTTTTTTTAAACTTCAGACACCTCTCCACCTTGGCTTTTCCTTTCTCTTCCTAACTTAGGTCGAATGACTGGAGTGGGAGGGAAGGGAGGAGCTATATATAACAGCTCTGCTATGGTGCTCTTTGCCTCCTCCTGCTGACCAGGAGGTGTAATCCCACAAGGATGATGATCCGTGGACTCATCGTGTCTAAAAAGAAACAAATTTATCAGGTAAGCATAAATGTTCTTTTTTCTGATGCGGTCATTGAAACTATGATTCAGACTCGAAAACTGGTTACTCGCAAGATTTACCATAAGATATGGCGTAAAAATCTTTTATTGGTGTGAATCTAAGGGATTCTCATGGAGCTGGGTGAGGATTTCCCGGATTTTGTCTTTTTTCTTTAGGATGGCCTGGATAAGGATTTCTGCATTATCTATCTTTTTGCACAAACGTCTGGCAGACCTACCAGATGTTCAAGACTTTGTACAGGTCCTGGTTAGAATCCGGCCTGTGTTTAAACCTGTTGCTCCCCCATGGAGCCTTAATTTAGTTCTTAAAGTTTTGCAGCAGGCTCCGTTTGAGCCAATGCATGTTGTTGAAATTAATCTCTTTTTCCTGGAAGGTTTTGTTTCTTGTTGCCGTTTCTTCAGCTCGCAGAGTATCTGAGCTTTCAGGTCTTCAGTGTGATTCCCCCTACCTTTTATTTTTCATGCTGATAAGGCATTCCTTTGTACTAAATTGGGTTTTCTCCCTAAGGTGGTATCGGATCGAAACATTAATCAGGAAATTATTGTTCCTTCTTTTTGTCCTAATCCTCCTTCTCAAGAAAACGTCTCTTGCATAACTTGGATGTTGTGCGGGTTCTAAAATGTTACTTATTTTCGGCAATCTTCTGCCCTGTTTGTTGTTTTCTCTGGAAAGCGTAAGGGTCAGAAGGCCACCTCTCTGTCTCTCTCTGGTTGAGAAGTTTGATTCGTTTAACTTATGAGACTGCTGGACAGCAGCCTCCTGAGAGAATTATGGCTCATTCCATTAGGGCTTTCAAAAATAAACCTTCTGTGGAACAGATTTGCAAAGGCGGCAACATAGTCCTCTCTGCATACTTTTTCAAAATTCTACAAATTTGATACTTTTGCCTCGGCCGAGGCTTCTTTTGGGAGAACGGTTCTACAAGTAGTGGTTCCTTCAGTTTAGGTCTTCCTGCTTTTTTCTCCCTCCCTGTTCATTCCGTGTCCTCTAGCTTGGGTATTGGTTCCCACTAGTAATTGGAACGACCTTGTGGACTCTCCATGTCATGGTAAAGAAAACAAATTTATGCTTACCTGGTAAATTTCTTTCTTTTCGGTCCCCCCGCCCTCTTTTCTCTTGTAAGGTGTATCCAGTCCACGGGTTCATCCTTTACTTGTGGGATTTTCTCCTTCCTAACAGGAAGTGGCAAAGAGAGCACACAGCAGAGCTGTCCATATAGCTTCCCCTCTATCTCCACCCCCCAGTCATTCTCTTTGCCGCCTCTAAGCAATAGGGTCCCTCTCGGAAGTGTAAAGTGAATGTGGTGTTAGATTTGTAGTTTTTGTTCTACAAGCAAAACTTTGTTTTTTTTAAATGGTACTGGTGTGTACTATTTACTCTCTAGCAGAAAAGAGATAAAGATTTCTGCAGGGAGGAAGATGATTTTAGCATGTTGTAACTAAAATCCACTGCTGTTCCCACAAAGGACTGAGGAGTACAAGAAAACTTCAGTTGGGGGGAACGGTTTGCAGGTTAGGCTGCAATAAGGTATGTTCAGTCATTTATTTCTAGACAAGACTGTGATAATGCTAGAAAAGGACTGATAAGATCCCCATGAGGGAAGGGTAAGCTTTATTCAGAGACTAAGTATGGAATTACAAGCTTACATAATAGGGATAATTTATGCTGGTTGACACTATTTTATGGCAAACGGTTTTTACTAATAAATATCGTTTTTTGAGACACTTTGAAGGTTCCCTTGGGTTTCTTTCAGGGGTTGCTACCCACATGGCTATTATTATAACACTTAGGAGTGTTTCTTTAGGCCTCACAGCACCGGAGTAAGGTGGGAGGGGCCTAATTTCGCGCCTCAGGTGCGCAGTTAGATTGACTAGATCTTCAGGCTGTTTCACATGGAGGGTCCTGCTGCAGTTTGAAGGCCTATAAGAAGCTTTTTCCCCCACAAATCTGGTTCCTAAGGGCAGGTAGGGCCACAGCAGAGCTGTGGCAAGGTGCTGAAGTCGTTTTAACCGGTTGTTAGCTTGCTATTGATCCGGTTTGGGCATTAAGGGGTTAATCGTTTTTCTTGCTAGTTGTGCAATCTTACCAATGCTTTAGGTACATACTGTGAAAATTTCAAAAAGTTTGCTGCATTTTTCACCGTTTTGGAAAATTGTGTGCCTTTTTTATCTCTTAAAGGCACAGAAACGGTTTTTTGCAAAGTGTGTTTTTACTTCATTAAAGTGATTTCTAAGCCTGTTTGTCTTACTACTAGTCTGTTAAACATGTCTGACACTAAGGAAAATCCTTGTTCAATGTGTTTAGAAGCCATGGTGGAACCCCCTCTCAGAATGTGTCCCACTTGTACTGATATATCTATACACTTTAAAGAACATATTGTTGCACTTAAAAATGTGGCTCAAGATGATTCTCAGACAGAAGGTAATGAGGTTAGCCCGTTAACCTCTCCCCAAGTGTCACAACCAGTTACGCCCGCTTAAGCGACGCCTAGCACCTCTAGTACGTCTAACTCTTTTTTACCTTGCAAGATTTGGCGGCAGTTATGGATAATACCATCTCAGTGTTTTTATCTTAACTGCCCGTGATACTTGCAAAGTGTGATAGCTCTGTTTTAAGAACAGATTCTGAGCATTCTGACGCTTTGGTAGCCGTATCCGATATACACTCACAACGCTCTGAAATGGGGGCGAGGGATGTGCTGTCTGAGGGAGAAATTTCCGATTTGGGAAAGGTTGCTCCTCAGACAGACTCGAATACGTTGGCTTTTAAATTTAAACTAGAACATCTCCGCTTATTGCTCAGGGAGGTATTAGTTACTCTGGATGACTGCGACCCTTTGGTGGTTCCAGAGAAATTGTGTAAAATGGACAAGTACCTAGAAGTTCCTGTTTACACTGATGTGTTCCCGGTCCCTAAGAGAATTGCGGATATAGTAACTAGGGAGTGGGATAGACCAGGTATTCCGTTTGTTCCCCCTCCTGTTTTTAAGAAAATGTTCCCCCATATCTGACACCACGCGGGACTCGTGGCAGACGGTCCCTAAGGTGGAGGGGGCTGTTTCTTCACTTGCTAAACGCACAACCATACCAATTGAGGACAGTTGTGCTTTTAAAGACCCTATGGATAAAAAATTAGAGGGTTTACTTAAGAAAATTTTTGTTCGACAAGGTTTTCTTCTCCAACCTATAGCGTGCATTGTTCCTGTAACTACTGCAGCTGCTTTCTGGTTCAAGGCGCTGGAAGATGCGCTCCAGACGGAGACCCCATATGAGGACATTATGGACAGAATTAAGGCTCTTAAGCTGGCTAAATATTTTATCACAGATGCCGCTTTCCAATTAGCTAAGTTAGCGGCAAAGAATTCAGGTTTCGCCATTCTGGCGCGCAGGGCACTATGGCTAAAGTCCTGGTCGGCCGATGTGTCGTCAAAATCCAAACTACTGAACATCCCTTTCAAAGGAAAGACCCTTTTCGGGCCTGAATTGAAAGAGATTATCTCAGAAATCACTGGGGGAAAAGGCCATGCTCTCCCTCAGGACAAGTCCTTTAAGACGAAGAACAAACAAAATAATTTTCGCTCCTTTCGAAATTTCAGGAGCGGTCTCGCTTCATCCTCCCCTGCTGCAAAGCAAGAGGGTAACACTTCACAATAATTTTCGTTCCTTTCGAAACTTCAAGAATGGCGCAGCTTCAGTTTCCTCTAATGCAAAACAAGAGGGAAATTTCGCCCAATCCAAACCAGTCTGGAAACCTTACCAGGGCTGGAACAAGGGTAAGCAGGCCAAGAAGCTTGCAGCTGCCTCCAAGACAGCATGAAGGGGTAGCCCCCGATCCGGGTCCGGATCTAGTGGGGGGCAGACTCTCTCTCTTTGCTCAGGCCTGGGCAAGAGACGTACACAATCCTTGGGCCTTAGAGATTGTATCACAGGGATATCTTCTAGAATTCAAGGACTCCCCTCCAAGGGGAAGGTTCCACATTTCTCGTCTGTCTACAGACCAGACAAAGAAAGAGGCATTCTTACGCTGTGTAGAAAACCTACATACAATGGGAGTGATCCACCCAGTTCCAATTGTGGAACAAGGGCTGGGTTTTTACTCAAACCTGTTTGTGGTTCCCAAAAAAGAAGGAACTTTCAGACCAATCCTGGATCTCAAAATTCTAAACAAATTCCTCAGAGTCCCATCATTCAAGATGGAGACCATTCGGACAATCTTACCAATGATCCAGGAGGGTCAATATATGACTACCGTGGATCTAAAGGATGCGTATCTGCACATTCCTATCCACAAATATCATCACCAGTTTCTCAGGTTCGCCTTTCTGGACAAGCATTATTAGTTTGTGGCTCTTCCTTTCGGGTTGGCCACTGCTCCCAGAATTTTCACAAAGGTGCTAGGGTCCCTCCTGGCGGTTCTAAGACCGTGGGGCATAGCAGTGGCGCCTTACCTAGACGACATCTTAATTCAGGCGTCGACTTTCCAAAGAGCCAAGTCTCACACGGAAATTGTATTGGCCTTTCTGAGGTCTCACGGGTGGAAGGTGAACATTAAAAAGAGTTCTCTCTCCCCCCTCACAAGAGTTCCATTCCTAGGAACCCTAATAGACTCGGTAGAAATGAAAATATTTCTGACGGAGGTCAGAAAGTTAAAACTCTTAACTACTTGCCGAGCTCTTCATTCCATTTCTCAGCCGTCTGTAGCTCAGTGCATGGAGACAATCGGACTAATGGTAGCGCAATGGACATAGTCCCTTTTGCACGGATACACCTCAGACCACTGCAACTATGCATGCTCAAACAATGGCATGGGGATTATGCAGATTTGTCTCCTCAAATACAGTTGGACCAGGGGACCAGAGATTCTCTTCTCTGGTGGTTGTCTCAGGATCACCTGTCTCAGGGAATGTGTTTCCGCAGACCAGAGTGGATCATCGTAACGACCGACGCCAGTCTGTTGGGCTGGGGTGCAGTCTGGGACTCCCTGAAAGCTCAGGGCTTATGGTCTCGGGAAGAAGCTCTTCTCCTGATAAACATTCTGGAACTGAGGGCGATATTCAACGCTCTTCAGGCATGGCCTCAGCTAGCTGCGGCCAAATTCATCAGATTTCAGTCGGACAACATGACGACTGTAGCTTACATCAACCATCAAGGGGGATCAAGGAGTTCCCTAGCAATGATGGAAGTAACCAAAATAATCAGGTGGGCGGAGGATCACTCTTGCCACCTCTCAGCAATTCACATCCCAGGAGTAGACAACTGGGAGGCGGATTTTCTAAGTCGTCAGACTTTTCACCCGGGGGAGTGGGAACTCCACCCGGAGGTATTTGCCCAGCTGACTCAGCTATGGGGCACTCCAGAATTGGATCTGATGGCGTCCCGTCAGAATGCCAAACTTCCTCTTTATGGGTCCAGGTCCCAGGATCCCCAGGCGATGTTGATAGATGCTCTAGCAGCGCCTTGGTCCTTCGATCTGGCATATGTGTTTCCACCGTTTCCTCTCCTTCCTTGTCTGGTTGCCAGAATCAAGCAGGAGAGGGCGTCAGTGATTATAATAGCGCCTGCGTGGCCACGCAGGACCTGGTATGCAGACCTACTGGACATGTCATCCGTTCCACCATTGACTCTGCCAATGAGGCAGGACCTTCTACTTCAAGGTCCTTTTTAAACATCCAAATCTAATTTCTCTGCGTCAGACTGCTTGGAGATTGAACGCCTAATTCTATCTAAGCGTGTTTTCTCTGAGTCGGTTATCGATACCCTGATTCAGGCTAGAAAGCCTGTCACCAGGAAAATCTACCATAAGATTTGTGAAAATATCTTTGTTGGTGCGAATCCAAGGGTTACTCATGGAGTAAGATTAGGATTCCCAGGATATTGTCTTTTCTCCAAGATGGATTGGAGAAAGGATTGTCAGCTAGTTCCTTTAAAAGGACAGATATCTGCTTTGTCTATTCTTTTACACAAACGTCTGGCGGAGGTCAAGCGTTTACTCAGGCTTTAGTCAGAATCAAGCCTGTTTATAGACCTGTGGCTCCGCCATGGAGTCTGAATTTAGTTCTTTCAGTTCTGCAAGGGGTTCCGTTTGAACCTTTACATTCCATAGATATTAAGCTTTTAAATTGGAAAGTTTTGTTTTTGGTAGCTATCTCTTCTGCTCGAAGAGTTTCAGAGTTATCTGCTTTACAGTGTGACTCACCTTACTTGGTGTTCCATGCAGATAAGGTAGTTTTGCGTACCAAACCCGGTTTTCTTCCTAAGGTTGTGTTTAATAAGAATATTAACCAGGAAATTGTTGTTCCTTCTCTGTGTCCTAATCCTTCTTCGAAGAAGGAACGTCTGTTACACAATCTTGATGTGGTTCGTGCTTTAAAGTTCTATTTACAAGCAACTAAGGATTTCAGACAAACAACTTCATTGTTCATCTATTCTGGTAAGAGGAGAGGTCAGAAGGCGATTGCTACCTCTCTTTCCTTTTGGCTGAAAAGCATCATCCGTCTGGCCTATGAGACTGCTGGCCAGCAGCCTCCTGAAACGATTACTGCTCATTCTACCAGAGCAGTGGCTTCCACATGGGTTTTTAAAAATGAGGCTTCTGTTGAACAGATTTGTAAGGCAGCGACTTGGTCTTCGCTGCATACTTTTTCCAAATTTTACAAATTCGATACTTTTGCTTCTTCCGAGGCTATTTTTGGGAGAAAGGTTTTACAAGCAGTGGTGCCTTCTGTTTAAGGTACCTGTCTTGTTCCCTCCCTGTCCTAAAGCTTTGGTATTGGTATCCCACAAGTAAAGGATGAACCTGTGGACTGGATACACCATACAAGAGAAAACAGAATTTATGCTTACCTGATAAATTTCTTTCTCTTGTGGTGTATCCAGTCCACGGCCCGCCCTGGCTATTAAGTCAGGTAGATTTTTTGTTTAAACTACAGTCACCACTGCACCCTATGGTTTCTCCTTTTTCTTCCTAACCTTCGGTCGAATGACTGGGGGGTGGAGCTAGAGGGGGAGCTATATGGACAGCTCTGCTGTGTGCTCTCTTTGCCACTTCCTGTAGGGAAGGAGAATATCCCACAAGTAAAGGATGAACCCATGGACTGGATACACCACAAGAGAAAGTAATTTATCAGGTAAGCATAAATTCTGTTGTCTCATAATTTGGCATTTTCTTTCTGTAAACCTCAGGCACATTTTCACCCTTGTGTTTCTTCCTTTTCAATTTCCTTTGACTGAATGACTGGGGGGTTATGGGGTAGGCAGTTACACTTAACAGCTTTGCTGGGGTGTTCTTTGCCGCCTCCTGCTGGCCAGGAGTTGAATATCCCACTGGTAATTGGAATGACGTTGTGGACTCCATGTCTGGAAAGAAAGAAATTTATCAGGTAAGGATACATTTTGTTATCTTAGCCTACACAGGAGAAACAGAGGAATTTATGTTGCTCGAGATTCTTCCTGGAGAGTGGTTTTCAGATCGTCTTGAGACCCATCTTCCCCCTTTAGAGAGCTGCTATGGTGACAGAGGGGAATATGTAATAGTGGGTAGTGACAAAATAACATTCTATGGGAGTTATTCACATGCCTGCCACGTGTGCTTTGAGGACCTGTCCCTTAGCCTACTACTGTTGGGTCGTCATACTCGATTAATATTTCCTCTGCTGTTGCTTCCACAATACTCAATGGGCTCTCTACCAGAAGAAGTCTTTTCTGCATCTGGTAAGCATGAAAGACGCAACACTCATGCACTCACATAGCCCTTAGGCTATTAGCAGGTACAATCTGGGAGTACATCATAACCAGGGGACAAATTTATGTAAAATCATTTCCACCTTTTCTTACTGGACTATTATTTTTATATTGTCTAGTATTTATGATAGACATTTTATTTTGCATTTAGAGGATTCTTTTAGTGTATTTTATATTACACTTTGGTACTTATTATTTATAATTCCTGTACTTAGCACTAACGCTATGGTGTGCACACCCGGGGCTGCATTAGCATACGCCGGCTCTTGTTATGTATTTTCCCTACCGTTTTATCGACTCTAGTTAGCATGCTTTCGTTTTTTTCAGCCGAATTTCAGTTCGATAGACCAATGATTTTTGCAGCGCGGTACTTAAGTTTTTCCCACTGGACTAAAACAGTCCCTTAGGTTCATACCAATAAAGATATTTACGCCATATCTTATAGTTAATCTTGCGAGTTTTTGAGCCTGAATCCGTTTAAATGACCGCTTCAGAGAAAAACACGTTTAGACATAACTAGGCATGCAATCGCCAAGCAGTTAGCTTCAGAGAATCTAGGTTTGGATGGAGGAAAGGACCCTGAAGTAGAAGGTATTTCCTCTAAAGTAACCTCCAAGTAAGTAGAGATGACATCTTTACTAGATCTGCAACCCAGATCCGCAACCCAGATCCTGCGAGGCAATGCAGGAGCTATTAGTATCACTGATGCTCTCTCCTGTTTGATACAAGCAATGACGTGGAAGGAGAACAAACGGAGGAAACTCATAAGCCAGAGAAAACCTTCAATTAACTGCTAGAGCATCTATCAGAACGGCCTGAGGATCCTCTTGACCTTGAACCGTACTTTGGAACCTTGGCATTGTGGCGGGACACCATCAGATCTAACTCTGGAACCCCCACTTGAGGGGATATCTGAGAGAACACTTCCGGATGGAGAGCCCACTCCCCGGGATGAAAGGTCTTTCTGCTCAGAAAATCTGCTTACCAGTTGTTCACTCCTGGAATGTGGATGGCAGATAGGAGACAATCGTGGTCTTCCGCCCACTGCAGAAGGCGAGCCACCTCCTTCATGGCTAAGGAACTTCGAGTCCCTCTCTGGTGGTTGAACTTCGAGTCCCTCTCTGGTAATGTCCGATTGGAATCTGATTTGCACTGGGGTAACAGTTTTGCTGCACTACGGTAATTATTACCTGCTTTAGATGATATTTTTCAAACTTTGCATTGAGGGGTTAAGTTTGCCTAATAGTCTAAGACCCAGGCTAAAACTGTTAAGATGTTGCTGTATATTATGTTATTTTTAAAGTGAGAATTTTACATGATTTATTTGTTGTAAGTTCATTAAAATTACTTGCAAGCCTCAAAGGATTTTAGACTATCCTCTAGTTTATTTGTTCATTTTTTTGTTTATTTGTTCCATTAACCAACTAAGACTACAGATGTTACTTTGCCCACTTGGTTAAAGCAGTTAATACGTAAGATTTACTCAGTCAGGAAAGTCACCCCTAAGACCTATTACTGCCTATTCTACTAGCTCAGTTTCGCCCTCTTGGGCCATTAAAAACAAGTCTTCTGTTGAACAGATTTGCAAAGCAGCCATCTGGTATTTATTATATACTCTCACCATGTTCTACATTTTTATGTTTTTGCCTCTTTGGAGGCAGCTTTTAGCAGAAAAGTCCTTCAGGCTGCAGTGTCTGTTAAATAGGCACCTGCATTAAAGGACATTTCAGCCAATATTGGAATTGAAATATATGCATTTTAGTTTTGAATTGAAGCATTTTGTAATCTACATTTATTAGCTAAAATGTTTCTAATAAAAACTATAGCTGTTTGAAATGTGTTTTTAACCATGCACTGTGCACCAGCATTTTTTTTTTTTTTTTTTTTAAAGTTTTTATTGAAACTAATAAAACAACAATACAGGTTACAGTATACGTAATAGAATACAAAATAATACAATACAATATAATAGTATATAGCGCGGGGAGTGATTCCGTATAAAGTGGAGTCAATCACAATACAATCTGGTCCCCTTAATTATATCCACAGTACATGACATAATATATTCCTTTTGGTCACTTAGGTCAAATCTTGTATAATGGTAGGTCTACTTCTCCCTCTGTCTGGTGTGTTGTGTGCGCTACTTTGCGTAGAGTGACAATATTCTTCCCACAGAAAGTTCATTGCTAAGAAATCATCTAATCTTTTTGTAATATGGTAGTGAAATTTTTCCATTGCTAACGTGTGATTAACTAATGAGCGCCATTCCTGAATTGAGGGGGGTATTGTCGATTTCCATTTTCTTGGTATTAACCTTCTGGCACAATTAAGTAGTATGATTATAAGTCGCTGTCTCAATTTACATTTAATTGTTGGTATGTTATTAAATAAAAATATGATAGGGTCTAAGGGTATCTCGATATGAATTACCTTTGTGATGGCCCTGTGAATGTCATTCCAAAATTGGCCAAGGTGTGGGCATGACCACCATATATGCTGGTAATTTCCCTCTCCTCCACATGTTCTCCAACATCTATTATCTTTAATGCCATATATTGCAGCTATTTTAACTGGGGTCTTATACCATCTACATAACAGTTTTATATTTGATTCCAATTGCGCGGCTGATGAGGTGTGTGAGCACATGTTATTGAATATCCTTGCCCATTGTTTTGGGGTTATATGGATTTGAAGTTCTTCCGACCATTTGTCTGTGTAGGGTGGAAGGTCTTTGGAATGATATTCTAATAATAATTTATATATTGCCGAGAGTGATCCCTTTGAGTATGTCTCCATACTACATATTGACTCAAAGGGAGATAATGGTCTGTTAAAGTGGGTGCGTTTGATATGAGTGGTAAGATAGTGATTTAGTTGGAAATATCTGAACCATGCGTCAAAATAATTTCCAAATGCTTCTTGCAAAACATTCCTAGGTTTGAGGGATTTGTTGTCCATGGCAAAACTACATGGTATGGTGTCTCTTAATTTTAAGTCCCTTACGTATTGATTGATTTGATACCCCTGTGCTTCAGGATTATATTTCAGAGGTGTTAAAGGGGAGGGTGTGCTCGAAATCAGTGGGAATTTGATAAGACATGTGTCCCAAGTTTTAAATGTGAGCCTGGTGATTTCCGATGTATTGGAACTGATAGGTCTGTGAATGTGTGGTATCCAACAGCTTGCTCCTAGTTGTGCATTTTGTGCTAGGTCGTGTTCTAGTCCTACCCATTCCTTGTGAGTGCCATGTTTACACCAGTCTATTATTCGTGTTAATGTACATGCTATAGAATAGTAGTGTATATTTGGCATACCCAACCCTCCTTGGGATTTAGTACGATAAATTACGTTTTTTGCAATTCTAGGGCGCTTGTTAAGCCACAAATAGGCGTTTAGCAAGTTTTGAAGTTTGTTCAGGAATGTTTTGGATAGCGCTAGTGGGATAGTCTGGAAGGTATATAAAATTTTAGGTAGGATAGTCATTTTTATGGCGTGTAACCTACCTAACCATGATAAAGTCTTGTTGTGTGCACCAGCATTTTAAATGCAGCACTTGCTCAGAGAGCCTAAGGTGCTTGTACCAACTGCTAATGACTCAATTTGTTAATTGCTGACATAATACAAGCCCCACTGGTGCTCTTAGCAGCTGCAGTATTTAAAATACTGGTGCACTGAATATCTAGCTATGCTTCACATGCATGTGCAGAAAAAAACATTAACACTAAAACATTGATAACTTTTGCTAGGAGCATTTTTGCCAATGCATATATATTGCAAATATGTTTCTTTTAAAAAAATGTAAGTAATTTATGTGCATTTAAATTTTGAATGGAATGTCCCTTTTAATTTCCCCCCTCCTATTTACTTGTGGACTCCACATCTTCGTTATTAGTTCCCAGGAGTAATGATCTGTGGACTTTTACCACCTTATGAAAGAAAACAAAATTCATGTTGACCCGATTTCTTTCTTTTTTGGTGAGAGTCCACAAGACCCGCCTATTAACTAAATATTAGACTAGTGGAGAGGATTGAAAGATCTTGGAATCTTAGGAATCTTCACCTCCTCCTAGAGGCCAGGATTTGAATCCCAGGAATAATGACTTGTGGACTCTCACCACCTTGAAATAACTAAATATATAAGGTAAACATCCATTTCTCTTGTTAAGTGTGTTCAGTCCACGGGTCATCCATTACTTATGGGATATATTCTCCTTCCCAACAGGAAGTTGCAAGAGGATCACCCAAGCAGAGCTGCTATATAGCTCCTCCCCTCACATGTCATACCCAGTCATTCTCTTGCAACCCTCAACAAAGAAGGAGGTCGCGAGAGGAGCTGGAGTTTTTACTTAACTATTCTTCAATCAAAAGTTTGTTATTTTAAATGGCACCGGAGTATGCTGTTTTTCTATCTCAGGCAGTATTTGGAAGAAGAAACTGCCTGCGTTTTTTATCTATGATCTTAGCAGGCGTAACTAAGATCCACTGGCTGTTCTCGACATTCTGAGGAGTGGGGTAACTTCAGAAACTGGGAATAGCATGCGGGGTCCTCCGCAAATGAGGTATGTGCAGTACTTTATTTTCTGGGAATGGAATTGACTAAGAAAATACTGCTGTTACCATATGATGTAAGTACAGCCTTAAATGCAGTAGTAGCAACTGGTATCAGGCTGATAAATGTATGCGCAGCCGAGTTATATTCTAGGGACTAGAATTTGACTGAGAAAATACTGTTAACACTGAAATAATACTTAAGCCTTCTCTGCAGTGGTAGCGACTGGTAGCAGGCTTAGTGATAGCTTTGCATGACATTGAAAAATGTTGTTTTTTAATAAAACGTTTACTGGCATGTTATTCGTTTTTGTGAGGTACTTTGGTGATAAATCGCTTTGGGCATGATTTTTTTCCACATGGCTAACATTTTTTTCTGCATGGAAACCGTTATATCAGGGCTCCCACTGTTGTGATTGGAGTGGGAGGGCCCTTGTTTTAGCGCCTTGTTGCGCAGTTAAAATTATTGCACAGTCTTTCTGCTTCTTCCTCCTTGATCCAGGACGTCTCTAGAGAGCTCAGGGGTCTGCAAATTTCATTTGTGAGGGAGGTAATCAGTCACAGCAGATCTGTGACAGTGTGCTGACTGTGATTAAAAGCGTTAAATCTTAATTGATATCTGTTTTATCCGTTTTGGGTATTGAGGGGTTAATCATCCTTTTGCTAATGGGTGCAATCCTCTGCTAATAATACACTTCTTGTTAAGAATTGTTTAATTATATCTGTATTTTTGAAGCGCTGCAGCATTTTTTATATTGCTTGTAAACTTATTGAAAGTGATTTCCAAGCTTGTTAGTTTCATTGCTAAGTCTGTTTTAAACATGTCTGATTCAGAGGAAACTGTTTGTTCATCATGTTCAAAAGCCAATGTGGAGCCCAATAGAACGATGTGTACCAATTGTATTGATATTGCTTTGAATAAAAGTCAATCTGTACCGATAAAGAAGCTATCACCAGACAACGAGGGGGAAGTTATGCCGCCTAACTCTCCTCACGTGTCAGTACCTGCGTCTCCCGCTCGGGAGATCCGTAGGATTGAGACACCTAGTACATCTAGGCCCTTACAAATCACTTTACATGATATGGCTAATGTTATGAAAGAAGTATTATATAATATGCCCGAATTAAGGGGCAAACGCGATAGCTCTGGGTTAAGGACAGAGCGCGCTGATGACACGAGAGCCATGTCTGATACTGCGTCACAATTTGCAGAACATGAAGACGGTGAGCTTCATTCTGTCGGTGACGGTTCTGATCCGGGGAGACCGGATTCAGAAATTTCAAATTTTAAATTTAAGCTTGAGAACCTCCGTGTGTTACTAGGGGAGGTATTAGCGGCTCTGAATGATTGCAACACGGTGGCAATTCCAGAGAAATTGTGTAGGTTGGATAGATACTATGCGGTACCGGTGTGTACTGACGTTTTTCCTATACCAAAAAGGCTTACAGAAATTATTAGTAAGGAGTGGGATAGACCTGGTGTGCCTTTTTCCCCTCCCCCGATATTTAGAAAAATGTTCCCTATAGACGCCACCACACGAGACTTATGGCAGACGGTCCCTAAGGTGGAGGGAGCAGTTTCTACGTTAGCCAAGCGTACCACTATCCCGGTGGAGGATAGCTGTGCTTTCTCAGATCCAATGGATAAAAAATTAGAGGGTTATCTTAAGAAAATGTTTGTTCAACAGGGTTTTATATTGCAGCCTCTTGCATGCATTGCGCCTGTCACGGCTGCAGAGGCATTCTGGTTTGAGTCTCTGGAAGAGGCGATTCGCACAGAGCCGTTGGATGAGGCCTTGAGCAAAGTTAGAACCCTTAAGCAAGCTAATGCGTTTGTTTCAGATGCCGTAGTACATCTAACCAAACTTACAGCTAAAATTTCCGGATTCGCCATACAGGCGCGCAGAGCGCTCTGGCTTAAATCCTGGTCAGCGGATGTAACTTCCAAGTCTAAACTACTTAACATTCCTTTCAAAGGGCAGACCTTATTCAGGACAGGGCCAAACAGTCTAATTTTCGTGCCTTTCGTAACTTCAAGGCAGGAGCAGCATCGACTTCCTCCGCTCCAAAACAGGAAGGAACTACTGCTCGTTACAGACAGGGTTGGAAAGGCAACCAGTCATGGAACAAGGGCAAGCAGGCCAGAAAGCCTACTCCCGCCCCTAAGACAGCATGAAGTCAGGGCCCCCTATCCAGAGACGTATTTAGTGGGGGGCAGACTTTCTCTCTTTGCCCAGGCTTGGGCAAGAGATGTGCAGGATCCCTGGACGTTAAAGATTATATCTCAGGGATACCTTCTGGATTTCAAAACCTCTCCTCCACAAGGGAGGTTCCATCTTTCGAGGTTATAGACAAACCTAGTAAAGAGAGAGGCATTTCTACAATGTGTACAAGACCTCTTAATCATGGGGGTGATCCACTCAGTTCCGCGATCGGAACAGGGACAAGGGTTTTACTCAAATCTATTTGTGGTTCCCAAAAAAGAGGGAACCTTCAGACCAATCTTGGACTTAAAGATCTTAAACAAATTCCTAAGGGTACCATCGTTCAAGATGGAAACCATTCGAACCATCCTACCCATGATCCAAGAGGGTCAATATATGACCACGGTGGACTTAAAGGATGCTTACCTTCATATACCGATTCACAAAGATCATTATCGGTACCTGAGGTTTGCCTTTCTAGACAGGCATTACCAGTTTGTGGCTCTTCCCTTCGGGTTAGCCACGGCCCCGAGAATTTTTACGAAGGTTCTGGGCTCACTTCTGGCGGTACTAAGACCACGAGGCATAGCGGTGGCTCCGTACCTAGACGACATTCTGATATAAGCGTCAAGTTTTCAGAATGCAAAGTCTCATACAGAGATAGTTCTAGCATTTCTGAGGTCGCATGGGTGGAAAGTGAACGTGGAAAAGAGTTCTCTGTTACCACTCACAAGGGTTCCTTTTCTAGGGACTCTTATAGATTCTGTAGAGATGAAGATTTACCTGACTGAGTCCAGGTTATCAAAGATTCTCAATGCTTGCCGTGTCCTTCATTCCGTTCCAAGCCCATCAGTAGCTCAGTGCATGGAGGTAATCGGCTTAATGGTCGCGGCAATGGACATAGTGCCATTTGCGCGCCTGCATCTCAGACCGCTGCAACTATGCATGCTCAGTCAATGGAACGGGGATTACTCAGATCTGTCCCCTTTGCTAAATCTGGACCAGGAGACCAGAGATTCGCTTCTCTGGTGGTTGTCACCGGTTCATCTGTCCAAAGGAATGACCTTTCGCAGGCCAGATTGGACGATTGTAACAACGGATGCCAGCCTTCTAGGCTCAGGGATCGTGGACTCAGGAGGAGAAACTCCTCCCAATAAACATTCTAGAATTAAGAGCTATATTCAATGCTCTTCTAGCTTGGCCTCAGTTAGCAAAGCTGAGGTTCATCAGATTTCAGTCGGACAATATCACGACTGTGGCTTACATCAATCATCAAGGGGGAACCAGGAGTTCCCTAGCGATGTTGGAAGTCTCGAAGATAATTCGCTGGGCAGAGTCTCACTCTTGCCACCTGTCAGCGATTCACATCCCAGGCGTAGAGAACTGGGAGGCGGATTTCCTAAGTCGCCAGACTTTTCATCCGGGAGAGTGGGAACTTCACCCGGAGGTATTTGCTCAACTGATTCGTCGTTGGGGCAAACCGGATCTGGATCTCATGGCATCTCGCCAGAACGCGAAGCTTCCTTGTTACGGATCCAGGTACAGGGACCCGGGAGCGGTGCTGGTAGATGCATTAGCAGCCCCTTGGGTTTTCAACATAGCTTATGTGTTTCCACCATTTCCGTTGCTACCTCGGCTGATTGCCAGGATCAAACAGGAGAGGGCATCGGTAATTCTGATAGCGCCTGCGTGGCCACGCAGGACCTGGTATGCAGACCTAGTGGACATGTCGTCCTGTCCACCATGGTCTCTTCCTCTGAGGCAGGACCTTCTAATTCAGGGTCCTTTCAACCATCCAAACCTAATTTCTCTGAGGCTGACTGCCTGGAAATTGAACGCTTGATTCTATCAAAGCGTGGGTTTTCGGATTCGGTTATTGATGCATTAATACAGGCTCGGAAACCTGTGACAAGAAAAATTTACCACAAGATATGGCGTAAATATTTATATTGGTGCGAATCCAAGAGTTACTCATGGAGTAAGGTTAGGATTCCTAGGATATTAGCTTTTCTGCAAGAGGGTTTAGAAAAGGGTTTATCCGCTAGTTCGCTAAAGGGACAGATTTCAGCTCTGTCTATTCTTTTACACAAACGTCTGGCAGAGCATCCAGACGTCCAGGCCTTTTGTCAGGCTTTGGCTAGAATTAAGCCTGTGTTTAAAGCTGTTGCTCCTCCGTGGAGCTTAAACTTGGTTCTTAAAGTTCTTCAGGGTGTTCCGTTTGAACCCCTTCATTCCATTGATATTAAGCTTTTATCTTGGAAAGTTTTGTTTTTGATGGCTATTTTCTCGGCTCGAAGAGTCTCTGAGTTATCTGCCTTACATTGTGATTCTTCTTATCTGATCTTTCATTCAGACAAGGTAGTTCTGCGTACTAAACCTGGGTTTTTACCTAAGGTTGTTTCTAACAGGAATATCAATCAAGAGATTGTTGTTCCATCATTATGTCCTAATCCTTCTTCAAAGAAGGAACGTCTTTTGCATAATCTAGACGTGGTCCGTGCTCTGAAGTTCTACTTACAGGCAACTAAAGATTTTAGACAAACTTCTTCTCTGTTTGTCGTTTACTCTGGACAGAGGAGAGGTCAAAAGGCTTCGGCTACCTCTCTCTCTTTTTGGCTTCGGAGCATAATACGTTTAGCCTATGAGACTGCTGGACAGCAGCCTCCTGAAAGAATTACAGCTCATTCCACTAGAGCTGTGGCTTCCACCTGGGCCTTTAAGAATGAGGCCTCTGTTGAACAGATTTGCAAGGCTGCAACTTGGTCTTCACTTCATACTTTTTCCAAATTTTCCAAAATTGACACTTTCGCTTCTTCGGAGGCTGGTTTTCGGAGAAAGGTTCTACAGGCAGTGGTTCCTTCGGTTTAATGTTCCTGCCTTGTCCCTCCCATCATCCGTGTACTTATCTTTGGTATTGGTATCCCATAAGTAATGGATGACCCATGGACTGAACACACTTAACAAGAGAAAACATAATTTATGCTTACCTGATAAATGTATTTCTCTTGTAGTGTGTTCAGTCCACGGCCCGCCCTGTCTTTTTCAGGCAGGTTCTAAATTTTAAAATTAAGTCACCACTGCACCTTATAGTTTCTCCTTTCTCGTCTTGTTTCGGTCGAATGACTGGATATGACATGTGAGGGGAGGAGCTATATAGCAGCTCTGCTTGGGTGATCCTCTTGCAACTTCCTGTTGGGAAGGAGAATATATCCCATAAGTAATGGATGACCCGTGGACTGAACACACTACAAGAGAAATAAATTTATCAAGTAAGCATAAATTATGTTTTCTCCTGTTAAGTGTAGTCAGTCCACGGGTCATCCATTACTTATGGGATTATATCTCCTCCCTAACAGGAAGTGCAAGAGGATCACCCAAGCAGAGCTGCTATATAGCTCCTCCCCTCTACGTCATATCCAGTCATTCTCTTGCACCTAACTAAAGATAGGACGTGTGAGAGGACTGTGGTGTGTTAAACTTAGTTTTTATTTCTTCAATCAAAAGTTTGTTATTTTAAACGGCACCGGAGTGTGTTGTTTGTTCTCAGGCAGCATTAGAAGAAGAATCTACCCGAGTTTGTCTATGATCTTAGCGGTCGTAACTAAGATCCACTTGCTGTTCTCGGCCATTCTGAGGAGTGAGGTAACTTCAGAACAGGGGATAGCATGCAGGGCCCATCTGCAAGGAGGTATGTGCAGTAAATTATTTTCTAAGGAATGGAATTGACTGAGAAAATACTGCCAATACCGATGTAATGTAAGTGCAGCCTTAAATGCAGTAGTAGCGACTGTTATCAGGCTGATATGTATGTATGTATACTCTGAGGTATTTCTGGGGAATGGGATTTCACTAAGAAAATACTGTCAAAATTAAAATAATATTTGAGCCTGCACTGCAGTGAAAGCGACTAGCAGCAGGCTTATTAATAACACTTCATAATTTTCAATTTTTAAAACGTTTACTGGCATGTTAATCGTTTTTTCTGAGGTACTTGGTGATAAAACTTTATGGGCATGGTTTTTACCACATGGCTGTCGTTTTTTTCTGAATAAAAACAGTTTACTGAGCTTCCCCACTGTTGTAATATGAGTGGGAGGGGCCTATTTTAGCGCTTTATTGCGCAGTAAAAATTTAGTCAGTCTTCCTATTTCTTCCTCCATGATCCAGGACGTCTCTACAGAGCCCAGGGGTCTCCAAAACTAGTTTTGAGGGAGGTAATCAGTCACAGCAGACCTGTGACAGTGTGTTTGACTGTGATAAAAACGTTTATTATGTCAACTGTTATCAGTTTTGGGTATTAAGGGGTTAATCATCCTTTTGCTGGTGGGTGCAATCCTCTGCTAACTTTATACATTTTCTGTTAAAATTTGGTTGTTTTAACATATTTGGTTCATTGTTAATTCAACTGTGTCACATTTTTATGTTTTCTTAAAAGCGCAGTAGCGTTTTTTATATAGCTTGTAAATTTATTTAAAAGTTTTTTTTTTTTTCTTCCAAGCTTGCTAGTGTTATTGCTAGTCTGTTTAAACATGTCTGACACAAATGAATCTGTTTGTTCATTATGTTTAAAGGCCAATGTGGAGCCCAATGGAAATTTGTGCACTCAATGTATAGATGTTACTTTGAATAAAAGTCAAACTTTATATGTTAAAAAAATATCACCAGACAACGAGGGGGAAGTTATGCCGACTAACTCTCCTCACGTGTCAGTACCTTCGCCTCCCGCTCAGGAGGTGCGTGATATTGTGGCGCCAAGTACATCAGGGCGGCCCATACAAATCACTTTGCAAGACATGGCTAATGTTATGACTGAAGTACTATCTAAATTGCCAGAATTAAGAGGTAAACGCGATCACTCTGGGGTAAGAACAGAGTGCGCTGATAATAATAGAGCCATGTCTGATACTGCGTCACAATTTGCAGAACATGAGGACGGAGAGCTTCATTCTGTGGGTGACGGATCTGATCCAAGTAAACTGGATTCAGACATTTCAAATTTTAAATTTAAGCTTGAGAACCTCCGTGTATTACTAGGGGAGGTATTAGCGGCTCTGAATGATTCCAGAGAAAGTATGTAGGCTGGATAAATATTTTGCGGTACCGGCGTGTACTGTTGTTTCTTCTGTTATGTGTGATCAGTCCACGGGTCATCATTACTTCTGGGATATAACTCCTCCCCAACAGGAAATGCAAGAGGATTCACCCAGCAGAGCTGCATATAGCTCCTCCCCTCTACGTCAGTCCCAGTCATTCTCTTGCACCCAACGACTAGATAGGATGTGTGAGAGGACTATGGTGATTATACTTAGTTTTTATGACTTCAATCAAAAGTTTGTTATTTTACAATAGCACCGGAGCGTGTTATTACTTCTCTGGCAGAGTTTGAGGAAGAATCTGCCAGAGTTTTTTTACTATGATTTTAACCGGAGTTGTTAAGATCATATTGCTGTTCTCGGCCATCTGAGGGAGGTAA